>NC_083114.1:1878000-2191000 GCF_949774975.1 Lagenorhynchus albirostris
TTATTGATTCAAGACAATCTCTCTCAAAACCCCATCAGCATTGTTGTGCAAAAATGGAAAATCTGGCCCTAAAATTTATACAGATCCCTGTTTTCCAGGTTCACAGGGCTCAGATTGTCCCTACTGCCAGTGTGTGGGTAACTGTCACAGATACCCAGGAGTGATACTTGTGCAGGGTTATGAGAGCAAGAGGTATACAGTATAAAATAGGGTCCCTTCCTCTCTCCCCACCAAAAGGAGAAAATGTATGAGAAGAGTGAGGTGAAAGATATGACAGTGTGAGGGACAATGTGGACCCACTTGCCAGTGAAACTGGTGAAAATGATAAAAGCACAACCATTTAAAGTCTCTAGATGGGAACTCCCTGGTGGTCCAGTGGTTAGGACTCGGTGCTTTCACTGCTGTGGCCTGGGTTCAATCCCTGGTCAGGGAACTAAGATCCTGCAAGCCACGTGGTGCAGCCAGTAGTAGTAGTAGTAGTAGTAATAATAATAATAATAATAATAATAATAATAATAATGTCTCTAGAATAGTTTAGGGGCATAGAGAAAATGAAGAAATATTCAAGAAAATCTACTAGAGCTCAACAAGCATGCCAGGAGTCGGTAGTGGGTTTTTGGGTTTTTAAAAAATATTAATTTATTTATTTGGTTGCACTGGGTCTTAGTTGTGGCAGGCGGGCTCCTTAGTTGTGGCACGCAGGCTACTTAGTTGTGGCATGTGGGATCTAGTTCCCTGACCAGGGATCAAACCCGGGCCCCCCCCACGCATTGGGAGTGCGGAGTCTTAACCACTGTGCCGCCAGGGAAGTCCCGAAGTTGGTGGTGTTTGAAGCAAAATGCACTTCCTCCCTGCTCTCAGCTCAGGGCTCCCTCCCACCCCAGCTCCCACCGGAAGGTCTATCTTCCCAGCAAGGAAAGGGCTTCAGCATTTCTCCATCCTGTCCTCAGCTACCTGCTGTGGAAGCTACATTCTGCACAAGTGTGGCCAAGAGGTGGGGGTCCCTTCTTCCCCAGGTTCCACTGGTGGGACAGGAGCTCTACCTTGGGATCAGTGCCACAAAGAACCCTGAGGCCCTGATTGCCCTTGTCTGAATCGGGAAGGCGGTACTTCCACATTTGGAGAGACAAGCCAAGAAGACCTGAGTCAACTGCCCTTCCCCTCTACTGAGCGCCCAGCTCCTCCTGGGGTGATATCGCTCAGAAAAAGTGGGCCATTGTTCTCACCCTCAGCTCCAGACCCTGGCTCCGAGATTTTGCCTGGGGGGAGCGTCAGGCCATCAAGCAGATAAATGCTCATCTCTTCCCAGAGGAACTGACTTCATCTGCAGTGGAGTGTGGAGAAGTTCAATCCTAAGAGGGCTCTCAGCAGTGGAGGATGTGGTGAAAGGCAGTTGGAAGGAGGTTGGTGGGATCACTGGACACATAAGCTAACTGTAGGCTGGCTGGTTTACCCCCAAACCAGGAAGAGAGACAGCTGGGAGGAGACCACCTGGGATGAGAACAGATCTCAAACACTGACCTCTACAAATATCCATTCAAAGGAGTGGGGGCTTGATGAGTTCAGGCTATGGAGCAAGTTATGCCCCCTGGGTATTTTTGAAAACAGTAGAGGAATCCAAACGCAATTCGTGGGGTTTAACAGCTGGGTGTACTCAGGGAAAGAGACAGTCAAAGAGAGCCCTGACAAAACCAGTGTCATTCCAAGGTGAGAGCATGCACATCCAAGGCTGTGCCCCAGAAACCTTACAGGCTCAACACCGCAGGGATGGAAATAGACTCCACTAAAATAACCCAGCTAGTCAAGAAACGAAAAGAGCTAATAACAATAACAAGCCAGGAGGAGGACCAGTACCCAGAGCTGCTCTCATGTATCATCCAGAATGTTCAGGGTCCAATAAAAGAATTATGAGACGTGCAAATAAACTGGGAAGTATCACCCATTCACCAGGGAAAAAAAAAAAAAAAAAAAGGAAAGCAGGCACAGAAACTGACAGCGAATGAGACCAGATGTTGCTTTGAAAAGACAAAGCCTTCAAAGTAGCCGTTATAAATACCATCAAGGAGTAAAGGAAGGCATGATGACAATGATGCATTCAACAGAGAGTAAAAACAAAGAGATAGAATTGTCTTTAAAAAAGAATCAAATGGATATTCGGGAAGTGAAAGGACAAGAGCTGAAATAAAAAATTAGGGGAGCTCGGCAGTGGATTTTAACTGGCAGAAGAAAGAACTTTTGAAGTTAAGGATAAGGTCCATAGAGATTGTACTACGTACAGATACATAGCAGTAAAAATGTTGAAAGCCAAAGACAGGGAAACAGTTTTGAAAGCAGCCGCGACTAAGAGTCTACATGCCGCAACTAAGAAGTCTGCGTGCTGCAACTAAGACCCAGTGCAGCCGAAATAAATGAATGAATGAATGAGTAAGTAAATATTTTTTTAAGAAAAAGGATGTACATGGTAACCAAATAACTAAAAAATATATAGTGAAAAAATCATTAAATAAATTAAAATATTATATTAGAAAATATCCATGTAATGCAAAAGAAAGCAATTAAGGAGAAATAAAGGAACACAAAAGACATGAGACACACAGATACAAAAAAAAGCAAATGTCAGAGGAAAATCCAAGTATATTAATAGTAATATAAAATATAAGGGGCTTCCCTGGTGGCGTAGTGGTTGAGAGTCCGCCTGACGATGCAGGGGACACGGGTTCGTGCCCCGGTCTGGGAAGATCCCACATGCTGCGGAGCGGCTGGGCCCGTGAGCCATGGCCGCTGAGCCTGCGCGTCGGGAGCCTGTGCTCCGCAACGGGAGAGGCCGCAACAGTGAAAGCCCCGCGTACCGCAAAAAACAAACAAACAAACAAAAAAAACCAAAAAAAAACCCATAAAATATAAATGGATTAAACAATCCAAAGATTAGGCAAAGATTTTTGCACTGGATTTAAAAAAAAAAAAAAGATCCAACTCTATGCTGTCTACAGGAGATACACTTTAAAGATACAAACAGATTGAAAGTAGAAAGGTGGAAAAAGATGTATCATACAAACAGTAACCACAAATAGGCTTGAATGGCTATTACTCATATCAGACCAAATAAACTTTAAAATAAACAATGTTACTTGAGATATGAAGGGACATTTTATAATGATAAAAGGGTCAATCCATCAGAAGCCATAACAATTTTAAACATTCTTGTACTTAATAACAGCATCAGAATGTATTGCAAATTTTGATAGAAATGAAGGGAGAAGCAGACAATTCAATATTAATCACTGGAGATTAAAATGAACATCACCATAAACCGGTTAGACCCAACAGACAGCTATGGAACACTCCACCAAACAACAGCAGAATACACATTCTTCTCAAATGCCCATGGAACATTCCCCAGGGTAGACCATATGCTGGGCCATAAAACAGATCTGAGATGGCTAGAATAAAATAAAAAGTTAAATAACAAGCTAAAAAAGAAGGTACCTAGCCTTACATCCTCCTTACCTTTTGACCTACTAATATCACCATAATCTTGATAATCTGTATACTTTTTAAAATCCTATACCAGCATTTAAAGTGATTTATGGGACTTCCCTCGTGGCGCAGTGGTTAAGAATCTGCCTGCCAATGCAGGGGACATGGGTTCGAGCCCTGGTCTGGGAAGATGCCACCTGCTGCAGAGCAACAAAGCCCATGCACCCCAACTACTGAGCCTGCAAGCCACAACTACTGAGCCCGCGTGTCACAACTACTGAAGCCCGCACGCCTAGATCCTGTGCTCTGCAACAAGAGAAGCCACCACAGTGAGAAGCTCGTGCACCGCAACAAAGAGTAGCCCCCACTCGCCACAACTAGAGAAAGCCCATGCACAGCAACGAAGACCCAATGCAGCCAAAAATAAATAGATAAATAAATTTATTTTTAAAAAAGTGATTTATATATCACCATTACAGTATTACAGGATTCCCTATTTGTCTATGTATTTGCCTTTACCAGAGAGCTTCATATTTTCATACGCTTTCATGTTCCTCTCTAGCATCATTCATTTCAACTTGAGGGACTCCCTTTAGCAATTCTTATACAGTAGGTCTAGGGGTGATGAACAACCTCAGCTTTTGTTTACCTGGGAAGGTCCTTATTTCTCCTTCATTTTTAAAAAACTTTATTATTTGGCTGTGTTGGGTCTTAGTTGCAGCATGTGGGATCTTCATTGAGGCATGTACGATATTTTCCATTGTGGTGTGGGCTCTTCGTTGTGGCACACGGGCTCCTCTCTAGTTGTGGTGTGCTGGTTTTCTCTCTCTAGTTCCAGGGCACATGGGCTCTGTAGTTGTGGTGTGCAGGTTTTCTCTCTCTAGTTGAGACACACTGGCTCAGTAGTTGTGGCATGTGGGCTTAGTTTCCCCATGGCATGTGGGATCTTAGTTCCCCGACCAGGGATCGAGCCCACGTCCCCTTCATTGGAAGGCAGATTCTTTACCACTGGACCACCAGGGCAGTCCCTCTCCATTTTTGAGAGATAGTTGTGTCAGTTATAGTATTCTTGGTTGGCAGGGGTTTTTTTCTCTCATTACTGTGAATATGTCAATCCACTCCCTTCTGGCCTGTAATATTTCTGCTGAGAAATGTGCTGATAACCTGACGGGAGCTCCCTTGAATATGACAGGTCACTTTTCTCTTGCTGCTTTCAAGATTATCTCTTTTACTTTTGACAGTTCAATTAAAATGTGTCTCAGTGTAGGCTTCTTTGTATTTATCTTATTTGCAGTTTTTTGAACATCTTAAATTTGGATGTTCATTTCCTTCCTCAGAGTTGGACCATTGTATCCTCAAGTAAGCTTTCTGTTCCTTTCTCTCTCTCTGTCTTCTCCTTCTGGAACTCCCATAATGTCTATGTTGTCACCTTGAAGGGGTCCTATAAGTTCCTTAGTCTTTCTTCACTTTTCTTCATTCTTTTTTTTTTCTTTTTTTTTTTTTGCGGTACGCGGGCCTCTCACTGCTGCGGCCTCTCCTGTTGCGGAGCACAGGCTCCGGACGCGCAGGCTCAGCAGCCACGGCTCACGGGCCCAGCCGCTCCGCGGCATGTGGGATCTTCCCGGACTGGGGCACGAACCCATGTCCCCTGCATCGGCAGGCGGACTCTCAACCACTGCGCCACCAGGGAAGCCCCATTCTTTCTTTGTTTTGTAACTTCAGATGACTTATCTCTGAGTTTTCTGATTCTTTCCTTCACTTGATCGAGTTGGCTATTGAACCCCTCTACTGAATTTTTAAATTCAGTTATTGTATTCTTCAGTTCAGTTTGGTTCTTTTTGAATAGTTTCTTTGTTGATATTCTCATTTCGTTCATGCATCATTTTCCTGATTTCGTTTAGTTGTCTATCTGTGTTCCCTTGTAGATCACTGAGCTTCTTTAACACAATTATTTTGACTTATTTGACAGGTAATTCAGAGATCTCCTTTTTTTCTTTTTGGTTTCGTTTCTGGAGATTAATTTTGTTCCATGGATTGGGACATCTTTCCTTGTTTGGTCACGTGCCTTGCGATTATTTGCTGAGTTTTATGCTTTGAAAAAAGTCACCACTCCCAGGCCTTATACAGGGGAATACCCTCACCAGTTAGCCCAGCTAGATATCCTGAGGCCTCTGAAATCTTTTGATGGGAGGCGGGTAGGTGCACGTTCTCTGGGCTTGTGCCCGTAACTTCCCAATTAGGTTTGCCAGGTTCTTTTTTTTTTTTTGCGGTACGCAGGCCTCTCACTGTTGTGGTCTCTCCCGTTGCGGAGCACAGGCTCCGGACCGGGGCACGAACCCGTGTCCCCTGCATCAGCAGGCAGACTCTCAACCACTGTGCCACCAGGGAAGCCCTGCTGGGTTCTTTTTAAGGAGCATGAAATTCCTTGATCCCTCTGGTGCCTGTCTAAGGTACTGCATGTTCCCTGGCTCTCCTCTGTTCTCAGCAGCCCCCAGGCATCTGAAGCATGCCAGCTGCCTGTCAGCTCCCCAAAGCAGGCAGGATAGATAGCAGTCCTCAGGCGCATCTCCAAAAAGCCAGAATGCTGTACTCGTGCTCTGCCCTTCTCTCTCCCTCCTGGGGGAGAAGCTACAAAGTTGGGCATCTTCTGATCACACCAAGCTGCCCTGGCCTCTGTCTGCAGTACCACAGGCCCTCTGGTGCTGCGGAAAGCTGCCCTCACTCCTCCTTGCTTTTGGCAGCCTCCAGACACCCAAACTGCATTGGTTCTGTTAGCCCTCAAGTCAGGAGAGACAGAAACCAGTGCCTCCGGCAGCCCTCTGAAAGCTGGAATGATGACGTGCATTTCATGTTCTCTTCCCCACACCCCACCCCACACCCCAGGTACAAGCTGTGCTGGCCTGGCAGGGGTGGCAATTACAGATAAAGTGAAATGGCTCTTCTTACGCTTTTCAATGTGGCTGTTCTTGGCTTTGTATTTGCCTGGGGTACTGCAACTTCTTAGCTGGTTTCTGGAGTTCTCATAATGATCTTTTGGTATTTCTAGTGTTACTTTGATGTCCCCGTTGGGGATGAGGGCTGAGACTTCCTATCCTGCTATCTTGCTGGCATCACCTTGATTACTCTGTTCTTTGCCCAAAAGATCACATGAGGTGTCAAGATGTATAGAGGCCAGTGTCTAAAAGGTGCTCAACACAAATGCATTGAATGAAAGGCTGAGTGAGTGAGGCAGACCAGACAAAGACCATACCTCCTTTAACCAGTGAGGAAACTAAAGATTAGGAAGGCTACGGAATATGCCCAAAGTCAAAGTCTTAGTCTGTAGCAGGATGGCAGTCAGAGACCCAGGCCATCTGCAAGCAAGAGCTGGGTCTGTAAGGGGTTGAATAGTGTCACCCAAAAAGACATGCCCACCATGAACCTCAGTTGTCACCTTATTTGGAAATAATAGGATCTTTGCAGACATAATCCAGTTAAAGATCTCAAATGAGATCATCCTGGATTTAAGGTAGGTCATAATTCCATTGACTGATGTCCTCGTAAGAGAAAGGAGGGGGATATTCGAGAAAGAGATGCAGAACTGAGGACGTCTCATGAAGATGGAGGCAGAGATGGGAGGGATGTGGCTACAAGGCAAGGATTGCTAGCAACCCTGGAAGCCGGGAAAGAGGCATGGAACAGACGCTCCATCAGCGCCTCCAGAGAGGAGCAACCCTGCTGCCACCTTGACTTTGGACTGCCGGCCTCCAGGACTGTGAGAGAATAAATGTCTGTTTTGAGACACGCAGTTTGTGGCTCTTTGTTATAGCAGCCCTAGGAATCTAACATAGGATCTAGCTTCCCTCTCAGAGGTGTAACTTCTTTTTTTTTAAATAAATGTATTTTATTTATTTATTTATTTTTTTGGCTGTGTTGGGTCTTCGTTGCTGCGTGCTGGCTTTCTCTAGTTGCGGCGAGCAGGGGCTACTCTTCGTTGCGGTGCGCGGGCTTCTCATTGTGGTGGCTTCTCTTGTTGCGGAGCACTGGCTCTAGGCGCGCGGGCTTCAGTAGTTATGGCATGTGGGCTCAGCAGTTGTGGCTTGCGGGCTCTAGAGCGCAGGCTCAGTAGTTGTGGCGCACGGGCTTCGTTGCTCGGCGGCATGTGGGATCTTTGCGGACCAGGGCTCGAACCCGTGTCCCCTACATTGGCAGGCAGATTCTTAACCACTGCGCCACCAAGGAAGCCCTGGCTGTACGTTTTTGTCATTTCATCTTCAAGTTCCCAGATCTGTTCTCACTCGCCTGCTTCCCGCAGGAAGTCCCCAGTCTGAGCCCACCACTCTCAGCAGCAGCTGCTTGAGTGAGTACATCTGCCCTGTCACCTCTAAAAAGAGGAAGATGGGCAAACGTGAACGAGTCCCGCCAATGGCACCTCTGAATGAAGACGTTGACAGGATGAATCAAGGGAGAAGGGCTGTCATTTGGCACAAAGTTGTGAACCCAGGGCTGTTTTTAATATTGCAGTAGATCATAAAAAAGCTGACAGAGCACAGGTATGTTTGGAGTGCTTTATTGGTTCTTACGCTAACCTCCCAGTAGCCCTGAGTGAGGCTCCTCTTTATATGTAGACAGTGAGAGCGAGAGGGAGTTTAAGACACACCCTCGACCCACGAGAGCCAGTGACAGGTGGGGACTTCAGTCCAGGCAGCCCAGCTCCAAAGCCCCTCGATTATGCTGTCCGGATGTGGGCAGGAAGTCCTCCAGCTCAGTGCCTTTAGATGGATCGGGGCGGGAAGGAGCAGCGGGTCAGTCAGGGGGCGTCAGGAAACGTTTCCGTGACCACTTGCACCTCTTGCCCACCTCACACAGACCCCTTCGTGGACTTCGCTTTGGGAACACGGAGAGGGTTAGGGCCTTCGGGGGCAACACTTGCAACTCTCATCCGGCCTTAATTACTCACTCGGCGGGGACAGTGTTCACTCTCCACTAGGAGCCAACATGCGCCACGTTTAAGAGCTCACAAAATCCATGCTCAGCAAGTAAGAGTGGACCTTGAGGCACAGCACCTCATTTCCTGCGCTCTCAGATTCCCCTTGCAGCTTTCCTAAGTCAGCTCATCTGCGGCCTCAGGGGCAATAGGCCTCGATAAACTCAATGATAAGTTTAACAATAACCTGGTGACGTCGGACTAGACAGAGGCGGAGAGTCCTCGGGATGCAGAAAGGAGGGTGAAGGGCAGGCTGGGAGGACTTCCGGGATGAGTCACGTGGGGCCGCATGACGTCACTGACGCTCCATTGTGACGCACGCGGAGCCGCAGCGGGATTGGTCGGCCGGGTGCAGGGCGGGGCTAAAAGCCGAGCTGGTGCACCTGAGGCTGTGCTAGTCACGCAGGTGCGTCCTACCTGCGCCCAGCTGAGGCCAGCCCTCGCCCACCGCCTGTCCAGGCTCGGGCCGCTGCCTCCGGCAGTTGAGTCTCTTGGGCCCACCCTTGCCTTCGCACCTGCTCTTGCCTCCCTCCTGGCCTCGTTCGTGAAGGTCCGGGGAGCCAGGCGGGGGGCGCAGCCTGGAGCAGAACTGCCCTGGGAAGGACGGGCGGCGTAGGCACAAACGGAACAGCGGGACAGCTCTAGAGCCTTGGAACAAACTTATTCTGGACCTCACTGAACTTCTGGAAATATCCATAAAAGAAACTGAGTTGAGAGTGTGGGAAGTAAAAGAAGGGTCCCGCCTGTAGAGGAAAACTGAAGAAGAGAACCAGGAACTAGGTCTTGGGAGTGTCTAAAAGTTTTGACAGGTGCAGACAGGATGTCCTCCTGGATAAGAAATGTCAGAAGCTCAAAATAGGGCTTAGCCCCCAGCTCTCAAAGGTGTGGAGAGCGCAGTTCTTTCCCGAGGTTCCCCAGGATTGGTTGGCTGGTTGGCTCCTGAGGGAGATGGGGACCTCAGTCCTCGGCCAGACTTTCTAGAAGAGTTCGGGAGCCTCTAGTAATTCCTATTTTATTCTTAGGAACACTTCCCTTCAGGAAGAGAAGATATCAACAGACTGAACAACAGATTAAACATTCGAAAATATCTCTGTAAAAATGGCAGAGTCCTTATACTATCAAAATATGAATGGAAGCCCAAAGCAGAAAAATCTCTTTGGGAAAGTTAAAAAATAACACAAGGCTCTTCCAAGGGAGTTATTTCACGTGAGAAAAAATGGAGAAAAATGAATAAAGACCGTTGTTGGGCTGCACACCTCAGTCCTGCAGTCCTTGTAATTGCCCAGCGGTGAAGATGGAAGAAAGAGCCAGGAGACAGCCACAGAGGCATCTGTTTATTGGACGGGGAATCTTACACGGCAGAGGCAAAGGTCCTGGAGTGACACCCCACTGTGTACGGCACAGGGCAGGTAGGACACGGTGGCAATCTTCACTGTGGGGAGGAGAGCGCTCAGGTTTACGGAGCATGAGGTCAGAAGCACCCCTTGGTCAATGGGGGAGCTGCTTGAAGGAACAGGTCTCGCACAGCTCTGAGTTAGCAACCATCATGAGGGTCGATGTTTCCTGGCGATGACTGAACACACTGGAGCCGCTCCAGTCCGAGGGCTAGAACGATCATTAGCTGGGGGTCAGGCTGATCACGCAGATAGTTACTGATTAAACTTTCAGATTAAGATGGGGAGGCAATCACGCGCATAAGGTAGGGGTGAGGCAGGGCCGGGTTGGGCAGGGGACCAACAGAGAGCAAGAGAGCAGCCATTTATGGGGCCTGACCATTCAACCATCAAAGAAGGCAAAGTCCAATGAAGAATTAAAGAGCGTATTGGTTGTGAAGATTAAATGAAGTAACACATAAAATACCTACCACGGTGCCAGGGACATAGTAGGTCCTCGTAAAAGTGATAAAATTGCAAAGATCTGAGTTTCCAGGCCACTTGCAGGTTTATGAGTCGTTTTGTGGTGATGCCTCCCCAATTTACACATCCATCAGATAGTCCAAGATCACACTGGCTGCTCTGGGGATGCAATTAGGGTGATTCGGTTGGACTCCGTTAAAGCCTAATCAGAGAAGAACAATACATATTCGAGAGAAAGGAGAGGGGGAAACAACAGAAGAAGGTAAAGTGGAAAAGAGAGCTGTGCCGTAGCCATCTGCTGGCTTATGCGACTCTGGTGTAAGTATTGACAGCAGGCTTAGTTACTACTCACGCTTAGAGAGAGCCTAGAAGTAGGTTAAATCACATCTTGCCCCACAGTCCTAGCAGCCCTGATGACTCCGAAGTCCTAAATTCTGACATGTCCGCGGAAGCCTAGTAGAATGCTAAGAATTAGGAAACAAAGCATTGTGCTCTCTGGAACCCATTTCCAGAGCATTCCTTGGCTTGTCCTTCCCAACAGCCCTTTGAGATTGGTTATATCACAGTTTAGAATTGAGGACTCTAGGGCAAAGAAACGTCAGGTGACCTATCCAGTGGCACACAGTTAGTAGGCGGCGAGGACGGGGCTGGTATGCTCGCCACCTGCTTGGTAGAGGGAATCTTCCACAGTAATCCTTTCTTGTCTAAGGCCGTTTAAGCCCATATTTAAATTCTGATGAATAGGGAAACGGCTCTCCCTTTTATAGTTCTTCCATGTTGGAAGACAGCTGTTTTAGTCCCCAAAACATGGCATTGTCTTCCTCTGACTGTTGATGGAGTTACAGGGTCCTGTCTGCCATCGAGGCCTCTGTGCGTAGCCCCCAGTTGCCATCAGCGGCATCTGGCGGGTGACGGCAAGCAGGGCTTTTGGGTTTAGTAAAATGCCGAGTCAAGATCTCTAGGCTGAAAAACATCTCCAACATTGTCACATGGGGCAAAGTTGAGAAAGTCACATTTATTGTCACGTGGGGACTAGCTGGACAGGACCCTTGTCTCTCGCTAGGTACACCCACAGCCGATACCCTGCGGACAGAACTTTCTGCTTCTGGCTCTCCATTTATCCAAGGTAAAGGGCATCCACACTGCCCCAGTCTCTTCTGACCACGAACAAGTGTGGCAACCTTTTCATTAGATCATTGAAGACATTCGAGCCCAGCCAAACTTACTCGGGTTTATACTGAAGTATGTCCTCAGCAAAACCAAAACCTAATAGGGTCACAGAAACTTTAAAAGGGGAAGGACAGGCAGGGAGGTGCAGACTTTCCAACTGTAATCCTCTTGGATTTTCCCATCTTAAGGGAGGGTTTCTTTCCTAATCAAGGTTTTTGAGGCACATAGCAAAGGAGGAAAACCTGGCATAAAACAAAATCGTCGGGACTTCCCTGGTGGTCCAGTGGCTAAGACTCTGCGCTCCCAATGCAGGCGGTCCAGATTTGATCCCTGGTCAGGGAACTAGATCCCACATGCTGAAGTTAAGACCCAGGGCAGCCAAATAAATAAAAAAATATTTTAAAAAACCGAAAAAATCGAAAATCTAAATGCCTGAAGTTCACGGACTCCCTGTTGACACAAATAATCAATAACCAAACTATAATGGGAATGGAAAAGAGTTTTATTTGAGCCAAACTGAGGCCTGTAGCCCGGGAGACAGGCTCTCAGTAGCTCTGAGGATCTGCTACAGAGAAGCATGGTTTTCAGCGCAGTTTTATATCTTGTCAGAACGAACAACATCAAACAAGTCAGGGACACATTCCTTCAAAAAAAACGGACCAGCAAATACAAAGTGAGTCAGGGTGGCCTTGGCACCTGGGAAGGGAGTCTTACCATCAAAGGAGAAACCAGCACCGGCGTCCCAGAAAGGGAGGCGTTTCATCTTTATTTTTAACATGGACATTCTTTACTTCCGGTCAGTGCACCCTTTTCTTTACAGCAGATGTGCAGTATATGTTGGACAGCACACACAGGCTGTTTGGTTAGCATATAATTCGAGTTAGCTCGTGTATAACCAGAATGACTTCCCCCCCACCTCAATATGTGAAAACTTCTTCCATTCTCCCCAAATCTGCAGTTTTTTCCCTCTGTGCGGCGGCCAGGGGCTTCCATCTCTCGTCACGGGCTGTGACTGGCCTTTCTTGTCAATCAGGAGGCCACAGCTTGGAGGAGTCCTGTCCTCGGCCCGGGGCTCCGGGTTACGCAACGTTGGCTGCCGGTATTTGTAATGAACAATTTAAATGTTCCATCCCGGCATCTTTGCTCCACGGCAGTTATTCCTAGAGTCTGAGTACGACATCCCTTTATTCGGGTAGCTCCTAGATGCCGGCACTTGCCAAGGCCAGCTCCCCTGCTCATTCGCTTGGAAATCCAGACTGAGCTTGTAAAATAGAACAGTCCAGCTGGCTCCTGGGCTTCGCCGTTACAAGCACAACTTTGACGCGAACAATCTTTTTTTCTTTTTTTTGCGGTACGCGGGCCTCTCACTGCTGTGGCCTCTCCTGTTGCGGAGCACAGGCTCCGGACGCGCAGGCCCAGCAGCCACGGCTCACGGGCCCAGCCGCTCCGCGGCATGTGGGATCCTCCCGGACCGGGGCACGAACCCGTGTCCTCTGCATCGGCAGGCGTACTCTCAACCACTGCGCCACCAGGGAAGCCCTGTGGGTGGTTTTTTTTTGGGGGGGTGGGGGGAGTTGTTCTGTTTTGTTTTTGTTGTTTGGTGTAATATAGAGTTTAGTCCTAAAATAAGGAAGCAGTTCTTTGCGATTTCTGGGCATCAGCAGAATTTTGGTGAGCAGCAAGGCCGGAACTAGGGTGAGGTGAGTGAGGCATTCTCCCGGGGGTAGGGACACCAAAAACCTCAGCAGTTAAGATAAATTTTTAAAATGCAGTATTTTGAAAAACAAAAGTTGGGGGACTTCCCTGGCGGGCCAGTGGTTAACACTGTGTGCCCCCAATGCCCAGGGCACGGGTTCATGCTGCGCGGCCCAAAAAAACCCAAAAAGCAATGAAACCACAAAAGACGACGTGACCCTGCACAACTGCATGGCCACTGCACTGCTGCACTCTGGTCTGTTCTGGCAGGCAGGGCTCTCACTGTCCAAAGGGGTCCCTGTACACTACCTGCACCAACCTCTTTAATCCCTTTGTCCATTTGCGTCACCACACTGTCCTGTAGGGGTGCAGCCACAGCACAATTAAACATCAGGTTTTGCTTCCACATCCCAGGAGAAGAGGGGCCGGGACGTGTGTATCCAAAATTCTGAGCAGGATTTCAAGAGCGTCTCTGGTCTTTCCTTGTGGGTGAGGCGTTCCTCCCAGTGGATTCTGGGCCCTTGGCCTCCGTGGGAAGGGCATTGACTCTTCCTCACAGTGAATTTGCTGTGCGGCCAAGGCTGGAGGGCTTGCGGGGGGAGAAGGGAAAGGAGTGTGTGATCGGCCTGAAGGTGAATCCAAACCTGGGGACTCCACCTAATTCACTGCCTCCACTCGCTTGGTCCCCCCATTCCTCCCCCCGCCCCCTGTCAGGGTCCACGTCACCCCTGGGCCACCAAAAGCAATAAGGAGGTGACTCTGGTCTCTCGCTACTTGGAATCTGGACATGGCATCAGCAATCATGCTGTGAGCTGGCTGGCTCTTCCCTCGGGAGCACAGGGATAGAGCCTCCTGGCCTCTGCTTCTCTAACAGCCCTGGGGTCAATCCCAAATGCCTCTAGTGTCACACGTGGCCACAAACACAGAAGCAGCCGCGCCTCCTTTCCTGTTAGACAGTAGATGCTCTGGCGGTCTCAGCTGCCCCCAACCCCAAGTTCACGGAGAGCATCAATCGGCAAAGGCGGGGGAGAGCATCAGACAGCAAGGCGGGGCGGCTCCATCTCTCTAAAGAACACCAGGCGCTGCGGGTGTGGTATTTATTGAGTTAATTGATGCTTCTTGTCCTTAAGCAGACCAGGATAGCGCTCTTTCTTACTTAGTAGCTTTTTTACTTAAAAGCATATTTACTCCCTTATTTAATAGTTTTATCTTTCTTATTTAATAAAAAGGAAAAAGTACTATCCAGAAGCAGGGTCTTAGGACTCCCATGAGGTGGACAATGGACCCTTTAACATTATGCTAGAAAACATATCAACTAAAATATGCGGACAGTACAGTGAGAAGTGAGAATATTAAAATGTTAGGTATAATATAATCTCATCTCAAAATTGGATTTGAAGCGACTGGAAGGGGCGGGTGCTAATGTCTTTCTCCATTTGGGCGCCGGATACACAAGTATTTGCCCTCTGTGAAAATTCATGGCTACTTTTCCGGACGTGTGCTGTCAGCTGAAAGTCCACTAACATATTTGGGATGTGGATGTAGCCGGTAAAAATCTGCAAAAAGAAATACCGCACATGGAAGTATTAGCAGTGGTTATGTCTGGATGGTGGATGGTCAAAGATTCTAATTTTCTTCCAGGCGCTGTTCTGGCTTTCCTCAAAGCCAATGTTTATTTTTATAGTTTAAATATAATCATTGTAAATCAACTATACTTCAGTTTTTAAAAATTGACAAATGCAGTGAGCTGATTTGCAAAGTAAAAAAAAATAGTAAAGTCCTTGCGTTTATCAAGCTCGTTTATTAAGTCCTTAGTTTCCCGGCGATGGGAGATGCCCACCCCCCCTTTCTTTTTGAGGGGTCTCTGGAAGGAGTCGGGGCCCCGGCCTCGGCCACGCCCCGCACTCGCTCGCGGCGCCCCTCCCCCGGTCGCGCAGGCGCGTGGCGGCCGGCTCCTCCTCCGAGTGGAGGCGGGCGGCGCGGAGACAGCGCCTGCGTCTCCGGGGCCTCGCGACGGCGCCGCCTCAGCGAGGCCTTTAATGACACGGACGCTCACGCTCGCTGTGACCTCGTGGCGCAATGGTAGCGCGTCTGACTCCAGATCAGAAGGTTGCGTGTTCAAGTCACGTCGGGGTCAAGCCGGCTTTTTTCCTCTGAAGTGCAGGGGCTCGTGAGGAGCGGAGTGGCCGCCCCACGCGAGGGATTTGGCCTCACGGAGGTTAATTATCCTGTCAGCTGCTCGGAAAACCCACTCTTTTTCTTCCCAGCGGGAACATAGGGCTGATAAACGCGCAGCTCCTCCCGGGACCGGCAGGGGGCGGTGCGTCGAGCCTCGGAGCGCCCCTCCCCGCCCCCACCCCTCCCGCCCCGTCCGTCTCCCCGCCCCCACCCCGCAGCCCCGGGTGACCTCGTCCCCGGAGAGTGTCCCGGCGGGAAGTGGATCCCCCCCGCCCCGGGAGGCGCCGCGTCTTCTGCACGTGACCCCGCAGGTGGCCCTCATCTGACCGCCCCGCGGGCTCGGCCGCACGTGGACGCGGCAGGACGTTCGCGTCCGCAGGTCTGGCCGCAGGTGGAGCCCGCACGGGGGCCTGGACGGCGGCGGGGGCTGCTTGTGCTCCCCCGGGCCCTGGGCGCGGCCTCGCACACGCGGGGGGGGGTGTCCACACCCGCCGCGGGGACGGCAGCCTACGGGGGCCTGGCAGCGACGGCCGAGCTCTGCGCAGCCCCGCGGCCCCGAGATGCCCCGGGAGCGGAGAGCCGGGCTTCCCCGCAGGCGCTCCACGCCCTCGCCCCTGACGGCGGTCGCACCCGCTCGGGCGGCGAGCCCGCTCCTGCGCGGTCTTGCGCGGCTGTCCCCGGAGACCAGGACCGGCCCTGTTCCTATGTGGGCGGAAGAGCCAGACAAGAAGAAAGCGTTTGGAATCTTAAATGACAGGAAGCCTTTAAGCCTCCGGTGTTAGTATCTGTGGCTGCAAGCTAGGAGCAGATCTGCTGAGGGGGCCTGCAGAAAATCGGGGGTCTCAGGGGCTGTATGGCCAGGCCACGCAAGATGGCTGTTCTCTTGCTGTCTGCACGTTCCCCTGCCCGGCCAGGGCCTGTTTCACCTACCCCTATGCCCAGGACCCAGCTAGTGACAGCTTACCATAAGGGCGGTGAGGGGCCTGCCCCTCCACTGGTTTCGCTGGTAACTAATGAGGCCACCTGATGTAATTCCCTCTATAAAGGGCCCGCTCCCCTTCGCCTTGGGAGCGGAGGCTACCACCATGTCCTGCCTTCAGTTTGCAGCCCACCGTGGGGTGTCGCTCCAGGGCCTTGCTTCAGACGTGTAAGCTATCCATTGAACCATGAATGTCTCTGTTGCTGATTCCGGGCGCACACCTGTGCATTCAGAGAATTCACACGTGGAAAGGAAAAACATGTCAAGGGGTTCCTTGAAGGGGACGGTGAGGGTGCAGGGAGCATGGTAGTCCTGGGTGAGCACGTACATCAGGTTGGAAGAATTGGGGGATTTTAGGTCCAAAGGGAGCAGCCGCTACTTTTGTGAATAACGATGTAAAAAGACCCTTCTGGGTTCCTGCAAAAAGAGCAAAACCCCCAAGATCCACTCTTCTCCCACAGTTGTTCAATTCCCCTTGCCTTCAGAAAAGAAAGGAACACTGAAAGATAGACACAGAATGATCCGGTTACAGGAGCTAATCTTACGGAGGTTACTAGAAAACACGGTGAAGGTGATTCTCAAAAATGATTTGCTCTGCCACTTTGAATAATTTTTATTGCATATTGTCAGTGAAATTTCTGTATGTTATTACCGTCAGGTTTGAGTACATGAGCTGTGCATGAAAGAAAAAATATGATTTTTAAATTTTTAATAGAATATCAAATGTATGCAGCACTATTGCATTTATTTTCTTTTAAAATTCTCGTAAATTAAAAACAACAGCAGAAAACGAATTACTAAATAAAATAAATTTTTTTCTCCGAAAAAAAAGCAAGTTGCACAAAACTTTATTTTTTTGTGATATATTATTGCATTTAATGTCATTTTCTTGAAAACCAAAATTACCAAATTCCTTAATGTTGTATCAAACGTGAACAATGCCAGTTCAAGTTAGAGGAAATGTACGTCAACACCAGCTTCTGACAACAGAATGAGAAGTTAAAGTTTTGTCTGATTTAGGTCAGGTAATCATGGAAACAAAAGAATATTTAAAATAATTCATTTTATCATTATGCACATTGAAGGAAATCATTATAGACAGGAGAGTTGTTTCCCACCGTAAAATGATTTACACCCATTTATTAAGCTAGAAACACCAGCTTGAAAAGGTACTGATATATGCCATTTGTAATAATTTCTCTACAGCAAACAATTGTCTTATAGTTGGAACATGTTGAAGGAAATATTATCTCATAAGTCTTTTTTGTTCTTTGAGTCTCAATCACTAAGAGTTCAAGGGACTTTTGAGAGATTCCTGGTGTCCTGGGTGGCCTGATGAATGCATTAAAGTCAAACAGTGTATCTGTATTCTGAAAATACCCTTAGCTCCATGCGAATGTTGCTTGGGTTGTGGAGCTCTTATTTCTCCCACTGGCACCATGACATCTGAAGAACATTTGTTACGAAAGTTTCACACCAATTGTGTTTTGTTCCTTCTTCATCAGCCACTGTGCTTCCTTTTCCATTTTCTTCCTTTGTTGTTCTGCTGCTCTCCTTTCTCTGCTATCTTCTGCTGCCTCAGAACTTCTTCGGCTTGCCGCATCGTCTTCTTCCTATGCACTGGTATTTTCCTGCCAGGTATCCATGTCACCTAGTTCAGGAGATTGGTGAATAAAAGGCATATCTTGTGTAGCTGCTAGGCTATTAGAGAAACCTGTGCTGCCATCTGGGATGCCGAAATTTAATGGTTCTCTCTGCTTAATAATGATTTTCTGAGTTTTCCTTAAAGTTGGTGTCATGTCCTTAAAATACTCAGGTTCCAGTTTTTCTAAAGCATTTTGTTGTGTTGCCACATTCCTATTCCCTCCTTTAATCTTTACACTTGTGGGTGTATCTGCATCTCAAGAAGTCCACTCTTCAACATCTGTCTGTTTAGCAACTGATGAATAATCAACTGTAGCTGGGAAAGTTATTTAGTCTCCACTTAATTTCCGTCCTCTGCCAGATCTGCATATTAATCTCTTTAGGAATGAGAATACTGTTGCTAGGCAGGTACAAACTTTAAATAACCGAAATTGTGTGATAGCCATGGTGGGAATCGAAAACTGAAATTGACTGATGAGAAAAAAAAGAATCATACCCACTGTACAGATGCGAAAAATGACAGGAGCGTTTTTCAGTTTACACGGTCTGATGCCATATGCACGGCGCTTGGTGAAACGCTCTCAATTGCTCCAAGTGGGTGCCTAGTGGGCTGGGATTTGGATTTTGGAAAAATCTGCCTGGGAAGGAGCAAGGCCTGCCCCTCCCCCTCTGCACAAAAACTTTAAACACACAAAGAATGTAAACACATACTATACATGTTAATGGATACATACTTAATATGTATCCGTGTTGGACTGTGCATCGGAATTATACACACCAGCTCTGGGAGAGTGGTTCCCACCCAGGGAATGAGGAGGAAGAGGGGACGGAAGCAGGTTCTACTTTAAAAAAATTTTTTAATGAAAGTAGCCAAGACATTAATATTTATTAAATCTGGTTAGAAGTTCATGAGATCTAACTTTATGAAACGTGAGTTTCAGGTCAGCGTTCACTCTACAGGCATAGTCCAAAATCTCCAAGTCAAGAAGTTAATGGACAATTCCCCAGTCAGTAGAACCCCCAGCATGCTGGCAGAAGTAAATTCTCTCTGAAAAAAATACATCCTCAAAACAGGCCTTCTGCGGGGCGGGGGACGAATTGGGAGATGGGGATTGACATATATACACTATTTTTTAAAATTAATTTAATTTCTTTATTTTGGGCTGGGTTTTGTCTTCGTTGCTTCATGCGGGCTTTCTCCAGTTGTGGTGAGCGGGGACTACTCTTCATTGTGGTGCGCGGGCTCTAGGCATGTGGGCTCAGTAGTTGTGGCGCACGGGCCCAGTTGCTTCACGGCATGTGGGATCTTCCCAGACCAGGGCTCAAACCCATGTCCCCTGCATTTGCAGATGGATTCTTAACCACTGTGCCACCAGGAAAGTCCCAACATATATACACTATTGATACTATGTATAAAATAGGTAACTAATGAGAAACTACTGTATAGTGCAGGGAACTCTACTCAGTGCTCTGCAGTGACCTAAATGGGAAGGAAATCCGAAAAAGAGGGAATATATGCATCCGTCTAGCTGGTTCACTGTGCTCTACAGTAGAAACTAACACAACATTGTACAGAAACTATACTTCAATTAAAAAAAAAACAAACAGTCCATCTAGTTTTAGCATATAAAGTCCCAGGCAAAATGCGCTCATAATATATTTTATTTTATTTATTTATTTATTTATTTTGCGGTATGCGGGCCTCTCACTGTCGTGGCCTCTCCTGTTGCGGAGCACAGGCTCTGGACGCACAGGCTCAGCGGCCATGGCTCACGGGCCCAGCTGCTCCGCGGCATGTGGGATCTTCCCGGACCGGGGCACGAATCCGCGTCCCCTGCATCGGCAGGCGGACTCTCAACCACTGCGCCACCAGGGAAACCCAATATTTTATTTTTTCAAACCTAGGCTTGCTTTCTTTTTAAAAAAATATTATTTTATTTATTTATTTTTGGCTGCGTTGGGTCTTTGTTGCTGCGCGTGGGCTTTTCTCTAGCTGTGGCGAGCGGGGGCTACTCTTCGTTGTGGTGCGCAGGCTTCTCATTGCGGTGGCTTCTCTTGTTGCGGTGCATGGGCTCTCGGTGCGCGGGCTTCAGTAGTTGTGGCTCATGGGCTCTAGAGCGCAGGCTCAGTAGTTGTGGTGCACGGGCTTAGTTGCTCCGCGGCATGCGGGATCTTCGCAGGGCTCAAACCCGTGTGCCCTGCATTAGCAGGCAGATTCTTAACCACTGCCCCACCAGGGAAGCCCTCATAGTATATTTTAAAAGAAAATAAATCAAGATAGAATACCTATATACCACATAAAGAAATGCACAGTAGAGAAAGTAAGGATTTTAAAAACGACTAGAGGGGGAAAAAAAGATTATTTAAAAAAAAAATAAACTAACACTTAGACTGAAGCAGAGTTCTCAGCAGCAGCAATGGAAGCCAGGAAAAGTGCACTAATACTTCCAAACTACTGAAAGAAAGTAACTGCCAACCTACGATTATATACTTGGGAAATTATCTTTCAAGAACAGAGATATTTTCAAGTAAATGAAACCACCAGCATCCCTCCCTGAAGGACTATGTGAAGGATGTACTTCAGGAAGAAGGAAAATGACCCAAGACAAAGATCTGGGAGGCAAGGACTAGGACCAAAGAAAATGAAAATGGGTAGAGCTAAAAGCCGAGACCATAAATAAACAATAGCGGGGCTGCCCTGGTGGCGCAGTCGTTGAGAGTCCGCCTGCCGATGCAGGGGACACGGGTTCGTGCCCTGGTCCGGTAGGATCCCACATGCCGCGGAGCGGCTGGGCCCGTGAGCCATGGCCGCTGAGCCTGCGCGTCCGGAGCCTGTGCTCCGCAACGGGAGAGGCCACAACAGTGAGAGGCCCGCGTACCGCAAAAAAAAAAAAAAAAAAAAAAAAGATATAAAGATTTGGGGAGATTGGTGCAAGATGGCAGAGTAGAAGGATGTGCGCTCACTCCCTCTTGTGAGAGCACCGGAATCACAACTAACTGCTGAATAATCATCAACAGGAAGACACTGGAACTCACCAAAAAAGATGCCCCACGTCCAAAGACAAAGGAGAAGCTGCAATGAGACAGTAGGAGGGGCGCAATCACAATAAAATCAAATCCCATAACCGCTGGGTGGGTGACTCACAAACTGGAGAACACTTATACCACAGAAGTCCACCCACTGGAGTGAAGGTTCTGAGCCCCACGTCAGGCTTCCCAACCTGGGGGTCTGGCAACAGGAGGAGGAATTCCTAGAGAATCAGACTTTGAAGGTTAGCGGGATTTGATTGCAGGACTTTGACAGGATTGGGGGAAACAGAGACTCCACTCTTGGAGGGCACCCACAAAGTAGTGTGTGCATCAGGATCCAGGGGAAGGAGTAGTGACCCCAGGGGAGACTGAACCAGACCTACCTGCTAGTGTTGGTGGAGGGTCTCCTGCAGAGGCGGGGGGTGGCTGTGGCTCACCGTGGGGACAAGGACACTGGCAGCAGAAGTTCTGGGAAGTACTCCTTGGCGTGAGCCCTCCCAGAGTCCACCATTAGCCCCACCAAAGGGCCGGGTAGACTCCAGTGCTGGGTCACCTCAGGCCAAACAACCAACAGGGAGGGAACCCAGCCCCACCCACCAGCAGACAAGCAGATTAAAGTTTTACTGAGCTCTGCCCACCAGAGCAACAGCCAGCTCTACCCACCACCAGTCCCCCCATCAGGAAGCTTGCACAAGCCTCTTAGATAGCCTCATCCACCAGAGGGCAGACAGCAGAAGCAAGAAGAACTACAGTCCTGCAGCCTGTGGAACAAAAACCACATTGACCGAAAGATAGACAAGGTGAAAAGGCAGAGGACTTTGTACCAGATGAAGGAACAAGATAAAACCCCAGAAAAACAACTAAATGAAGTGGAGATAGGCAACCGTGCAGAAAAAGAATTCAGAATATTGATAGTGAAGACGATCCAGGACCTCAGAAAAAAATGGAGGCAAAGATCGGAGAAGACGGAAGAAATGTTTAACAAAGACCTAGAAGAATTAAAGGACAAACACCTAGAAGAATTAAAGAACAAACAAACAGAGATGAACAATACAAAAACTGAAATGAAAACTACACTAGAAGGAATCAATAGCAGAATAACTGAGGCAGAAGAACGGATAAGTGACCTGGAAGACAGAATGGTGGAATTCACTGCTGTGGAACAGAATAAAGAAAAAGGAATGAAAAGAAATGAAGACAGCCTAAGAGACCTCTGGGACAACATTAAACACACCAACGTTCACATTAGAGGGGTCCCAGAAGGAGAAGAGAGAGAGAAAGGACCCAAGAAAATATTTGAGGAGATGATAGTCAAAAACTTCCCTAATATGGGAAAGGAAATAGCCACCCAAGTCCAGGAAGTGCAGAGAGTCCCAGGCAGGATAAACCCAAGGAGAAACATGTTGAGACACATAGTAATCAAATTGACAAAAATTAAAGACAAAGAAAAATTATTGAAAGCAACAAGGGAAAAACAACAAATAACATACAAGGGAACTCCCATAAGGTTAACAGCTGATTTCTCAGCAGAAACTCTACAAACCAGAAGGGAGTGGCACGATATATTGAAAGTGGTGAAAGGGAAGAACCTACAACCAAGATTACTCTAACTGACGAGGATCTCATTCAGATTTGATGCAGAAATCTAAAGCTTTACAGACAAGGAAAAGCTAAGAGAATTCAGCACCACCAAACCAGCTCTGCAATAAATGCTAAGGGAACTTCTCTAAGTGGGAAATACAAGAGAAGAAAAGGACCTACAAAAACAAACCCATAACAATTAAGAAATTACCTTAAACATGAATGGATTAAATGCTCCAACCAAAAGACACAGGCTCGCTGAATGGATACAAAAACAAGACCCATATATATGCTGTCTACAAGAGACCCACTTCCGACCTAGGACACATACAGACAAAGTGAGAGGATGGAAAAAGATATTGCATGCAAATGGAAATCAAAAGAAAGCTGGAGTAGCAATACTCACATCAGATAAAATAGACTTTAAAATAAAGAATGTTACAAGAAACAAGGAAGGACACTACATAATGATCAAGGGATCAATCCAAGAAGAAGATATAACAATTATATATGCACCCAACATAGGAGCACCTCAATACATAAGGCAACTGCTAACAGCTATAAAAGAGGAAATCGACAGTAACACAATAATAGTGGGGGACTTTAACACCTCACTTACACCAATGGACAGATCATCCAGACAGAAAATTAATAAGGAAACACAAGCTTTAAATGACACCACAGACCAGATAGATTTAATTGATGTTTATAGGACGTTCCATCCAAAACCAGCAGATTACACTTTCTTCTCAAGTACACGTGGAACATTCTCCAGGATAGATCACATCTTGAGTCACAAATCAAGCCTCGGTAAATTTAAGAAAATTGAAATCATATCAAGCATTTTTTCTGACCACAACGCTATGACATTAGAAATCAATTACAGGGAGAAAAATGTAAAAAACACAAACACACGGAGGCTAAACAATTCATTACTAAATAGTCAAGAGATCACTGAAGAAATAAAAAAATACCTAGAGACAAATTACAATGAAAACACGATGATCCAAAACCTATGGGATGCATAGGTTTTAGAACCCTCCGTACCATCATACACAAAAATAAACTCAAAATGGATTTGAGACCTAAATGTAAGACCGGACACTATAAAACTCTTAGAGGAAAACATAGGAAGAACACTCTTTGACATAAATCACAGCAAGATCTTTTTTGATCCACCTCCTAGAGTAATGGAAATAAAAACAAAAATAAACAAATGGGACCTAATGAAACTTAAAAGCTTTTGCAAAGCAAACTACAATCAAGACGAAAAGGCAGCCCTCAGAATGGGAGAAAATATTTGCAAACAAATCAATGGACAAAGGATTAATCTCCAAAGTATATAAACAGCTCATGCAGCTCAATATTAAAAAAGTAAACAACCCAATCAAAAAATGGGCAGAAGGCCTTCCCTGGTGGCGCAGTGGTTGAGAGTCCGCCTGCCAATGCATGGGACACGGGTTCGTGCCCCGGTCCGGGAAGATCCCACATGCCGCGGAGTGGCTGGGCCCGTGAGCCATGGCCACTGAGCCTGCGCGTCCAGAGCCTGTGCTCCACAACGGGAGAGGCCACAACAGTGAGAGGCCCGCGTACCACAAAAAAAAAAAAAAAAAAGGGCAGAAGACCTAAATGGACATTTCTCCAAAGAAGACATACAGATGGCCAAGAAGCACATGAAAAGCTGCTCAACATCACTAATGATTAGAGAAATGCAAATCAGAACTACAATGAGGTATCACCTCACACCGGTTAGAATGGGCATCATCAGAAAATCTACGAACAAATGCTGGAGAGGGCGTGGAGAAAAGGGAACCCTCTTGCACTGTTGGTGGGAATGTAAATTGATACAGCCACTATGGAGAACAGTATGGAGGTTCCTTAAAAAACTAAAAATAGAACTTCCATACAACCCAGCAATCCCACTACTGGGCCTATACCCAGAGAAAACCATAATTCAAAAAGACACGTGCACCCCAATGTTCATTGCAGCTCTATTTACAATAGCCAGGTCATGGAAGCAACCTAAATGCCCATCGACAGATCAATGGATAAGAAGATATGGTACATATATACGATGGAATATTACTCAGCCATAAAAGTGAAAGAAATTGGGTCATTTGCAGAGACGTGGATGGATCTAGAGACCGTCATACAGAGTGAAGAAAGTCAGAGAAAAACAAATATCGTATATTAATGCATAAATGTGGAACCTAGAAAAATGGTACAGGTGAACCTGTTTGCAGGGCAGAAATATAGACACAGGTGTAGAGAACAAAAGTATGGACATCAAGCAGGGAAAGTGGCGGGGGCGTGGTGTGGTGGTGGGATGAATTGGGAGATTGGAATTGACATGTATACACTAATATGTATAAAATAGATAACTAATAAGAACCTGCTGTATAATAAAATAAAATTCAAAAATTAAAAAGATTTGAATAATAAAATTAACAATGTTGATCAAATGGACACAGAGAGAACTCTGCATACAATAATTAGAGAGCAACGTTCTTGAGTCACATGGAACATTTTATAAAAATGTGATCCCCTTCTAGAATAGAAACTAAATCTCAACAAACTTCAAAGCATATGTATTACTCAGGTCACGTTCTCTGAGCCAATTACGATGAAGCTAGAAATCAGTCAGAAAAAGCTTACCAAAATTAGGATATTTGAAAACACCTCTGGGAGTTCCCCGGTGGTCCAGTAGTTAGGACTCGGTACTGTCACTGCCAGTGGCCCCTGGTTCAGGGAACTAAGATTCCACAAGCAGCGTGGCTCAGCCAGAAAAAAAAAAAAAAACAAAAAACAGTTCTAAGTTACTTCCTAGGTCAAAGACAACAGCAAGCGTACACTTAGACAATTAAAAAAAAAAGTATAAACATTGCAAAGGAGCAGATAAAACTACTGTCATTATTTACAGAAGATGATTTCATAACTCAAGGACCTAAAATGGCTGAAAAATTACTGAAAGCAAAAGACATCAGGTAGATGGTGAAATACGGAAGTAATGTACGGAAACTGATAGTTTTTATAAAAGACACCAACAACTAGTTAGAAGGAATAAGGTCAGAGAGGGCAAAGGTGGGAACCAAATGCTTCACACGCATTTTTATGATGTTTTGATTTTTTTGCCACAAAGTGAATATACTATCTCATCCAAAAAAAGTTATTCACACGGGTGGACGCTGTAGGACACAGGAAGACCTTCCCAAGGACACTTGGGTGTGGACAGTTTTTAATGACAGGTTGCTGGGCAGGTGGGAAGTGCAGACAGTAAAAAGCCTCAGGGACTAAGGGACCCGGGCACCTGAGGGGCACAGGCAGAGAAGACGTTTCTAGAGCAAAACTTCTGACATCCGTGTCTAGGCTCTGGGATGGGAGGCCCCTGGCGGTGGCTTGTGTGGGGACAGGTGGAGCAGATGAGGGCTCCTCCGGAGGCCCCTGCGTGACCCCGTGGGTGACTTCCATATGTCACAGGTGTGACCCGTTGTCCCTGACCCCGTCCTAATGTGACATCTCTCCTGGGTCTCCCATTTGTGACGTCAACGTTTACAGCTCCCTCTGTGTCTGACCCAGTGTATGACCCTCCCATGTGATGCCTCTATGCACCGGTCACTGTGACCCTTGCCCTCTGGCTTCCAACTGAGTTTGGCTGGTGTGGAGGAAGGAACTAGAAGGTGTGAACATAAATGCAGACCAAGCAAAGGGGACCAGCAGAGGCTCTTCATGCCCAGCTGTGTGTGTGTGTGTGTGTGTGTGTTGGGTGTGTGTGTGTGTGTCGGGGGTGTGTGTGTGTGTTGGGGGGTGTGTGTGTGTGTGTCGGGGGTGTGTGTGTGTGTCGAGTGTGTGTGTGTGTGTGTATCGGGGGTGTGTGTGTGTGTCGGGTGTGTGTGTGTGTGTGTCGGGAGTGTGTGTGTGTGTCGGGGGTGTGTGTGTGTGTGTCGGGGGTGTGTGTGTGTGTCGGGGGTGTGTGTGTGTGTGTCGGGGGTGTGTGTGTGTGTGTGTCAGCCACTAGCCCTGGAATCTGGCAGACTCCAAGGCGGGTCGAGGAGAAGGAAGGATTCACGGCGGGACAGAGGGGAGGAGGCTCAGGGCTGCCCTGCTGGAGGCTACTGGCCTGGGGGGGCTGGAGGCCGGCTGACCGGAAGTGGAGTGTCCTGTGTGCTTGGTCGGGGGCCATGTCTGCCTTTCTCTGGCTGGTCCTGAGTTGGAAACAGGGACAACAATGAGGGAAGCTGTCAGTTACTGATGGTGGCTTGGACATTTTGGGTCAGTTATTGCAGAAGTGATTATTTGGCTTCTTGGATTATCCCTAGAGATAGGGATCTGCCTCTCATGAGTCTGACGTAGGCTGGCTTCTGGGTTGTTTATTGTCGATAAGGGGTTGGCTTTCTGGGCAGGTTGCTGTAGATTGTGGGTCCGAGTTCTATCTTTGTATATAGTCTGAGCACTGTGGCCACTGTCCACGTGTAGGTTCAGGCTCTCCCAGCTTGGAGTTTCTGATTCTGCTGTGGGTTCACTCTTGGCCAAAAGAACTCTCGTCACCTGGGGTCTCCCTCTGGGTCCTGTGTGGGTTAATGGGGTGGAGTTTTTAACGGTACTTTGAGACCGGCGAGGCTTCTCCCATCCTCCACTCCCACTCAGCCACTCCTTCTGTGTAGTCACCTGTCTGGGGATAATCCTGCCCTGGGATCTACTGCAGTCAGGGCAAGTCAGGTCCTGCACCAAGTTCCGTGGGAGGGAGCGTAGGTCCTTTACAGGGCTGGCGACACGTGCATTTTTGGGGGGTGGGGGGACGTGCCATGCGGCTCGTGAGACCTTAGCTCCCCGGCCAGGGATTGAACCCAGGCCCTCGGCAGTGAAAGACTGCCGAGTCCCCTGGACCGCCAGGAGACTCCCAACATCTGCAGTCCCCTTTGGTGAGGAAAACGGGGCATAGTAGTTTGGAAGTACTGTTAGCGAGTATCAATAGTTTGTCTTTGAGTATATCCTTATAATTGGCAGTTTTCTTAAAGCCAAATGTTATGGCCAAAAATAGCCTCTGAATGTTTGTTCTGAGATCCAGAAACCTGGAAGGTGGCCTCAGGGGTTTCTGGGCTTCCTGGAACCTTCTGGAAACTAACAGGGAGAGCAGGGTGGAGGTTTCTGGCTCACCTTGGGCTCCACCTCAGCCATGAAAGCAGATTCTCAGAAGTACTTAGGAGAAACATACACCCCAGGGCGGCTGGTTTTCCACTGAATCAACCTCTATTAAATATTTCTGCTTCCAGGTCTGTGGTTAGGGATCATCATCTGTGCTGTCTCTCAGGCTGTGTGTTTTCTAGGCTTTATTGCCCGGCTAAATTGCAAAAAGCCTGTCAGCAGGTAACTACACTCGTTGCTGTCCTCTCCTGGCAAACACACAGATCCAGGTTTACCTCTCTCTCCCTTAGTTTGGAAGGTTCTTTTCTCCTTTATTATAAACGCTACTTTTTTGTCATTGTTGTTTTATTTTATCTTATTATAGTTGATTTACAATGTTGTGTTAGTTTCAGCTGTACAGCACAGTGATTTAGTTATACATATATATATACACACACACACACCATATATATATATATATATATATATATGGGTGTGTGTGTGTGTGTATATTCTTTTTCAGATTCTTTCCCCTTATACAAAATATTGAGTATATGTCATTTTTTTTTTTTTTTTTGTGGTACGGGGGCCTCTTACTGTTGTGGCCCCTCCTGTTGCGGAGCACAGGCTCCGGACGTGCAGGCTCAGTGGCCATGGCTCACGGGCCCAGTCGCTCCGCAGCATGTGGGATCTTCCCGGACCAGGGCACGAACCCGCATCCCCTGCATCGGCAGGCGGACTCTCAACCACTGCGCCACCAGGGAAGCCCTATGTCATTGTTTTAACTGGACTTAATTCAGATGTGAAGGGCTGGTGAGCCTGGCTTTATTCCCCTTTGTTTATTCATCAGAAAAAAAAACGGGGGGCTCTTTTCTCCCCTGGGTCCTATGCTAAACTTCTGCCTCTGTTCCTGAAAAGCCAATTTCAGGACCAGCTTTAGACCTGGAGAGAAAGGTGGAATGCCATCAAATGTATCCTGATATTTATCCTGTTTTTATGATCTCCCAGTGTTTCATTAAGATACCTGTGGGCATCTTTGTCTGTAAACTTCCTAGGGTCAGCGTAGGGTGTTAGATAGGTGATGGAGAAAAGAGGTGAAGGACGAAGAAAGGAGAATTCTACAGGATCCGGTCCCTGACCTGCTCTCATCTTTTTTCCATCCAACCTTCCCCACCCACTGACCCCACGTCAATCGTTACAAAAGATGATCCTGTACTTGTTAACTAGGGAGGCTCCCATGTTACACGTCAGTTAAAGAAAATGGCTCCACTGGGGAATTAAGCAAGTGTTTGATGAGCACTGTGGTGAAACCTGTGGATTGATTTTGTCTCGTTTTCTAGGCTCGGGTACATGCCAGTTTGAAACGAAATGCGGCCCAGGACAGGACTGCTGCTTTCTCCCAGGACCCACTTCGCCCAGGTATGACACAGCTGCCCCTGGTCTTGGGACGGGCCTGTCTAGGTGTTCACAACTAGATTTGCTGTGCTGAGCTCCCACTTAAATAGGGCAATAATGTCTCAGAAACAAATGATAAGGAACACCCAATTTCAAGGTAAACAGCTGAAGTCTGTTTGCTTTTTTTTTTAGTTTCAATTTTTGGCTGCGTTGGGTCTTTGTTGCTGTGCGCGGGCTTTCTCTAGTTGCAGCAAGTGGGGGCTACTCTTCGTTGCGGTGCGTGGGCATCTCATTGCGGTGGCTTCTCTTGTTGTGGAGCACGGGCTCTAGGCGCATGGGCTTCAGTAGTTGTGGCATGCGGGCTCAGTAGTTGTGGCACGTGAGCTCTAGAGCGCAGGCTCAGTAGTTGTGGTGCACGGGCTTAGTCGCTCCGCCGCCATGTGGGATCTTCCTGGGCCAGGGCTCGAACCCGTGTCCCTTGCATTGGCAGGCAGATTCCCAACCACTGCGCCACCAGGGAAGCCCCCGAAGTTTGTTTGCTTTAATTGCAGACACGGACACACTGCTACAGATCATTAAAAGCTGCAGGTGATCGATGCAGTACTGATGCAAGCATTTAGGGTATTTTCCTTATTGTTACTCTTCTGAGGCATGCTGAGACTAAATCTAGGTCTGGGTCACTATCCTGCCTGGTACTTAGCAGGCCCTCTGATGGGAAGACTCACATCTCTCCCCAGTGCTGTGAACGGCCTTGAATCATCTCTTAGGTCATCTTTCTCCTCCACTGGCCTTTTTCTCCTTCTGAGATGCTAATTTGATGAGTGCTGGCCCCTTGAACATTTCCCCGAAGCCTCTTAACCTAAAAAGCTACCTTATTTGTCGCGTTACTTGGTGGGGCAGAGCCCCTGAGGACCCCAGCTGACCGCAGCGGGATCCAGTCCGTGTCTGTGGGTAAGTGGACAGCACCTGACATAGGATTTCCTTTCATCTCCATGGTAGCAACTGCTTCTTAAATTACCATTCTCCCAGCTAGTGGCGCATACATGCATCTCCTTTTATACAGAAGAAAAACACCCTTTTAAGGCACTGAGTTCCTTTTCATCTCCAGCAGGCCCTGGAAACCATGGAGGAATGTGGATAAGAGATGTTGAAAAAAAAGAGGCGATTCAGTCGGATCAGCAGACACGCCAGGAAGAGTGTCTTGAGGTTCATCCAGGGGCCACGTGGAAATTGTCTGGGAGACAGCTGGTGCTGTGGTGAGGGCTTCCGCTCTTTGGGGTCATTGTCATCTTGCTGGTGGGGATTTTAGTGAGAGTCTATGTCAGAATTCAGTGATGTGGCGAGACAGAGAGAGAGAGAGAGGGAGAGAGAGAGAGAGGGAGGGAGAGAGAGGGAGAGAGAGAGTAGGCCAAGGGATGCTTCTGACCTTACCAACAAAAATTCATTGGCCTAAAGGTGGCAGTTCATTTTCAGTTAACGTTATTCAGCTGTGCCCATGGAGGTCAAGAACTGAGAGTTCCAAGATATATTTTCTGATGAAGAAAAGGAAGGAAGGTAAAAAGTACGTTTTAGTCCAAAACAACATCTGGAAGATTACATCCACTACCATGTCAACCGAAGACAACCACTGTGTACTGGATGCATCGATGTATGGCTTTGTATATTTCTTCTGCTTACTGTTGTTTTTTTTAGACAAACCCATATACCAAGGACTTAAGGATTCTTACTATGTGAATTTTTTTTTTTTTTTTTTTTTTGCGGTACGCAGGCCTCTCACTGTTGTGGCCTCTCCCGTTGCGGAGCACAGGCTCCGGACGCGCAGGCTCAGCGGCCATGGCTCACGGGCCCAGCTGCTCCGCGGCATGTGGGATCTTCCCGGACCGGGGCACGAACCCGCGTTCCCTGCATCGGCAGGCGGACTCTCAACCACTGCGCCACCAGGGAAGCCCACTATGTGAATTATTTAAAATACATTTTACAATATACCTTCCCTTCGATTATTATTCAGCGGGAAACATTTGTTAATATTCATTTGGTACCAAGGGTAGTAGACATGCTTAAGGAACTTAAAAGGGGAGAAGACAGATTACCAAGAAGAAAGGAGTCAGGTGGCATCAATTAGCATGCTTCCTGTCAAGGGCCTGTCTTAACACGGGTTTGGATTGACATGCTGGCAGGCGCAGGGAGGGATGAAGGACCAGCGCTTTGTTTTTGAGTGGTGGGCATCCCACGGAGAGAAATACAGGCTTCGAAGAGCTAACCCAGGCAAACTGGAGGGAAAAATCAGACCCTTTCTTATTTTGATAGAAGGAAGGGTTGATAAAGTTGGAAGGCAGCAAAAATGAAGAGTGTTCTAGGAGAGGGGAGGATGGGGTCCTGGGCAGGCCCTATTCGTCTTGTTTGGGCCTGTCCTCGTCTTAAAAAAGCTGCAGGCTTTTAGTGGCAGAGACGCGGTATATCCAGAAGGTTTTGTGCGGCCCCATCTCAAAAAGATGAGGTCTTAATGAATGCGCTCTTCTCCTTGGCCTTGGCAATTATTGGGAAAGTCTTTGGAGCTGTGAAAATCCAATCACTGCTAACTCATCTTGGCGGGTGGGAGGGCGAGTCAACAGCGGCCTTGGATTAAGGGGTCATTCTTGCATGCCGCGTTGCCGGGCTAGCTCCACGCTGTTCGCTTAGCAAGCCTTCCTACCTACTAAGTACGCTGCCTTCTGGGGTGGATACAAACTGCTAGGCGTGCCGAACAGATAATGGAAAAAATGAGAAAAGGCAGCTCCTCTGAGTGAAAAACACCCCAGGGCAGATATCGGCGGGGGGTGGGGTGGGTGGGTGGAGGTACTCCCTTAAGGCATCTCCACCCTCAGCGCTTCGTTCCTCTTGGGTCAGTTAAGTGGAGGGTCACCTTCCAGGGACCAAGACGAAGGCTGCACCCAAGGTGGCCCTCGCGGTGGGGCCCCAGCAAAGCCCCAGTCCCGGCTTTTCTTTCCCTCTCCACCGGGCACGGGGGCTTGTCCTACCCGCTGCAAATTGCGGGCGGCAGGGAGCGCAACCCCCCGGGGAGTAAATTCTTTGACCCAGCCTGGGGGGAGACATCACCCGGAAACCAGCGAAGGCTAACTCGGCGCCCCCTGCACTGTTCCCACCTGCCCCTTCCGCGCCCCCCAACCAAGGCCGCCCCTCCCCCGAGTCCCGTGGGCCACGGAAGGCAGGGGCCGGGTCGGCGGCGGTAGGGGGCGGGCGGGGCGGGCGGGGCGGGGCCTCCTCACCCCCAATCCCGCCACCGCCCGCCGCCCCGCCCATCCAGCCCACACCCTATCAGGCCCACCGCCCCCGCCGCCTCCCGCGCACTCTCGGAGCTGGCGCGTCCGCCGCCGGCCCCTCCCGCGACGGCATGGAGAACCCCCTCGCCCCTGCGCCGCCCGCCGCCGACAGCCCCTCGTCCGCCCGCGACGGCGCCCAGCGGCCCGGGACCCCCGGTTGGCGCGAATGCTTGCGGCCTCTGCGGGGCGCGCTGCCGCCCGACGTGGGGCGCGAGACGGCGGAGCTGGCGGCGCTCGCGGGCCCAGTGGTGAGTGCGCGGCCCCGCGCCGCCCTCCCCGCGGTTCCCCCGGTCCCCCGTGGTCCCTCTCCCCGCGGTCCCCCCGTCCTCCGCGGTCCCTCATCCCGTGGTTCCTCTCCCCGCGGTCACCCCGTCCCCCGCGGTCCGGCCGGTGGACCAGCGCCGTCCCGCGCCGTCTCGGGCGGGAGGGTCGGTGTAACGCGCCGGCCTCCGCTTTCCTCCCCCAGTTCCTCGCGCAGCTGCTGCTCTTTCTCATCAGCCTCGTCAGCTCCGTATTCTGCGGACACCTGGGCAAGGTCGAGTTGGATGCGGTTACGCTTGCTGTCTCGGTAGGTTTTTACATTCTTCTTTTGCGGGGGCGGGGGGGCTGACGACTTGGAAAAGCCTGGAATGTGAATTGTGTGATGTCTGACACCTGCACCTTCACACGGTCCGAGCTTGACCCGGGGGTTCCATTACCCTATCGTTAGATTTGGAAGGAGATTGTGTCAGCTACTTAGAAAAGGTGTTCTCCGTACTCTCAAACCATCCCACTGACTCTAATTGGTCTGGGGACCAGGTATTGCAAAGAATTCGTAGCAATGAGGCGAACTCTGCTGGTAGAACTAAAAGAACTGCATTTTTTTTTTCCTATTATGAAGTTAAACCAGATAACATATCTAGAACTAGGTTGACTGCTGTTAGTTTGAATTACACGGCTCATTAAGGTGGTGCTATTTCAGCCTTGTAATAAAGTGTCTCCCTGCCACCATGGATTGAAATTACACCCCCTTTGAAGTCCCTGCATTTTTGTTGGTGATGTAGTGGAAAGCCGCCTCTCTCCTGCATTTACATCCATGCTTTCAAAGAAGGTGAAAAGCTGCTGCTGGTAATGGCAGACGGTCTTTCCCAGTCTCAGAAAATGCCCCTCCTGTTCCCACCCAGGTGGGCAGAGCGCTAAGATCATGGCGGGGCCACAGAAGGTTTCCTTACGGTTGAGACCACCTTGGTATGTGGAATCATACATTTTAGTTACAGGTCTATTATTGGGTGAACCCGTTTGGTAGGTTGCCTTTTCATTTTGTTGATGGTTTCCTTTGCTGTGCAGAAGCTTTTCAGTTTCATGTAGTCCCGTTTACTTTTGCTTTTCTTGCCTCTGATTTTGGTGTCAGAGCCAAAAAATCATGCCCAAGGCTTGTTAAAGGCGCTTACCGCCTAAGTCTTCTTCCAGGAGTTTTATGGTTTCAGGTCTTATGCTCAAGTCTTTCACCCATTTTGAGTTGATTTTGTGTATGGTGTGAGATAGGGGTCCAGCTTCATTCTTTTGCATGCAGACTCTCCTTTCCCAGCACCCAGTTTTGGACAACCTATCTGGTACACCATCCTGTACTTTTCCTTGTTGATGATCTGTACGTGGCCTCTTCTGTGTTCACTGACAACCTCAGGACCTGAGGGCTTGTCTCCTTGGGTGTGTGGGTCCGCCTCCCTCCATCTCGCTGGCTTCCAGGACCACCGAATGCACATCGGGCTCCACACCCTGCACATTTCCAGCCCTCCGTGTGCACCCACAGCAGAAGCTTTAAACTTTACACTTCCCTGTCAAGTCCGCACACCCTTGCTGCCTGTCCTTTGCCCTCATGGGGGTTTCCCATGCTGGGATCCCTCCGTCCTCGCTCGCTCTGCAGCCCCCGCTTGGCCCCTTTCAGAATCCACGGCCAGTCAGTGCCTGATTCCCCCTGCTCTTCCTTCAGCCCTGCCACCTGGATTCCCATCACGCTCCTCCCTCTCTTTTTTAAAAATTTATTTATTTTTGGCTGCACTGATTGGGTCTTTGTTGCTGCGTGTGGGCTTTTCTCTAGTTGGCGGTGGGCGGGGGCTACTCTTTGTTGAGGTGCGTGGGCTTCTCATTATGGTGGCTTGTTGCGGAGCACTGGCTCTAGGCGCGCGGGCTCAGTAGTTGTGGCTCATGGGCTTAGCTGCTCTGCGGCATGTGGGATCTTCCCGGACCAGGGCTCGATTCAGTGCCCCCTGCATTGGCAGGCGGATTCTTAACCACTGCGCCACCAGGGAAGTCGCTCATCACTTTTTTCTTTGAGACCAGCCTTCTACCTGGGCTCAGAACCATCCTTTCTCCTCCAGCCCCTTCCCTTTCACTACTGCTACTGAATTATGATAAAGTACCCAAGTCTCTCCTTGTGCAGCCCCTCTGGCCTCTATCCACTTAACACTCTGCCAGAAAGTCTACACTGCGTCTTCATTTTCCTTTTCTCCCCATTGCAAACTGGCCTGTTTCCCCACTGTTCCACTTAACCTACTCTTCTGAAAGTTGCCAGGGACCACCCCCCCCCCCGCCCCCAATCTCCAGAGAACTTGCCCTCACCAGGCCGCCTTCCCCCACCTCCCTCCTGGGAACTCTTCGCACCTGCCAGTCCTCCCTGGTTCCCCTTCTGGTAGTTGTGCTGCTTCTTCTCTTCCCCCTCCTCCTCTGTTTGTGGGTGACCATCCTGCCCTGGGAGCACCCTACACATGGCCCCCTGTCTGCATCAGTCAGCAAGCCCTGCTGCCTTAATTTCCCACATTTCTTAAACTCACTTTTTTTCTGTTTTCTGCTACTACACTCTCCCAGCTCGGCTTTCATCCCTCCTGCCAGCCGCAGGGCCTCCCCTCCTCCCGCCCTGACTGCATCCTGCCCCCGCCCCCCCATTCTGCAGCCAGAGTCGCGCCCCTCCCGGCTTCTGACCTCCGGGCATCTCAGCCCCCTGCTTGCGGTGCCCACTGCTTTCTGTTACCTGCTTGCGAGGTCCGGGTGTGTCTGCCTAGACAGGGCAGGGTCACCTGCACAAAACTGTCCCTGAGGACTCACAGGCAGCCCAGAGCCCCCCCTCCGCCGCTCCGGGCTGTGCTGGTCTGTGTCTGCCTGCTTTCTTGTGATCAGCCGGCTCCTGTTAACTTCTGCTGAGCCTGGTACCAGCAGAGATGCCGCCCCAGCAGACATCTCAGAAATGCGTAACTTCGGAGACCCGAGCAGCCGACTCTCACCCAGGCATCCCCTGAATGTATGTTTTTCTTCTCAGCTCTGCGCCTTTATGTTTTCCCATCTGTAACACGGCGAGGGTTTAAAGCATGATGATTGCGTATGCCTGTAGAATCCCATGGTGCCTGTTTTTTCATTTATTTCACCAAAACTATTTTGAAACCTATCTTGGGAGGGGGATTCAGATTTTATGTGTTTTTTGGTGATTCTTTCCCTCTTTCTGTTTTTCCCCTAAAGCGCTCAATGATAAGAGGGTAACGGAAGAGTTCCTAGTTTTTGAAGTAAAAATAAAATAGGAATACACCCAGCGAGGTCCTACTGTACAGCACAGCGGACTATACTCAATACCCTGTGATAAACCATAATGGAAAAGAATCTGAAAGAGAATAGATACACATACACATATATAAAACGGAATCACTTTGCTGTACGCCTGAAACCAATACAACATTGTGAATTAACTATATTTCAATAAAAACAAAGATTTGGTGTGTGACTAACAAGAAAAAAAAATAATACAGTAGATACAAACCTAAAATTATACAGACAGGCTTGAAAAGGGCATGTGGGAAGGTGGGTATGTTCCAAAGTCGGGCATTTCTGTGGATAAGGTCTTAGATAAGGGGGTCTGTGCCTGTTTTATCGGGCAGTGGGTGGCCAGACTTTTGCTTTTAATCGGCTGTTAAATTGTAACAAATTGCTAGGGAGACAGTAGACTCATTTCAAGAAAACTCTATTTTTTTGCGGTACGCGGGCCTCTCACTGTTGTGGCCTCTCCCGTTGTGGAGCACAGGCTCCGGACGCGCAGGCTCAGCGGCCATGGCTCACGGGCCCAGCCGCTCCGCAGCATGTGGGATCTTCCCGGACCGGGGCATGAACCCGTGTCCCCTACATCGGCAGGCGGACTCTCAACCACTGCGCCACCAGGGAAGCCCAAAGTGTTTGGTTTTAAAAGAAAAGAACATTTCTATATACCCACCTTGTTCCACAAAGCATTTGAGTTGGTTTATAAAAATACTTTCAAGGCAGGTAGAGTTGGGTCCAAGACACACGGGTGGAAGACGACACAAGGTGGGGTGGTGGAGACTGGCATCTGAGGGGCTGCACATCTGCTCTGAACTCCCCACCCATGTGGCTCCCCCAGGGGTCCCTGAGCCATCTCTCAGGGAAGAGCAGCTTTTCTCGATGCTGAGTCGTAGGGAGTTTCTCTTGCAGAGTTTCATAAAGTGGAAACCCGTGTCCCAGATGACGTGCTCTGAGAGATACAGCAGCAGCTCCTGTGCATCTTTTATCACTGGCTGCTGGGAGGGGAAAGTGTGACGTCAGGGCTGGGCTGGTAAAAGCTCGTTGGCTTCAACCAAAGCCGTCTCTGAATAGTAACTTGACCCACATGGACTCGAAGTTGTAGAGGAAGAATGACACCAAAGTGCATTCATCTACCCAAAAAAGGCTCACGTGTGACATTGTTTTTCAATACAAAACTCTTGAGAAATTGGCATGCTTCCTCTTTCTCTCTTCCTGGAAAGCCCAGGTGTTCTGGGGCTTTTGCCCTGACGCTGTCCTGGGTGGACTCAGCAGGGAGCATCTTGGGGTGGATGTCCCCTCCTGCTCTGAGGGTGGCCTGTCACCCACTCCTGGGGGCTCAGCCAAGAAGGTCATCCCGGGGCTGCCGTCACTGCTAAATGTGAGCCCAGGATGGAAACGAGGGTCTTCAGCTCCCCCCACCCAGCTCTGCTGGGCTCTGACCCTTACCTGCAGGTTACCGCTTGTGCCCCTGGTTGTCGGGGGCACTGGGTGGGGTCTGGGCGAGAGGCTGACACAAAAGTTGTGCCGTTCCTCACTGGAGGACCAGAGCCTGGGGCCAGGCTGCCCAGCTTCAGGTCACCATCTGAGTGATGTAACTTGCTGTGACTCAGATGACCCATAAAACGGGAGTGGTGATCGCAGCACTGTGTGTGTGACGGGCTGGGGACGACCCTGCACGAAGCACATGCTCAGTCCAGGTTTGCTGTTATTATCATTAAACGCACACCGTAGATCAGGGGTATCACCTTCAGGTGATAACCGCAACGGTACTTTTATTAAATACAGAAGTTGTAATGCGCTGTGGGTTTAGGAAAAACTAGGTTGTTGGCTCCCCGGTCGATGCAGGTGACTGTGATCCTTTAGTTAGACTGTACGTTCTGTGTGACAGTCGACAAGGACAGATGTGGACACCATGTGATCTGAGACACAGATCACCAGCTGCTCCCGCCTGGTCCCCGGACACTTGCCACACCTGGTCTGCTGTTCCTTGCAGGTTGTGAATGTCGCCGGGATTTCCGTTGGAACTGGCTTGGCCTCCGCTTGTGACACGCTCATGTCTCAGGTGAGGACAACCCTGCCCCACAGACCTTTCTTTGTCAGTGATCTTTCGTCGTAGAACCAATCTAGGGGACTGAGGTCAGGCTGTGGTTTTGCGGCGTTTTGTTTGTCGGCTACCCCGCTGCTGATGGCTGTAAATGGCGCGGAGCTGGCTTTACTAACCCTGTCCTCTGGTCCATCTACTCAGGCTGTTTTCCTTTTTCCGTCCTGTCTGATCCCTCCCACCCTAAAACCGTCCTCCTTCATCCACTGCCCCTCCGTCTCTCCTCTCCTTCAAACCAAGCTGCTTGAAGGTGTCCCTTGTGGTCCCTGTCTGGACACCGCCCTGGACTCAGCACCCATCACTGATTCCGTTCCTGCGTGTCCCCCCCCCCCCCGCCCGATCCTGGTCCTTAACCTGCGCAGCCACCGCCGCTCTCCACCACTCCCTGGTTGCCACGGCTGCGGATCCTGCCAGTGGTCCAGCCACCTCTCCGGTGGCTCCTTCTCAGTCTGTGCTGTCTGTTCTTCTTCTTCCTGCCCCTTGCAGCCCCCTGCCCACACCTACCTCCCACTGTGGTACATCCTCCCCCGGCTGCTGTCTCCCCCGCCGCCAGCGGTGGTGAAGACTCATGTCGCCATCTCCTGCCCCCATCCCTTCCCAGAGGGCCAGGCTCCATTCTGTCCTCAGACCCAGCTCATCCAGGATTAAGCTCACCAGTGTTCCCCTGTAGAGTTCCCTCTCTCAGGAATACACCACCCGCCACTCAAGCCAGAAGCCGTCTGCTTCCTCCCCCATCTCCAGACGTTAGCAGAACTGCTGACGGCTCTTGACTTGGACTCGTAGTGTTTCTTGACTCTGCTCGTTTCTCTCCATCCTTATGCCTGTCCTGGGATTGGGAGCTCTGGGCTGGTGTACGGGCATCACCAGCGCAGGGACAGATGCCAGTCAAGGCCTTTTCCTCCCGCTCTGGCTCTTATCTCACCCACCTGATCTATAACCAGAGTGGTTTTCCCTCTAGACTCTGAGCTCCTTAGGGAGAAAGGCTGTGTCCCTTTCCGTCTCTGAAGCCCTGTGGTTCAGCATTGTGCTTGCTGTATAGCAGGTACCTTGGAAATTTGTTGAATGGGTGAGGAGGTGGCAGGGATGGATGGGTGGCTGAGTGGCTGTATGATGAATGAGTGTAGATGAATGAATGGGTTGGGTGTGTGATGGATGGATGGATGAATGGGTGGGTGGGGATATGATGCATGAGTGGATGAATGAGTGGGTGGGTGGGTGGTCGGACAGATGAATGAATGGCTGGGGCGGGGTGGTATATGATGGATGAGTCCTACCTTTACACCCAAAGCCTGGGAGAATGAGGACAGGGTTACCTGCCAAGGAAGGAGCAGTGCTAAGCGAATGTAGTGTCTCCTGAGCTGTTGCCCTGGGCTCCCATCAGGTAATGCATGAGGGTTTCCTGAGATCGTTTTTCCAGGCTAAGCTGAACACGGCTCTGAAGGACTTAATGTAATTTAGGCCAAAGCTAACTCTGGATTGGCATGATATAGGATATGAAATTTTATTTCAAAAGAGTTTTTTGGGTTCCTTTTTTTTTTTGCACCATTTCAACATTTCAGTCATTTTCATTTATATATATATACTTTTTAACAAAAAGGCTGTATCTTGTTTCCCCACTTATCATATAATGGACATCTTTCTGTATTATTAAATGTACTTCCATAGTGGCACATTGTTTCCCAAATTTTAAATAGCTTTTTAAAAAGATTATAAAGGCCAAACACATATAGAAATTTTAGGTTATCTAGAAAAGTATTTTAAAAAGTGGAAAAAATCACTAAAATTTACCCCCGCCCATCCCCCAGTTACCTCTATCAACTTTTTGGTGAATATCCTACAAATATTTCAATCTGTGTACATTTATGCACCCACACAACTCTAGAATTTACATATGGGGTTTTTTCCCCCCTCCCCTTCAACAGTGTTTGGAGAATGTTCTGTTTCAATGAAGTCAGTGTATACTTTCCCATTTAATATTTGCATAATATTCTGTAATATGTCACTGGTATTTCCATTCTTCCGTTACCGGGTGTTTAATTTAGTCCCATTGTCTCTTTTAATGTGTGTTGAGGTCGGTCGCTTTTGGTTGAAGAAAGAGACAGTCATTCCGTTACTTGCAGAGAGAGGAGGCCTGGGCCGGGGCACTGGGGAGCGGCCTGTCCACCTCCCCGCTCTCTGTGCCCTGGCCTCCCACCTGCCCCTCCGCCACTCGTGGAGTTCCTCTGCTTGGAGCTGTCCAGTGACCCCTCCCCCTCCCCTCCCTCCCCCACTCTGTTCCAGCCCTGCAGCTCCCCCAGGCTGCTCCCGCTCATTCTCTTGCCATCAGCCCCTGGGTGAGGCCCCCCCACCCCATCACCAGGTCAACAGCTGTGCTCACCACCACCCCAACACTCCTTCCTCTTCCCCTTCCCGGATTGACTTTTTTCTATGAGAGCAGGGACTTTGCTCCCTGCTGAGTTAGTTCCCAGGCCTCACGGCTGTCTGGCACGTAGTAGGTGTTGTAGAAGTATCTGCTGAATGAATCTGGAAGGCTCCAACATGCGCCCAGTTCTTCTCACACCTTTTAAGCTCAGCTCTTTCCTGCCCGGTTCCCTGGAGCAGGGGACCAGTCGTCCCGGGCAACCAGCTCAGCGGCTGGGGTGGGAGCAGATGGCAGGAAGCACCCAGCAGGGCTGCTGGTGGCGGGCAGGGTACTTCCGGTGGAGGTCTGTTGGCGGGGCAGGTGGCCCAGGCGCTGCATTCTCCATCACTGTATTTGTGTTCCCAAGTCCTTTGGAGCCAAGAACCTAAAGCGTGTGGGGATCGTCCTTCAGAGAAGCATCCTCGTCCTGCTGCTGTGCTGCTTCCCGTGCTGGGCCCTCTTGCTCAACACCGAAAGCCTCCTCCTGTTCCTGAAGCAAGACCCCGAGGTCTCCAGGTCAGCCGGATCTCTAGCGTCACAAGCGCAGGGTCACGGTCAGTGGCTGCTTGGTTATCTTGCCTGTGTTGACATTTTCGGTCAGTCACCTGGACTTGAACCCTGTGGAAGGTGGAAGCTGTGACTCTGGCCTGCGGGACCCTGGGCTGGTGGGGACCCCCCGATGCAGATGCATGGGGACCCTGCCCTCCGGGAGACACGGCCCCGCCTGCTCTTCACGGAGTTTCTCCGTTTGGCGTTTTGCACACGCAGAGTGTCTTTCCCTGACGCGTAGAAGAGGGCAACGTGGTCGCCTCACGCTTGTTTTTAGAGTCGGGATTGTTAACCCTCAGTTCTAGCAGGCTCCCCAGGGATGTCAGGGATGCCGGATGCAGGGGGAGCTGTCCTTTCTGGAGATGCAGGCTGTCCTTTTTGCAGACTGTTGGTCGTGCTTCCTTGTGAGGTACAGCTGCAGTCCTGGCTCTTGCAAGAGGCTTCCGAATTTTGCCCAACTTTCAGTTCATTTGGCTGTGTTCCTTCCAGCTTTTCTGCCTAGGATGACCTGAAAAACATCAAGTCCAGCTCCCCTGAGTAAGCAGACATTTAGCAGGCCTGATGTGATTTCGACTTACGTTGCAAAGAAACAGTCACTTGCAAGTGTTATTAACTTTCTCCCATATAAATTATTTTTAGTTTTAATTTTTTAGAACATACTCTGTGGATTCAGCTTGAAGACAGCATGACCAGCAATTGTTTTAATATTAACTGGAGGCTCTTTTGTTGTCTGTTTTAGGATAGCCCAGATCTATGTGATGATTTTAATCCCTTCTCTTCCGGTAAGTGTCAAGAACATCCTTGCGTTTCGGTACAGGAAGCAGCTCGTGAATGCGGCGGGCCTCCCCTCCTTTTGTTTGTTTATTTTATCAACGTGCTATTCATGCAAAAGTTGAAAATTTCTTGGACCTGTCGTCCCCACCCCACTGATCCTCAGAGCTTGTGCCACTTTGATGTCCAAGAGCTTAAATTAAATATAAACACTGATAAGGGGAAGACATTTCCTTCCTTATTCTAGGGTTACTTTTTTTTAAAATTAATTTTTATTGGGGTATAGTTGGCTTTACAATGTTGTGTTAGTTTCTACTGTATAGCAAAGCGAATCAGCCATATGTATACATATGTCCCCTCTTGTCTGGATTTCCTTCCCGTTTAGGTCACCAAAAAGCATTGAGTTGAGTAGAGTTCCCTGAGCTATACAGTAGGTTCTCATTAGTTATCTATTTCATACACTATTTTATATCAACAGTGTATAGATGACAATCCCAACTTCCCAATTCATCCCACCCTGTCCTCCACTTTCCCCTCTTGGTGTCCATATGTTTGTTCTCTACGTCTGTGTCTCTATTTCTGTTTTGCAAATAAGATCATCTGTACCATTTTTCTAGATTCCACATATATGCATTAATATATGGTATTTGTTTTTCTCCTTCTGACTGACTTCACTCTGCATGACGGTCTCTAGGTTAGGGTTACTTTTGATTCCAAATTAATCAGGATGCTTCCTGGGCTCCGCCTGGATTTGGGGAAGGACCGCCAGCTGTCACCCTCAGAGCCATTCAGACGTCAAGGCAGCGAGTGGCTTCTCTCGAGCTGGTTAGAATTCGCTTTTGTCCTCACGGAGTCCGCTGGGAAAATCCAAATAGGTAGCATTTGATTATCCTAGCATTTGGTTAGTGTGGGTCTGAGTCTCTGAATTTGAGGTCACATAACAAGATAAATATCTTACTAAAAACCAGAACCGACGTAAACTGTGGGAATGAGACTTTTTTTTAATCAGCAAGAGCTGTTTTTCTATTTTATCTTACAGGCCACATTCCTGTTCCAGCTGCAGGCAAAATATTTACAAAGTCAGGTACAGATTCTGTAATAGTTTTACTCCATAATACTGGAAATGTGTAGTCAATATTTTTTTCCCTAACTCGACGTGGTATTTCTGTTTTATTTATTTATTAACAATAATTTTACTCTGTGCCACATACTGTTCTAACTGCCTTATAAATACATTAACTTAATTCTAATAACAATGTGAGTAGGCTCTAGCCTTTCCATTTTTAGATAAGAAAACTAAGGTATGTAGATGAGGTGACTTGCCCAAGGTCATACAGATTGTAAGCCAGGGAGCTGGGATTTGAACTCAGCCTGGCTCCAAAGTCTGATCTAAAGTTTTCAATATTTAAAAGTCTGTATTTCAGGGGCGGGCTTTTCCCTAGCGTTCCCCAGTTTGGGTTTTAGGCAGACACGCCCAACAGCGCGCTGAGAGTCATTTCTCGCAATCTTGCAAGAAAGTAATTATCTTACCCAGCTTCACAGAGGAGGAGAGTTAGGGCTGAAGAGGGTAGGTTCTGAGTTGGCATTTGCTAGATCTTTTTCTACAAACTATCCTGCCTTAAGGATCTGCTTCGAGTATTTCTCTTTCCAACACGACAGCCCAGTGCTGGGCTAGGCCTGAGGGTTACGGTGGAAGGCGGGCTTCAAGGTGGAATGGGCTGAGGGTCCGAGGCTCTGGACCCTGGGCTGTCCCAGCTCACACCGCCCCTTCCCCCAGGCTCAGTGAGACTCGGGAGCCAGACCGAACCAAACGTGTGGCTCCTCGAAGCGGGGGCCACCTGGGACCTGTCCCCCACCGGGCTGCACCTGCAGCCCCACCGTCGCGCCTCCATCTCGCCCATCCTTAACGCCCCCTTCCTCGCTCTGTGCCCCGACCCTGACTGTGCTTAGACAGAGATGCACTCGAGTGAGAACACTGAGGCTCCAGCAGAGGCCTTGTTGCGCTGAGGTCCCCAGGGTAGTGGGCTCTGGTCCAAGCTCCAGGCTGAGCGCTGTCACCACCTGCGTGTCCACAGCCTGTTTCCTGGCCCCGCGGGACTGGCCAGAGTGCCACGCTGCCAGCCGGGCCACCGCCCACCCACCCCAACCCCCCGGTAAATATCTTAGGGAATTTTCCATAAAAGTAATGGACAATTTTTTCCGAGGTTCTACCCGAGCTCTGTCTGGGTGGAGTCTTGTGGATGGATGTGCCCTGCCCTAGAGAGATGCCCGGCCCCGTCACATCCTCTAGGCCACCTGGTTTCTGGCTTTGCACCGGCCTCAGACTGACTGGCACCTGTTTTAGAGGAGGAGGACCCAGTGTCCCATGGCCACCACCGCAGCCATGTGCAGGGCCCCCTGTGGCCTCGTGTAGCACAGGGCAGGGTGGGTGCGGGCAGAGTTGAGAGGCGCTCCAGCCCACCGAACTGAGCCTCCATTGCCTGCGTGTCACCGTTTGTCCACGAAGCCATTGCACTTTGACAGTGGTCAGCCGTTTAAATGCAGGGGGAAAATGCAGAAGTCTTACTTATAGAAAGTACCAGTGTCGCGTGGGCAGCAGATACAAACGAAGTGAGTAAAGTAAGAATAAAGGGATGGGCGTTCACGGTACCCCTGCTCCGCCACGGGCATCGCTGGGTACTCTGGGTGAGGTGACCTCGTGTGCCCCCAGCCTTGGTCCTGGCGCTCGCAGGTGGTCTTTCCTTATAGACCTCACGCCGGGACCCGGCTGGCGTGGTTGTCCCCTCTCTTTTCTCACTGGGATTCTGTGCCTGTGTGCACCCGCCTGGAAGCTCCCTGAAGCCCGCGCTGTTGGGACTTTATGGAGGTGTCCTCACAAGGGCGTGCTCGTTCATTAGCTCCATTTCCAGCCCGTCCCCCCTCTCGAGAGTGGGGGTGGGGAGCCTGAAAACCGTGGTGACCGGAGCCCATCCCGGGTCGCCTCATTAGAACAAAAGATACTCTTGGTACTCTTTATAACTAAGGAATTCATAAGGCTTTCAGGAGCTCTGTGTCAGAGCTGGGGTCAAAGACCAGATATTAGAATAAGAGATGCCCCTGGTGCTCTTAGCACTGAGGGAATGGCAAGGGTTTTAGGAGCCCTGTGCTGGGAGCCGGGCGGCGGAGGCCGATGTATGTTCCCTGCTCGCTCGCACCACCCATCTGACAGGCTGTTGAAAGTGCTCATGTTTCCCTGTGTGCCTGGGGCTCTTAGGGCATCATCCTGCCTCAAGTGGTTACCGGCATTGCAGCGAACGTCCTCAACGTGGGCATGAATGCCCTCCTGCTGTACGCCCTGGACTTCGGAGTGGCGTGAGTAGTGACCCCTCCGTTCCCCACGTACTGAGTGCCTTCTGTGTGCCGGCTGGGATGCAGGGGAGGGGGCAGCCCAGTGGGGAATGCCAAGCTGTGTTCATGGGCAGCGGGTGCCCTGGAACCTGGGAGGGAGGAACGTTGGGGCTTAGCCCGGGGAGAGCGGGGAGCTGACACCCGCCCGGAGGAGGGCGATCCCGAGCCTGGGCACACAGGGAGGGGTGACCCCAGCAAAGGCAGGAGGTGGGCAGAGGCCTGTAGGGATTTTCCCGTTGTCCCTGGATTGTAAAGGAATGGAGCCAGATTCCGTCTCGAAGGAGCTCGAGCAGGCGGGGGTCACACAGAGTAAGACCTCCCCGGGCGGGTGCCACGTGCTGGTCCCCCCTCACTTGAGGCCCCCAGAGCCTGCTTCCTCCGTGTGGCTGGCGTGATCTCACCAGCACTCGTGGACCGGGCCCCGGCAGTTTTGAGGTGCTTTAGGGCAGTGTGTTCTTTCTTTTTTTCGGCTGTGCTGCACAGCTTGTGGGATCTTAGTTCCCCCACCAGGGACTGAACCTGGGCCAAGGCAGTGAAAGCGCAGAGTCCTAACCACTGGACCGCCAGGGAGTTCCCTAGGGCAGTGTGTTTCTTTATAAATGAAAACTGGTTTCGTGGGTCATGACCAGCACTTTGAAAGATTAAATATATTATGAATGAAATAAGATGAAATAGAATAGGAAATAGAACATGGCCTGGGGGTGTTTTTCATGAGATGTTTGCTTCTATGGCATGTGGGTACTGGGTAATGACGGAAATTTAATTCTGTCGGTTGCAGTAAAAAATATATACAGTGGGCATCCCTGGTGGCGCAGTGGTTGAGAGTCCGCCTGCCGATGCCGGGGACATGGGTTCGTGCCCCGGTCCGGGAAGATCCCACATGCCGTGGAGCAGCTGGGCTCGTGAGCCATGGCCACTGAGCCTGCGCGTCCGGAGCCTGTACTCCGCAGCGGGAGAGACCACAACAGTGAGAGGCCCGCGTACCGCAAAAAAAAATAAAAAAGAATATATGTGTGTACACACACACACACACACACACACACACACACACACACACACACACACACACACACACACACACACACACACACACACACACACACACACACACACACACACACACACACACACACACACACGCCATTAATTGAAGGATTATGCAGAGTTGGAACACAGACCAATCAATGAAAAAACATTTGTAACACCTTCCAGAAAACCGAAAGAGGCTTTGGCTGTCGGGGAGTGAAGAGTCAGGGGCCAAGTTTGAGAAGCGGTGACACTGACCCACGTAAGCATCTCAGCAGGCTTCTCTGAAGGTGAAGCTCAGAGACTGTCTTTTAGAAGGTTTTTTTAAACATATACAGAGGGCAGTTTGGGAACAGGTGGGTAAGAGGAGAAAAACACAGGGATGGATTAAGAAATGAAATACTGTGAGAACTGGTCAGGAGAGTGAAATGAAGAAACAGAAGAGAATCAGAGTTCCTGGTCTCTGCGCCAGGACAGGGTACATTCTATTTGTGGGGCTAAAATGTCATCCATTGACGATGCTCTCAGGTTATTTCCCAAGACAAAACAAATTTGTTATAATCCTGGGAAATAAAACTACTATGACCCTAGACTAGTTGTTGAACACAGTTGCTGTCTGCCATAGCTTGCTTTATTTATTTATTTATCATCTATCTATCTATCTTTTGCTGTGCTGGGTCTCAGTTGCGGCATGCATGTGGGATCTAGTTCCCCGACCAGGGATCGAACCCTGGCCCCCTGCATTGGGAGTGCGGAGTCTTACCCACTGGACCACCAGGGAAATCCCTGCCATAGCCTTTGAACTAAGTATGTTTAAGAATTTATTTGATGGTTTATTTAAGGCTATCAGAACAAGGAAGGGTGATAAGTCTTTATGTCCTTTTGCTTTTCTAGTAGCATTGGGTTTTTCCACAAAAATTCAATCTTGATGAAAAGAAAACAAGCCTATTATAAGTGGATCTGGTGTTGAAAAAGAAGATAGTCCAGGAGCTATGGGCTCATCTAATCACTGTGAGAGCGAAAGCTTATTATTTGGGAGGAATGTACTCACGGGTGACGATAGCTTTTTCTCCTTCAGAGGATCTGCCTGGGCGAACACCACTTCCCAGTTCTCCCTGTCTGCTCTTCTCTTCCTGTACGTGTGGTGGAAAAAAATCCACGTCCACACCTGGGGAGGTAATGAGGACATTACTTTCTTATTTATTGTTCAGAAAGATGTGATTCTGGTCTCTGAATTTTTTTTTCCCTCAGACTTTTTTTGTTTTTATCTTTTGGGAAATTTAAAAATTCTATAAAATATTTAAGTTACTGAAAATATAAAAGTTACAGGTTCAACGTGAGTTTTTTTTTTTTTTTTTACATCTACGAAGGCAGCTTTTGTTCATAGAAACCTACTGGTTTGTAAGAATTAATATTAAGTGAGTTAAAATTGCAAATACAAAATCCTAGCTGTTTCTTGCAAATCACTCTGCTCTGTTCAAGTGAAGTTTGATTAATGTCTTATCAAATCACATGAACAGATGGAACTCTTAAACAGTCAGCACCACTTTCAACTTAGCTAAAGTCCCTTAAGTATCCTAACATCCATTTATAAATTTAGTAAAATAGATCTGTTTTTTTTTTTTCTTCCCTGGTACGCGGGCCTCTCACTGTTGTGGCCTCTCCCGTTGCGGAGCACAGGCTCTGGACGCGCAGGCTCAGCAGCCATGGCTCATGGGCCCAGCCGCTCCGCGGCACGTGGGATCTTCCCAGACCGGGGCACGAACCCGTGTCCCCTGCATCGGCAGGCGGACTCTCAACCACTGCACCACCAAGGGATGCCCAATAGATCTGTTTTTGTTTTCTATTTTTTGAATTGTGGTAAAATATATGTAATATAAAATTTGACATTTTAACCGTTTTTAAATGTACAATTTAGTGCCCTTAAGTACATTCACAGTGTTATGCAATTATCACCACCATCCATTTCTAAAACATTTTTCTCTCTCCAAATAGAAACTCTACCCATTAAGCAGTAAGTTCCCATTTTCCCTCTGCCCAGCCCTGGGTAACCTCTACTTTCTGTCCCTTTCTGTTGATCTTGTACCTGACACTTTGCTGAACTGATCTGTTCTTTCTAGGAGCTTTCTTGTGGATTCTTTGGGTAGGTATAGGATGGTGTCATGTGTGAAGAGAGAATTTTACTTTTTCCTTTCCAGTCTTTTTTTTTTTTTAAGAATTCTTTTTTCTGTGTGGTTTTTTAAAAAAATTATTTTATTTTTGGCTGCGTTGGGTTTTTGTTGCTGTGCGTGGGCTTTCTCTAGTTGCGGTGAACGGGGTCTACTCTTCATCGCAGTGCGCAGGCTTCTCACTGCAGTGGCTTCTCTTGTTGCAGAGCATGGGCTCTAGGCATGCAGGCTTCAGTAGTTGCAGCACGCAGGCTCGGCAGTTGTGGCTCACGGGCTCTAGAGTGCAGGCTCAGTAGTTGTGGTGCATGGGCTTAGTTGCTCCGCGGCATGTGGGATCTTCCCGGACCAGGGATTAAACCCGTGTCCCCCTGCATTGGCAGGTGGATTCTTAACCACTGCGCCACCAGGGAAGCCCCTTCTTTCCAGTCTTGATGGGAAGGAACAAGTAAAATTCTTTTCATTACTCTTTACAATTTAGGTATAGTGAATTTTTGATATTAGTTTCAGGTGTACAGTATAGTGATAGAAAAATTTTATAGATTATACTCCATTTATAGTTATTATAAAATATTGGCTATATTCCCTGTGCTGTACAATATATCCTGGTAGCTTATTTATTTTATACACAATAGTTTGTACCCTTAATCCCCTACCTTTATTTTGCCCCTTCCCCTTCTCTCTCCCTACTGATCACCCCTAGTTTGTTCTCTGTATCTGTGAGTCTGTTTCATTATATTCACTAGTTTTATTTTTTAGACATATAAGTGGTACCATACAGTATTTGTCTTCCTCTGTTTCACTTATTTCATCAAGCATAATACCCTCCAGGTCCATCCATGTTGCTGCAAATGGCATCATTTCATTTTTTATGGCCAAGTAATATTCCATTGTACATACGTACCACATCTTCTTTATCCATTCTTCTGCTGATGGACATTTAGGTTGTTTCCATGTCTTTGCTATTGTGAATAGTGCTGCTTTGAACATTAGGGTGCATATATCTTTTGAATTAGTCTTTTCCTTATTTTTTGGATATATACCCAGGAGTGGGATTGCTGGATCATATATAGTAGTTCTATTTTCAGAATTTTGAGGAAACTCCATACTGTTCTCCATAGTGGCTGCACCAATTTACATTTTCACCAACAGTGCAAGAGGGTTCCCTTTTCTCCACATCCTTGCCAACATTTGTTATCTGTGGTCTTCTTTGATGATGGCCATTCTGACCTGTGTGAGGTGATATCTCATTGCAGTTTTAATCTGCATTTCTCTTGATGATTAGTGATGTTGAGCATCTTTTCATGTGCCTGTTGGCCATCTGTATGTCTTTGGAAAAATGTCTATTCAAGTCTTCTGCCTATTTTTTAATCAAAAAAATTTTTATTATTTATTTTTGGCTGCATTGGGTCTTCATTGCTGTGCACGGGCTTTCTCTGTTTGCGGTGAGCGGGGGCTACTCTTCATTGCTATGCGCAGGCTTCTCATTGCAGTGGCTTCTCTTGTTGCAGAGCATGGGCTCTAGGCACTCGGGCTTCAGTAGTTGTGGCACACAGGCTCAGTAGTTGTGGCTCGCGGGCTCCAGAGCGCAGGTTCAGTAGTTGTGGCGCACGGGCTTAGTTGCTCCGCGGCATGTGGGATCTTCCTGGACCAGGGCTCGAACCCATGTCCCCTGCGTTGGCAGGCGGATTCTTAACCACTGCGCCACCAGGGAAGTCCCAGGATTGTTTATTTATTTATTTATTTATTTATTTTGCAGTACGTGGGCCTCTCACTGTTGTGGCCTCTCCCGTTGTGGAGCACAGGCTCTGGGCACGCAGGCTCAGCGGCCATGGCTCACAGGCCCAGCCGCTTCGCGGCATGTGGGATCTTCCCAGACCAGGGCATGAACCCGTGTCCCCTGCATTGGCAGGTGGACCCTCAACCACTGCACCACCAGAGAAGCCCAGGATTGTTTGTTTTTTGATGTTGAGTTGTATGAGTTCTTTGTATATTTTGGATATTAATCCCTTATCATATATATGGTTTGCAAATATCTTATTTTATTTGGGTCCTCTCTCTTTTCTTCTTGGTGAGCCTGGCTAAAGGTTTATCAGTTTTGTTTATCTTTTCAAAAAACCAGCTCTGGGTTTCATTGATCTTTTCTATTGTGTTTGATTTTTTTTTTTAAATCTCTCTTTCATTTATTTCCTCTCTGATCTTTACTTCCTTTCTTCTGCTGACTTTGGGCTTTTCTTTTCTTTTTCTAATTCTTTTAGGTGGGAGGTTAGGTGGTTTATTTGAGATTTTTCTTGTTTCTTGAGGAAGGCCTGTATGGCTATAAACTTTCATCTGCTTGTGCTGTATACCATAGATTTTTGCAGTGTTGTGTTTCCATTTTCATTTGTATCAAGTTATTTTCTGATTTCCTCTTTGATTTCTTAATTGACCCATTGGTTTTTCAGTAGCATGTTTTTCAGTCTCCATGTGTTTCTTCTTTTCCCATCTTTCTTTCTAAGTTGTTTTCTAGTTTCATACTGTTGTGGTTGGAAAAAAATGCTTGATATATAATTTCTGTCCTCTTACATTTCTTGTTACAAATTGTTGTTACATTTGTTGAGGCTTGTTTTGTGGCTCAGCATGTGATCAATCCTGCAGAATGTCCACTGTGCACTTGGAAAGAATGTGTAATTCTGCTGTTTTTGGTTGTAATGTCCTGTAGATATCTGTTACGTCCAACTGGTGTATTGTGTCATTTAAGACCACGTTGATTTTCTGTCCACTGATGTAAGTGGGGTGTTACTACTACTATTGTATTATTGTCAATTTCTCCCCATATGTCAGTATCCATTTAACAATTCTCCATGCTCCCTTCCCCCAGCTCCCGGCAACCACTGTCTTCCTTTCTGATTCTGTGAGTTTGACTACTCTTGATGTCTCACATAAGTAAAATTATACAGTATGTGTCTTCTGTGCCTTTGTCTTATGTGTTAGCGTAATGACCTCGAGGTTCATCCATTTTGTAGCATGTGTCAGAATTTCCTTCCTTTATTAAGTTTGGATAATATTCCATTGTATGTATAGACCACATTTGGCTTATTTATTCATCTGTGAGTGGACGTTTGGGTTGCTTCTACCTTTTGGCTGTTGTGAATAATACTGCTATGAACGTGGGTATACAAATATCTCTTTGAGATCCTGCTTTCAATTCTTTTATACATACATATATCCAGAAATGATTTTGCTGGACCGTGTGGTAGTTCTGTTTTTAATTTTTTGAGGAACCACCATACTGTTTTCCCATAGCGGCTGCATCATTTTACATTCCCACCAACAGTGCACAAGGCTTCCAGTTTATCCACATCCTCACCAACACTTGTTATTTTCTATTTGTGTGTTGTTTTAAAGCAGCCGCCTGATGGGTGTGAGATGGTATCTTATTGTGTTTTTTTTGATTTGCATTTTCCTAATGAGCAGCGATGTTGAGCCTTTTTAAAAATGTACCAGTTGGCTATTTGTGTATCCTCTTTGGAGAAATGTCTGCTCAAGTCCTTTGCCCATTTTTTTGTTTTGTTTTGTCTTTTTGTTTGTTTTTTAATTTATTTATTTTATGGCTGTGTTGGGTCTCCGTTGCTGCGCGTGGGCTGTCTCTAGTTGCGGAGAGCGGGGGCTACTCTTCGTTGTGGTGCGCGGGCTTCTCATTGTGGTGGTTTCTCTTGTTGCGGAGCGTGGGCTCTAAGTGCAAGGCTCAGTAGTTGTGGCACACGGGCTCAGTAGTTGTGGCTCGTGGGCTCTAGAGCGCAGGCTCAGTAGTTATGGCACATGGGCTTAGTTGCTCTGCGGCATGTGGGGACTTCCCAGACCAGGGCTCGAACCCATGTCCCCTGCATTGGCAGGCGGATTCTTAACCACTGCGCCACCAGCCTTTGCCCACTTTTTAATTGTTGTTGCTGCTGAACTGTAGGAATTCTTTCTATACTCTGGATATTATGATATCCAGGTATCCTTTTCAGATGGAATATTTACTAGTATCTTCTCCCGTGTGTTGCCCTTTCACTCTGTTGATTGTGTCCTTTAACGCCCAGACATTTTCAATTTTGATGTAGTTCAGTTTATCCAGTTTTACTTCAGTTGCTTGTGAGCACAGTGGAGTTCATCTAATCATTCTGCCATGTGTACGCCCAGCGTTCCGCTTTCCCCTATAGTGCCCATCCATCATATTTTACTCTTCTAGCTCCCCAGTGATTGTATCCTTGATGCCCCCATCATCCCACAAGCACACTGGCCACAGGGATACCTATGTGGTTTCTTAAGGGACTCTGCACACGTTTCTCTGCTGTGTGTAACGGGAGTGAAACGTGTGGGTCACAGGGCATATACAGACTTCAGTTTCACTACATTTTGTCAGCCTTGTTCCCACCATCTCAAACTCTGGGCTTGTTGACCTCTTTAAAGTACAGTGTTTTTCCGGTGAACACCGGCTCCTCCCAGTCTCTGAGCTTCTGGTGTGGGCACGCGTGTGAGATAGAACTGTTGGTGTCAGACTGTGGAAGAGTAAATGCTGTGTTCTTTCCTGTCCTCCAGGTTGGACCAGGGACTGTTTCCAGGAGTGGGGCTCCTTCATCCAGCTGGCCATCCCCAGCATGTTCATGGTGTGCATTGAGTGGTGGACCTTTGAAGTCGGAACCTTCCTTGCAGGTTGGCCAGCACTTCGGTAGAAACCTGTCACCAGCCTGGTTAATCATGTCTACAGAGCTTTTCAGGAGACCCAAGTTTGCTTCTCCTTCCTCTTGGTTTTATCAGGCCCTCGTGGAAGATTTCAGTACAGGCTTCACTGCCCATCCGACCATAAGCACACTATTCAGGTTGGGTGAGGCTTTGTGCTACCCCACTGCCTTTCATTTTGTAGCTTTGAAAGGGACGATTGCTAAGGTCATGGAGCGACCTGCCAAGGTCACGGAGCAGAACAAAGCCCGAGTCTAGGTCTCAGGACACTGGCCACTGTGTGGCTCGGCTGACTGTTGCTGGGCGTTTACAGAGTGACAGATTTTGCTGTGTTCTAGCCTCGCTCTGTTTCTTTCCGACCTAGGACAATTTTGGTCACGGGCATTCACCTTAGCCATCCACTGCTAGTGAAGGAACAGAGGAAACAGCAGAGACAGAGGGTAATAATACTTGATCTGAAAGTTTCTGTGGACACTGGAATGCGTTCATAGTGCCATCACTTCTCATGGAGTTCCACTGCCCTCTGTCCTTCCCTCCATACTGTGGTCCCCCGTCTCCCTGAAGGATGACCTGCACCCCCGGGCACTGCCTGGTTTTCTACTTAAGCCCCGTGTTTTGTTGCCTGGTGAAGTGGGGGCTTCTGGAATGAGCCTGTATCCCATCTTAGCTGCTGCAGTTCCTGGATGCTTCCTGAATGGGGTTCTCCTTGGCACAGACAGTGAATTCTGCTATTGGATTCTGCTTCTGGGGGCAACCTTGGCTTCTCTGAAATTACATTAGGTTCTAGTTTCATAAGGAAAACGTTCACTTTACTCCACTTTTTGAACATTTCAGGATTGATGAGCGTGACAGAGCTCGGAGCCCAGGCCGTCATTTATGTACTGGCTTCTGTGGCCTACATGGTAAGGCGATGCCGTGCTGTCCACTCGGAGAGTTAGACGGTACGGGGGGGGGGGAGCGCAGCTGGAGAAGCAAGTGTGGATTTTGGAGCCAGACACACCGCTGGGTGTGGGTCCTGGCCGTGCTGCTTCCCAGCTGTGTGATGCTGGGCTCATTACATAACCTTTCTGAGCTTAACTTTCCCCGTATACACGGTGGGAAAAAATAATATCTACCTGGCAGGTGAAAATTAAGACAAAGCTTATATAAAATACTTAGCAGAATGCCTGGCATGTTTATTGGAAATAACGGAGTTTACTGCAAATAACTTGGTGCTGGGATACGGTGGGGCATAAGGTGCAGACAGTCCCTGTCTCTTGTGGCTGGTGGGCTGGCATGGAGATAAGCAAGCAAAGAGATGAATAAGAGCATGATACAGACATATAATATGCACCATAGAAGAAGCAAACAACAACAAAAAGTCTAAGCTGTATGAAAACAGAGACAGACACCTTTTTAGATAGGCGTTGAGGAACGGTCCTCCTGAGTTGCTGTGTAAGCGGAGACTTGCAGGGTGAGAAGGTGCCGGCCTGGGAAGCCCCCGGTCAGGGCTGACCACAGGCCCCGCGATGCAGGGATGCACGAGAGCCCTTGCATGTTCGGGGACCTGATACGAGCCCGGTTGAGGGGTTAGCGAGGAGAGAAGCTTCTTGCCGCTGTGTAGGAGCTGGCTTGGAGGACAGGTGTGGGATGGGAAGTGGGGAAGGAGGCTGTTGGAATCGTCGAGGGGAGCAAGTGGAAGGCGGCTGGTGGTGGAGACGGGGCAGAGAGGCTGAGTTAGTGATGCCGTTGGGCAGAGCGGAAGTGACAGGACCAGGGTCTGGATGTGGGAGGCTTGGCAACGCACGGGAAGAACCACAAATGCCTCCAGGGTTTCGGGCTTGAACAGCTGCGTGGCGTCAGGCCTTTTACCTTCTGAGGCTTTCTGAATATTCCAGTTCTGCACATATAGGCCCTTTGTTCCTTGTTTTTGAAAAACAGATGCCACCTGGGCAGTAGGATGAGGGGCCATTTTTGTTTCTGTTTACATATGTTTTTTTAGTCTTAAAAGTGAAAGAAGGACTTAGTGGGGATTGATGTGGTCATGTAGGAGTGAGCCGGGAGGGTGTCTAAGGGCAAACCCCAAGACACAGGAGTCAGCAGCAGAAGGAGACCCCCACGAAGAGCCAGGCCCAGGCAGGTGTGGAAGGGGGGCGACCCCGAGAACAGGTCGTGGAAGAGCTGGGGAGAGGGTGGGAAGGGTCCCTTGGATTTAGGGTCATCGGAGACGTTCTGGAGTGATGAAAAGCAGGAGGCAGATGTGGGCACCGACCTTCTCGGGGTGAGGAAGCAGAGGCTGCTGGGAGTCAGTTCTGTCTAGAGGATTGGCTGTTGATGGGGGAAGGATTCCATGAAGGCACAATTTGGTTTTGCTTCTGTTTTTTTAAAAAAAAGTAATTTATCTTTGGCTGCATTGGGTCTTCGTTTTGGTGTGTGGGCTTCTCATTGCAGTGGCTTCTCTTGTTGCGGAGCATGGGCTCTAGGTGCGCCGGCTTCAGTAGTTGTGGCGCACGGGCTTAGTTGTTCCGTGGCATGTGGGATCTTCCCGGACCAGGGCTCGGGATTCTTAACCACTGTGCCACCAGGGAAGTCCTTGCTTCTATTTTTAAATGGTGGCCCTGGAGTTTGTTTGGGTTTTTTGTTTGTTTTTTGTTTGTTTGTTCTTTTGCAGTACGCGGGCCTCTCACTGTTGTGGCCTCTCCCGTTGCGGAGCACAGGCTCCGGACACGCAGGCTCAGTGGCCATGGCTCACGGGCCCAGCTGCTCCGCGGCATGTGGGATCTTCCCGGACCGGGGCACGAACCCGCATCCCCTGCATCGGCAGGCGGACTCTCAACCATTGCGCCACCAGGGAAGCCCTGTTTGTTTGTTTTTAATATTTTTATTTATTTATTTATTTGGCTGTGTTGGGTCTTAATTGCAGCATGTGGGCTCTTCATTGCGGCACATGGGCTTCTCGTTGTGGTGTGCAGGCTCTAGAGCGTGCGGGCTCAGTAGTTGCAGCACATGGGCTCTCTAGTTGTGGCATGCGGGCTCCAGAGCACGTGGGCTCTGTAGTTGCAGCAAGCAGGCTTAGTTGCCCTGCACCATTTGGGATCTTAGTTCCCCTGCACCATTTGGGATCTTAGTTCCCAACCAGGGATCAAACCCAAGTCCCCTGCATCGGAAGGTGGATTCTTAACCACTGGGCCACCAGGGAAGTCCCATGGAGCTTGTTTATAGGTTTGCAGTAAACCGAAGCTGTCTACCAATTCTACCTTATCTTCATATCTTCTGTTTTTCTACCTGTTCTATCACAGGCTTCAATTTTAATTTTTAATTGTGGTAAAATACACATAATGTGAAGTCTACCATCTTAACTACCATTTTAACTGCCTAATTCAGTAGTGTTAAGCATATTTTGATTGTTGTACAACCAATCTCCAGAACTTATTCCTCTTGCAAAACTGAAACTCTGCTCATTGAATAATTCCCATTCCTCCTGCCCTCAGCCTCTGGCAACCACCATTCTAGTTTCTGTTTCTTGTCCCTTTGTTTCCTTTGTTAGAGACTGTGAAGCAATAAGTGTTCATTATTTTTATAGAAAAAAAACAAGTCCCCTTAGTGGTGAACTTAAAATAAAAATGATAAAATACAGAGAAATAATCCACCGAGAGCAAGAGTTAACAGATACAGTAAACAGGAAAGTTAGAGTTTGGAGTTTGAGATGATGGTATAATAATCAGAGAATAGAAAAGTCATATGTTCAGAATCATTCAACATAAAAGAAGAAATTGATACCCAAAGAATATTTGGAAAACAACCAAGTAGGATTTTAAAAAAATGAAAATATAGCCACAGAAATTTAATACTTCATAGATTAGTTAAAACTGAAAAATCAAATAATGAACTTGAAGATAGATCTGTGGAAATTCCCATAATAAAACAAAGGCATATAAATAGATGGAATTAGATATGCAGACCAATGAAATAGAATAGAGAGCCCAGAAGTAAACCCTCACATATATTGTGAAGTGATTTTTGACAAAAACAACTGTTCCTGGGAAAACTGGATATCCACATGCAAAAGAATGAAGTTGGACCTTACCTAACACCATGTGCAAAGATCAACTCAAAGTGGATCTAAGACTTAAAACAATAAAACTCTTAGAAGTATATACATAAGGCAGAAACTTCACAGCATTGGATTTGGCAGTGACTTCTTGGATATGACAGCAAAGGCACAGGCAACAAAAGAAAATTATAAAATTTTTATAAAGTCCAATTGTCTAATTTTGTGCATCAAAAGACAGTATCAATAGAGTAAAAAGGCAACCCACAGAATGGGAGAAAATATTTGCAAATCACCTATGTGATAAAAGATTACTAATCAGAATATATAGACAACTCTTAAAACTCTAACAAAAACCAAAACATCCTGTTGTTAAAATGAGCAAAGGACTTGAACGGGTGTTATCTCCAAGGAAGATATACAAATGGCCAATAAGCACATGAAAAGATGCTCAGTATCACCGATCATTAGGAAATGCAAATCAAAACTACAGTGAGATACCTCCTCACACCCATTAGAATGGCTACTCTTGAGAAAAAAAGAAAAAAAAAAGAAACAGAAAATAAGTGTTGGCGAGGGTGTAGAAATATTGGAACCCTTATGCAGTGTCGGTTGGAATGTAAAATGATGCAGCTGCCATGGGAAAATAGAAAAATGGTAGTTCCTAAAAAATTAAAAATAGAATCACCATATGACCCAGCAATTCCACTTTTGGATGTATACCCAAAAGAGTTGAAAGGAGGATCTCAAAGAGATATTTTCACATTCATGTTCACAGCAGCCTTATTCACAAGAGCCAAAAGGTGGAAGCAGCCTCAATGTCCTTCCACAGATGAATGGTTAAACAAAATGTGATATATACATACAATGGGTTATCATTATTTAAAAAAAAGGAAGGAGATTCTGATACATGGAACAGTGTGGATGAACCTTGAGGACATTATGCTAAATGAAATAAGCCATACATAAAGAGACAAATACTGGACAAGTCCACTCATATGTGGTGCTTAGACTAGCCAATAGAGACAGAGTAGAAGGGTGGTTGCCAGGGTCTGGGGGAGGGGGGAGTGAGGATTTATTGTTTAATGGGCACAGGGTTTCAGCTTTAGGAGATGAAAAGAGTTCTGGAGATGATGGTGGTGATGGTTGCACAGCATTACGGATGTATTTTAATACCATTGAAGTGCGTACTTAACGGTTAAAAAAAATACCACATAGTAATTACCGGAATAAGAAGGGAAGAAATGGCTAACACGGTAAATTTCACGTTGTGTGTATTTTGGCACAGTAAATACAAGTGAGAAAAAGTAGAACTGGAACATGTGAAAGATGTAGACCCATTATATATCTTCTATCTAAGAGGAATTCCACAGGGAGAGGATAGAGACTGGCGGGGATGCCGTATTCAGAGACGTTTGATGAGAGACAGAGACCATTAGATAACTGAAGTAAGACACGAATCTTAATATTCAACAATTACAATGAACATTTTATTGGAGATTTGAGCCTGTGCAATTAGGCAAGAAAAGGAAAATGCATTGATTTATAAACTAAATGGCTGACATGGCTTTCCTGACCTGTTGTTTGTGGATTTTTCTCCAGCAGACCTCTCCCCTGCATGGGAAGGATCAGTACAGAGGTGGGATCTGTCACATGACATCTTCAGCTAAGGGGTTTATGCATGGGGAGCAGGGAGCAGCAGTCCTGACCTCCCCCACTGCCCCACCCCGCCTCCCATCCCCCAAGACGAGAAGGGCTTGGCTCTGAGGCACTCACACCACCAGTCGCTGTGCAGTGAGTCTGAGAGGGAGGACCGGTCAGCAGTGGGGTCTGGCCATGCTGTGCTGTCTGTGACCCTGTCATGAGTCCACAGGACTGCTCATCATTGCCTCCTGGGGCCCCTGTGGGAAGAACGAGTGGGATGTAGCCTTTTCCTCTTTCTCATCTGGACTTTGGCTTCCTGTTGTCCTTTCCCTCTTCCAGAAGCTCATCAGCTCACTTAGCCTCAGAGCTGTTAATGAGTTTCTTCTCTGTTAAGCATCTTTACTGACATTTTAGTGGCATTTGGGGAAGGAAGGGGGTTAAGCATGTGAGCTGGCCATTCATCTGAAGCTGAAGCCAATATGTATATTTTGAGCCCACAAGTCTTGTACATTTTTATATAGTCAGGTCCATTGTTTTTCAAGTTCTTAAACTTAACAATTCTTTTTTTTTTTTTGGCGGTACGCGGGCCTCTCACTGCTGTGGCCTCTCCCATTGCGGAGCACAGGCTCCGGACGCGCAGGCTCAGTGCCCATGGCTCACAGGCCCAGCCGCTCCGCGGCATGTGGGATCTTCCCAGACCGGGGCACGAACCCGTGTCCCCTGCATCGACAGGCAGGCTCTCAACCACTGCGCCACCAGGGAAGCCCAACTTAACAATTTTTAATACATATTTTTTTTCAACTTCACTTAGGCTGGTTCTCAAACAGCAACAAATTAGACGGCTCTCAGGAGGCTGCTTCTAGTAGGAATAGAAGTTAAAGCTGACGTATAAATTATTAAAAGCAGACCTGAGAACTAAAATTGGGTTACTACACAACCCGTGTTTCACAAACAGCCCCCGAGGGCAGCACTGTCATCACAGGAGAACAACCGACATGACCCTGCACGTTGAATAATGGTCTGTTTAAGAAGCAGGCAAGCACATAGCTTCAGATTTATAACCAGTAATTAAAACAAAGTTTGGGCATCTACTGTGAAGGGCCATAGTTCGATTTAATGGGTAATTAGACATAGGAATGTTGGACACATAACGGATGGTGGAGGCAGACTTCATCAGCTTTCGTGGAATTCCTACAGTGTGCCAGGCTTTGTTCTAAGTGCTTTTCTCACGATTCATTTCATTTTTACGAATGATTTATATATTTATAGTTCATTAAGTCTTGTAGAATGTAGCAAAGTTGAATTGACTCTTGATAGTATATGTTTAGTTAATAAGGGAGGAGCTTTGCCCTCAAATCCAGCATCTTTAAGAGGTTCTACTCTGATGCCTCTGATGGGGGCAGCGGTCAGGGCGGCTGTTACACATCTGTAACAGTGGGCGAGGCCAAGCCACTTGTTTCCAGTCACACGGCAAGGACGTACTGGAACCGGGTCTAGAACCCGGGGCTCTGACTCTGTCCCGGGTTTCCGCGCAGGTAGACTCCAGTGCACTGATACTCTGATTTTCAGACCCTCTGACCCCTCCTCGTGATTTTGTGATCATTCATTTCTAGGTGCCTCTAGGCCTTGGCGTGGCAGCCAGCGTCCGGCTGGGCAGTGCCCTGGGGGCAGGGGACGCCCAGCAGACACGACACTCCTGTGCCACCGCCCTCCTGTGTGCAGGTGAGTGTGGCACTGCTGCTCGCTGGCGCAGCTGTATCGAAGTTGAGAAATACATGTCATAGTTTCTCTGGGAATTGACTTACGTGTGCAAACGCAGCTGCAGTCTTTCTTCTTTATGCTGACTCCTGTTTACTCAGTTAAATGAAGCTCCTAAATATGACTTTCTGTTATTAGGCACCAGCTAAATACTCTTCCACGTGGTACTAACAGAAATCATTTCAAAGGCAGTTGTTGTCATGTGCAGGCTTCTTTCTTTCTTTCTTTCTTTTTTTTTTTTTTGCGGTACGCGGGCCTCTCACCGTTGTGGCCTCTCCCGCTGCGGAGCACAGGCTCCGGATGCGCAGGCTCAGCGGCCATGGCTCACGGGCCCAGCCGCTCTGCGGCATGTGGGATCTTCCAGGACCAGGGCACAAACCCGCGTCCCCTGCATCGGCAGGCGGACTCTCAACCACTGCGCCACCAGGGAAGCCCATGCAGGCTTATTTCTGACCAGAATCTGTGTGCCCAGCTCTCCAGGTTCCTGGATCACTGACCCTTAGGCAGTTTGAATGTTCTGGAATCTGAGCAGTTAGAGAAGATTCTGATGATGCTGTCATGTTATTGAACATCTTTTCTATGAGTCTCCCTTAGAAAAAGAGGTTAGAATCATCTGACCTTAGGTGCTCTTTTCTTAGACAGTAAGAAGAAACACTTTAAATTATTACATTTCTTAAATCATTGAGTCAAATATCTCCTGAGAAGTCAGTACGAGGATTTATCACACTCGGGAGCACTTTCATTTCCTGCTGTTTCTTCTGTATTTTCCAGGTGTTTGCGCACTTGTAACCGGTATCTTCCTTGCTGCTTTAAAGGATGTGGTAGCCTATGCATTCACCAGTGACGAGTATGTACCATCTTCTAGGAGAACATTTTTAGTTTTATGCTTTCTTTCTTCACTATACTTTTCTGACTCTGAGTAGCATGTTACTCCATAGGAAAATCTGTAGTGCAGCTGGGAGTGAATCTGAAGAGGTTTGAATGAAGGAAGCCCATGGAAACCCCCTCCACCCCTCCAATACCCAGTTCATTTATCAAATGCAAGTGGGCTTTCTCTTGTGCTCGGTGTGTTTTTGCTCAGAGATACACAGAAAAAGCACATGGAAAAAACCTCATCCCCAGAAAGGCACCTCCCCGTCCAGGGCACGTTGGCAGCCAGCACGCCTGAATCATCTGGGCAGTGTTTGCATAAACCACTGACCCAATCTTAGGTTGAATTTTACTGCATTTTCTGTAATGATGTGTTTGCGTAATTATTTAGATGCAATAAAGTGTCTTGAATAAACCAAATCCTTAGGAAAAAGCTTCAGTAATTTGCACCAGTTGCCTCAGATTATGCTTATGGAGAAATTCAGTTTTATTACTTTTAAGTGTGCTCTTCTAGTTTCACCCAACCCCACTGGTTCAGACCAGTGCTTAAATATATTGTAAAATCTTAGGGCTAGGGAGGTGGTCAGATGGAGGTACAGGAACTAGATTTACGATCCTGCGTTAAACAACTAAAAAACTGGACAAAATCTGTGTTTTTAAAAATGGCGTTCAGACATTGGACCACAGGCAGCCCAGATAAATCCCTGAGGAGAACCCCATGATTGCCCCAGCTTACCGTGAGGGAGTTTCCAGGACAAAGTGCAGACAGGGGCCCTGGGAAAGCCCCCCCCCATCTCCTTGGGTTGGGGAAATGGAGTTGCGAGTGGGGAGGCTCTGTGGCGAGTTCCCAGGCAGAGTCCCAGAGCAGGGAGAGCACCTGGAGGGCACCCAGAGAGCGCTTTGGAGATCTATGGAAGCTCTCCCTCAAGTCTTCAGCCGACCGCTGAGCCAATTGTGCGTGTAAGGGTCCCACCTGAGGCCAGGGAAGTGGGGTGAGGGACAGGAAGGAACACCTGAAAGGAGCAGGCAGAACAATCCCTGAAGCTCATAAAGGGTCGGGAAGAGTTTGTGTTCCCACCACGTGGAATGAACAAAACCTCGTAATGCATGGGATGGCTGGTGGAGTTCTCAGAAGGACCTTGCCTCAGGAGAAGGAAGATTAGCCCTAGAATGAAGCCTGCTCTGGTCCCACCTAACAAAGCTTAAAAGTAGACTTTGAAAGGATCAAATTGTTTCCAAGAAATTTAACTGTATTAGAGCTCAAGAGTACTTCAATTATTACAAGAACATGCAGTATTCGACAAACTAAAATTCACGATGTCTGCATCTAATTAAAAATTACCAGGTATACAAAGGAGCAAGAAATTAAAATCCATAGAAACATCAATCAGTTGAAACCAACCCAGAAATGAAACATATGATAGAATTAGTACACAGGGATATTAAAAGTTTTAATAACTATGTTTTGTATTTTCAAGAAGGTAGAGGAAAACGTGAGCATGCTAAAGCAAGACATCAAAGATTTTTTAAAAAACAACAAATTGAACTTATAGAGCTGAAAGAAAATGTCTGAAATGAAAATATATTGGATGAGAGTAACAGCAGATTAGAATAGTGTAGAAGAAAAGATTAGTGAACTTGAAGATAGAGCAATAATACATATCCTAAATGAAATGCGGTGAGAAAAAAGACTGGAAAAAGATGAATATCAGTGAGCTGTGATTGGCCTAAAAAGGCTGTAACTAGGGTTCTCAAAACAGAGAGGAGAGGGGACAGGAAAAAAACCTGAAGAAATAATGGCAAATCTTTCTAAATTTGGTAAGATCTTAGAATTAAAGAGATCTAAAAGGCTATTTGATGTAATCACTCATCTTACATCAGGATTCCTCCAAAACATCCTTGCCAGGTTGTCCAACTTACACTTTCATAACCTCAGTGGGTGAGGATCTTGCTACCTCTGAAGGCAGCTTTGATTCTCAGGACACCTTCCTTTTTTTTTTTAATTAATTAATTAATTAATTTATTTTTGGCTGTGTTGGGTCTTTGTTACTGTGCGTGGGCGTTTTCTAGTTGTGGTGAGCTGGGGCTACTCTTTGTTGCAGTGCATGGGCTTCTCATTGCAGTGGCTTCTCTTGTTGTGGAGCATGGGCTCTAGGTGTGCAGGCTTCAGTAGTTGTGGCTTGCGGGCTCAGTAGTTGCAGCTTATGGGCTCTAGAGTGTGGGCTCAGTAGTTGTGGCGCACGGGCTTAGTTGCTCCACAGCATGTGGGATCTTCCCAGACCAGGGCTTGAACCTGTGTCTCCTGCATTGGCAGGTGGTTTCTTAACCACTGCGCCACCAGGGAAGTCCCAGGACACCTTCCTTATTTTGAGCTGAAATGTACCCGTAATTTTCACCCACTTATTCTGGTTCTTGTGCTTGGAGGAATCTAAATCCATTTCTGAGTTAACAGCCTGCAGATATTTGAAGGCATCTCTCATGCTCTCTTCTCCATGGTAACCATCTGAAATTCCTTCAGACATTTCCCATGGAATGTGATTTTGAGTCTCCACTTTGGAATTCATACAAACCTGAAGGCAGTGCTCTTAGCTCCATTTAGAGCAGAACTGTGTCCCCTGTACCTCATTCTACCTGATGGACTTCTGGTGAAGCATTAGGTTTTTGGTGGCTGTACGACTCCGTGTCTGTGGACCTGGTTGCCAGTGCGCCCCTGAGCAGCCCTAGCGTCCACATTCTGCACTCCTGTGGTTATCTTCTTGGACCCAAATGCAGATCCTACTTTTGTACCCATCAATCTTTATTTTCTTATTTTTTGACTCATCTTGACATTTTGGGTTCCTAATTCTGTCAGTGACAGTATTTCCTATCCTTTTCACCTTCTGGCATCTGTACACGTGATACACGCTTGTGTATCTCCATTTCCTCCTCCTTTGCCCAAAGCTCTGGCATCTTCACGATAGTGTTCTCGCCCCCCAGACCCTAGCAGCCTCCCGGCTGAGCTCAGTATCCACGTGGGTGAGCCGTCCAGTGCCCCAGTCCTCAGCCCAGTAACCTCTGCTCTCTGCAGGCACAGTCTCCCGTGGTCATGCTTGGGGCTCTGTCTTACGTAACTGTTCCAGCTCCAGTCCACAACTCCAACGCTTCCAACAGCCATGTCTACTAAGGGGATTCCTCAGCTGCTTGGGCTCTCCAGTCTGTGGGCTCCTCTGGTCCTGCACTCTTTCTCAGTCCATCATGACATTCCTGCCTTTACACCTTCCCTTATGTAGCGTAGGTGCCATGGCTCATTGTCTGCGGAATTCCTGAATCCCTCCTGTGTGGCAGAACCCCAGCCTGGAGGAACCCAGGTGCACACTGTGTGTGTCAGTAGCGCATCACTTCCGGAAAAGTCACGGAAGAGGGCGTGTTGGTTCCACTAGAAACTTATGGCCACAGTTAGACCCTCAGCATCAAAAGCACGTCCATCTTGCTTTTCTTTGGCCATCTCACCGTCCATCACTGCAGTCCATATCAGACCTTCTCCACGCTCCTCAAACCACTGACCCCACCCACTGTACCACCCTCAGCCATCACTCTCAGCAAATGACTTGTCTCTCCCTTGAGTTTATCCTGTTTGGAGTTTGTTGAGTCTCTTGGATTCATGTCTTTTATCAAATTTGGGAAGTTTTCAGCCATTCTTCCTTCAAGTATTGTTTCTGTCTTCTCTCTCACCTCTAGCACTCCCATTATGTGTGCTGTTATATTTGATGGTGTTCCAGCAGGTCTTCATTTTTCTGCATTCCTTTTCCTTTCTGTTCCTTAGTCTAAATAATCTCAATTTGCTTACCTTAAGGTTCACTGATTCTTCCTTCTGCCAGCTCAAGTCTACTGCTGAGGCCCTCTAGTGAATTTCTCATTTTATTTTTTGGGTTTTTCAACTCCACGGTCTTTATTTTTTATAATTTCTGTCTCTCTATTGATAGTATCTACTTGGTGAGGCATCATTCTCATACTTGCCTTTAGTTCTTTAAACATGGTTTTCCTTAACTCTTTGAATATATTTGAAATAGATGACTTAAAAGTCTATTTTAGCGAGTCCAAGGTCTGTGCTTCCTCAGAGACAATTTTTATTTATTCCTTTTTTCACCCTGTATATGGACCATACTTTGTTGTTTCTTTACATGACTCATAATTTTTTTTTGAAAACTAGATTTGGGTTTTTTTTAGTGCAAGTCTAATTGATTTACAATGTTGTGTTAATTGCTGCTGTACAGCAAAATGATTCAGTTATACATCTATAAATATATTCTTTTTCAGATTCTTTTCCCTTATAGGTTATTACAAAATTTGACTATAGGTCCCTGTGCTCTACAGCAGGACCTTGTTTTTTATCCGTCCTATATAGTTTGCCTCTGCGAACCCCACACTCCCACTCCACCCCTCCCCCACGGCCACCGCATGTCTGCTCTCTATGCGAAACCTAGACATTTCAAAATATTACAATGTGGCAATTCTGGAAGTCATATTCACCCCGTCCCCTGGGTTCTTGTCGTCGATGCTCTTGTTTGCTTAGTGACTTCTAAGAACTATTTCGGTAAAGGTCTGTATTCTTGGTTGAGCGTGGCCACTGATGTCTCTGCTGCGTTAGCTTAGAGGTCAGCTAATGACCGGACAGTCTGCATCCCAAACACCTCCCAGTCTTGGCTGACGGGCTCTCTACGTGCGTCAGGTTCACCTTCAACACCCAGCCAGGCAGTTTACAGCTTGGCCTTGACTTTCACTTCCTGTCCATGCAGAGTCTCAAGTTCAGCCCCAGGTGAGAGCTTAGGCCCTTCCTGGTGTTTCTTGAGCCTCTGTGCAGCCCTAGCCGTGCGTGTGGCCTTCTAGATCCCCAGTAACATGTCAGAGCTTCCAGAGCGAGCCCTGACACAACCCCTCGTCCCCAGCCTTTCCTACCAAGCTGCTTGGTTAGTGTGGTGTTTGCCCTGTTTCCACTGCCTCAGGAAGCAGCAACTAGAACATTTGCCTGTAAATTTTTTTAAAAATAAATTTATTTATTTTTGGCTGCATTGTGTCTTTGTTGTGGTGCGCGGGCTTCTCATTGCGGTGGCTTCTCTTGTTGTGGAGCATGGGCTCTAGGCATGCAGGCTTCGTAGTTGTGGCTCATGGGCTCTAGAGCGCAGGCTCAGTAGTTGTGGCGCACGGGCTTGGCTGCACCGCGGCAAGTGGGATCTTCCCAGACCAGGGCTCGAACCCGTGTCCCCTGCAGTGGCAGGAGGATTCTCAACCACTGTGATACCAGGGAAGCCCCTTTCAGATATTCCTTTCAGATTGTCCTTGGCCGTGCTTAGGTGCAGGTGAATCTTTTATTCTGCCTGGCACTTTGTAGGCTTTCAGTCTCAAGCAGTGGATTTTTCTTTAGCTCTAGGAAATTGAGATAAATGATAGTATTTATGGATTAATTTGACATGTGTCTTTTCTGTGGTTACCTGTGTTTTGGGATATTTCCTCAGATTTACCATTAAAATTTAGTCTCTAGCCACGTCCCTTTCATTGTCCAGTCTTTAAGTGGAATGTGGTATTTTAGTGTTCATATTTTTCATTTCTAGTTACTTTTCCCAACTGCTCTTTTTCCTTAAAATGCCTGTTTATGAATATTTCTAAGAACAGGAATTATAATTTTTAAAAGTTTCTCTCTTTGCGTTCTTTCTGTTTCCTTTTGCGTCAGCTCTTCTGCCTGCTCATTTTGGTCTTTTTTTTGCGCTGTTGATTTTCTTCCGTGTTTGGTGCATGTTGGTTTAATGTTTATACTTGTGAAGGAAGGACCACACCGTCACTTTGACTAGTAGAGACAGTGCAGGGTTAGCCGACGCTGCCGTCCTGGGTCTGCTCCGCGGAGGAGGTCGCTGCGCTGGTGAGAGGGTTGCCTGCGGGCTCTGCCTGAGTTGGTGGCACCTGCTGGCTAACAGTCTTCTCCACAGGCTGAGGGGAGGGAGGCCAGAGCTCTGGGGGGAGCACCGCCGTCTGTTGTGTTTTGCATCCACACTGGCCCCATGGTGTAGGCCTGCGGTCACCGCCACTCTGCTGAGTCGTTCTCCAGGGCCCCTGAGCCCCACGCGAGGCCTTCGCCAGACAGACCTTCCAGCACAGCCACCAGAGCTCAGGGCATCCCTGAGGAGGGCAGATGTTTTCTCTGCCTTGAACGCTGGCCTCCAGCTGCATTTCTGAGGAAGACTCCCAGCCACAGGGGAAGACTACCCTTCACAGGCTGAAACCTGCTTTTTCTTCCCAACCCTCACTTTTTTTTGAATTTTATCTATTGTTTATACAGCAGGTTCTTATTAGTTATCTACTTTATACGTATTAGTGTATATATGTCAATCCCAGTCTCACAATTCATCACACAACCCCCCCTCCCGCCACTTTCCCCCCTTGGTGTCCATACGTTTGTCCTCTACATCTGTGTCTATTTCTGCCCTGCAAACCAATTCATCTGTAACCAACCCTCACATTTTTATACTCATCAACAAAACTTTAAGAATTATGCTCTGTTGTGGCAGCCTAGCCCATGTCCCTTTTGACCTAAATTCTAACTGGTGACATTGAAGTTAGTGAGGTTTTATCATGTCCTCATTTTATCAAATAGGAAAGTAGTATGTGGACTGAGTTGACTGGTTGGTCACTCTGGCAGGTTTGTCCAGCCAGCAGGTGATTAGTGCCACACTTAACTGTGAGTTTTGGGTCACTCTTTTTCTCCAACAGAGATGTCGTGTCCCTTGTGAGCCAAGTGATGCCCATTTTTGCTCCCTTTCATCTGTTTGATGCACTTGCGGTGAGTGTTTGCAGTGATTTTACCTCTGTGTACTATATGCAGCACAATTTTGTGTGTCTTTTTTTTTTTTTTTTTTTTTTGCGGTACGCAGGCCTCTCACTGTTGTGGCCTCTCCTGCTGTGGAGCACAGGCTCCGGACGCACAGGCTCAGCGGCCATGGCTCACGGGCCCAGCCGCTCCACGGCATGTGGGATCTTCCCGGACTGGGGCACGAACCCGCGTCCCCCGCATCGGCAGGCGGACTCTCAACCACTGCGCCACCAGGGAAGCCCATGAACTATTTTTAAATAGAGATTTAAATGCTGTTACTTCGTGGGTTTCTGGATGAAAGCTGCTGTAGTTGTTAACATAACTTTAAAAAATATATATATATTTATTTATTTGGTTGTGTGGGGTCTTAGTTGCAGCTCGCAGCCTCCTTAGTTGTGGTCTGTGGGCTCCTTAGTTGTGGCATAAGAACTCTTAGTTGCGGCATGCATGTGGGATCTAGTTCCATGACCAGGGGTCGAACCCAGGCCCCCTGCATTGGGAGCGCAGAGTCATATCCACTGTGCCACCAGGGAAGTCCCTTAACATAACTTTAGAAGGCAAATGTTCTCCTTTATCTCTTATGTAAGGTGCGGTCCCTGTCTTGATATAGGGTATGTGACTGTATTCAGAGCTGTGAAATACCAGGTTGTGTTCTGCCCTGATGTGATTGATGACACCTGAATGACTGCAACACTGGTTTTGGTTTTCCTCTCTCTAGGGCACCTCTGGTGGAGTCCTGAGAGGTGCAGGAAAACAGAAGATGGGTGCTCTCCTGAATGCCATCGGTTATTATGTTTTTGGTTTTCCCCTTGGAGCATCTCTGATGTTTGCTGCTAATCACGGGATAATAGGTACGTGTCTGATTCCTCGGTGACTTACCTTACATCTCACCTGTCCTGTTAGGATAAACTGCTTGAGATACAAAGCAGTTGTCTGGGAAGTGACCCCTGTGGAATAGGAAAAATGATTTTCTCCCTTTGGTATATGAAAACAGTTTGTGTATTCAGTATACAAAAACACTGGAAATGTCGACTTGAAGAAAATAAACATGACCCTGCCCTCAGGATGAGACCAAGATTAAGTAATTACACAATTATTCTATTTGGGTTAAGTACTGTGAAAGCTGTGGTCCCCTATGATGGCTTGGAGCAGCTCCCTGAGGTCGTAATGCATTAGCTTAGTCCTGAGACGTGACTAGAATCACCTAGACGAGGTGACCACAGTTTGTTGAAAAACGATTCTTTCTCTGTTGAATGGTCTTGACACCCTTGTCGAAAATCAGTGGACCAGAGACGTGTGGGTTTATTTCTGGACTCTGTTCTGCTTCATTGGTCTCTATGTCCAGCTCACGCCAGTACCGCACTGTTTGGATTACTGTAGCTGTGCAGTAAGTTTTTGTTTTTTAAATTTAATTTTATTTATTTTTTTATACAGTAGGTTCTTATTTTATACAAGTTTTTTAAAATTTTTATTGAAGTACAGTTGATTTACAATGTTGTGTTAATTTCTGCTGTACAGCAGTGACTCAGTTATACACATACAGACATTCTTTTTCATATTCTTTTCCATTATGGTTTATCACAGGATACTGAATACAGTTCCCTGTGCTCTACAGTAGAGCCTTTTTTATCCATCCTATATATAATAGTTTGCATCTGCTAATCCTGGACTCCCAGTCCATCCCTGCCCTGCACGCCGGGAACCATGAGTCTGTTTCTGTTTCTTGATATGTTCATTTTGTTCCTTTGTGTATTTTAGATTCCTGTGCAGTAAGTTTTGAAATTAGCAAGTGAAGTATTCCAAGTTTGTTCTTTTCCAGTTTTTTTGTTTTGCCCATTTAGGGCCCCTTCCAGTTCTGTATGACTGTGAGGGTTAGCTTTTCCATTTTTGTAAAACAGGCTGTTGGAATTTTTTAGCGGGACTGCACTAAACCAGTTAGACTGCTTTGGGGAGAATACTGCCATCTTAAAAATATCAAGTCTTCCAATCCATGAATACAGAACGTCTTTCCATTTATTTGGGTCTTTAATTTCTTGCATCAGTGTTTTGTAGTTTTCATTGTACAAGTCTTTGACCTCCTTGGTTAAATTTATTCCTAGATATGTGATTCTCTTGGATGCTACTGTAAATGGAATTATTTTCTTAATTTCCTTTTCAGATTGTTCTTTGCTGGTGTATTGAAACACAGCTGATTTTTTGTGTGCTGGTCTTATAAGTTTATAAGTTGATCTTATAAGAATTCATCGATTAGCACTAGTATTTTTGTGTGTTATGAATTCTTTAGAATTTTCTATATACAGGGTCACATCATATATAAATATAAATAGTTTTACTCCTTTTCCAATTGTAATGCCTTTTCGTTCTTTTTCTTGCCTTATTCTACAATAGGGTTTTAACATTTTTCTATATTCTCCTGCAGTACTTTTATTATTTATTTTTTTTAATTTTTATTGGAGTATATTTGATTTACAATGTTGTGTTGGTTTCAGGTGTACAGCAAAGTGAATCAGTTATACATATACATATATCCACTACTCCCATATACATCATTACAGAGCAGTTTTATTTTTAATTAAAAAATAATGTAAAGCTACAGTTTACAGGATGTAAGATAATTTTCATGAAGGGCTTTTGCAGAAATACGCTGTTTATGTAAATTATGCTGCTCAAATTTATGACATCAGATGCGATCTCCTGTTGGCTCCGTTTCACACTTGGAGAAACTAAAGTCTGAGCAGGTGAAGTAATGTGTCCCACAGACAGTAGGTGACGAGACAGGATTTGAACCCAGATGCCCCCAGAGCCTTTCTTTTGCTGCGATGCATGTCTCTCTGAGGGTTATGATTCCCTCATTCATCCTGAAGAGTCACTGAGCACCTGTATGTGTTGGCCCTGGGTGGTGCTGGAATCTGAGGAATGTGAAGATAAACAGGCTGGATCCCCGTTTGTTGTGAGCTCACCCCAGGCTCTTAGGTTTTATTCCTCTCTGTCCTTTGGCACCCTTTCCATATTACACTCTTGGGATGTAGGCCTTGCCCGAGGTTCCTCTTGCTGACCTGTCCCCACTCTCCTCCCTGGAAGGCCCAGGGCTCTCAGCTGTCATCTCGGGGCCTGACTTGGAGCCTGAGCTCCTGGCTGCCCAGGTGTTCCTTGTCGGTCACACCATCGCCTCTGGTTTCTGGCCCCTTCCTGGTTCAGTCCCCTGGTCAAGAGCCTGGCCCCAGTCACGCTACCAAGTCTCACCAGCTCCGACTCTGTAATCTCTCTTCTTGTAGAAAGTGGGGTTTGTCACACTTGCAGGGGAGAGGAGTTGAGAGCGTGTGCTGGCTGTGCATTTATCTGAGCGTTCGTCATCCAGCAAACTCTGCACCCACTCAGGTGCTCTTTGTTACGCTAATTAAGGGGGTCCCACTCGGCATCCGGTTTCCTGTTGTTGGGGGTCAGTGAGGGGACGTATTTGAGGCAGATTCTGTTGTCCAGACACCTTGTTTTTTCCTCAGGGAAATTCTTCCCTCCTGGGTCTCATCTCAAGATAGGACCAGTAGATCTCTGTCTGCAGAGAATAAATGCACTGTTGCCAGAAGACTCGGGAGCCAACTCTGAATTCCACCTGCCTGGTGGTCTACGGCCTGGAGGCCATCTGTGTACTTATAAAATGGGTGCTCCTCTGACACCCTCAGCTTTTTAAAAATATATATATATTTATTTGGTTGCACCGTGTCTTCTTGGCGGCAGGCGAGCTCTTTAGTTGTGGCATGTGGGATCTAGTTCCCCGACCAGGGATTGAACCTGGGCCCCCTACATTGAGAGCGTGGAGTCTTAATCCCTGGACCACCAGGGAAGTCCCACCCTCAGCTTTTATGTTCAAATACTGGACGAACATTTTGGAAATGTTAGCCTCTGCTCAGTATGGTTTTTATCATTTTCCTTGTAAAGCTTTTGCTCATTTCTTGTTAAGGTTATCCCCATTTTATCCTTTTGTGGCCATGGTAGACAAGGCCTTCCCTTCCATCCTGTAATCTAAGTGGTGGTTGTTGGTATATTTGAGGGCTGTTAATTACTGTCTGTGAATTTTGTAGCTTGTTAAAATTCTGAATTCCTCTTATTTGAATAGTATTCAGTTGATTCTCACGGGTTTTCCAGGTATACAATCATATCGTGTACAAATAGCTTTATATTCTCCTTATCAGACGTTACACCACTGATGTCTTTTTCCTGCCTAAAGCCTCTAGTAGAATAATAAATTGTTGTGGTAATAGTGGAAATGCTTGTCTTGTTCAGGACTTCAGAGATTGTGCTTCTGATGTTTCTCTACTAAATAGCATGCTGGATTGGGGGCTGACATACATAAATACACACAATGTAAACACACATACGTTAACAAACGTGTGCATGTCTTCTTAAATCACGTTCAGGAAGTATCCATGGAGTCTGCTTTACTGAAAGTTCCCAACAGAAATGGTTGAGAGTTTTGTCAAATGTAATTGCATGTCATGTAAATAGAAGTAGTTCTACTCCTTCCTTTCTAGTGTTTTTGCCTTTTTCTTGTTCTGGCAAGAACTGCTACAATAGGATTTTAACGTTTTTTCTATATTCTCCTCTAGTATTTTTTATTTTTTAACATCTTTATTAGAGTATAATTGCTTTACAATGGTGTGTTAGTTTCTGCTTTATAACAAAGTGAATCAGTTATACATATACAAATGTCCCCATATGTCTTCCCTCTTGCGTCTCCCTCCCTCCCACCCTCTCTATCCCACTCCTCTAGGTGGTCACAAAGCACTGAGCTGATCTTCCTGCGCTATGCAGCTGCTTCCCACTAGCTACCTATTTTACGTTTGGTAGTGTATATATGTCCATGCCATTCTCTCACTTTGTCCCAGCTTACCCTTCCCCCTCCCCGTATCCTCAAGTCCATTCTCTAGTAGGTCTGCATTTTTATTCCCGTCTTGACCCTAGGTTGTTCTGACCATTTTCTTTTTTTTAGATTACATGTATATGTGTTAGCATACGGTATTTGTTTTTCTCTTTCTGACTTACTTCACTCTGTATGACAGTCTCTAGTTCCATCCACCTCACTACAAACAACTCAGTTTCGTTCCTTTTTATGGCTGAGTAATATTCCATTGTATATATGTGCCACATCTTCTTTATCCATTCATCTGTTGATGGACACTTAGGTTGCTTCCATGTCCTGGCTATTGTAAATAGAACTGCAATGAACATTTTGGTACATGACTCTTGTTTGAATTATGGTCTTCTCAGGGTATATGCCCAGTAGTGGGATTGGTGGGTCGTAGTTGCTCCGTGGCATGTGGGATCTTCCTGGACCAGGGCTTGAACTCGTGTCCCCTGCATTGGCAGGTGGATTCTTTAACCATTGTGCCACCAGGGAAGTCCTAAATTTTTATTTCTTAATTTAAAATTTTTTACCTGAGGTATATAGTTGACGTATAATATTATACGTTACAGGTGTACAATACAGTGATTCACAATTTTTAAAGGTTATACTCCATTTATAGTTATAAAATATTTGCTATATTGCCTGTGTTGTACAATATATCCTTGTGGCTTATTTTATACGTAATAGTTTGTACCTTTTAATCGTCTACCTCTATCTTGCCCCTCCCTGCTTCTCTCTCCCACTGGTACACTAGTTTGTTCTCTGTATCTGTGAGTCTGCTTCTTTTTTGTTATATTCACTAGTTCATTGTATTTTTTTTAGATTCCACATATAAGTGAGATCATACAGTATTTGTCTTTCTCTGACTTATTTCACTTAGCATAATGCCCTTCAAGTCTATCCATGTTGCTGCAGATGGAAAAATTCCATTTTTTATGGCTGATCTCCAGTGGAATACTTATCTACCATAATCTTCTTTATCCATTCATCTGTTGATAAACAGGTGCTTCCATATCTTGGCAATTGTAAATAATGCTGCTATGAACATTGGGGTGCATGTATCTTATCGAAATAATGTTTTTGTTTTTTTGAATATATACCCAGGAGTGGAATTGCTGGATCATATGATAGTTCTATTTTTAGTTTTCTGAGGAACCTCCATACTGTTCTCCATAGTGGCTGCACCGATTTACATGCCCACCAACAGTGCACGAGGGTCCCTTTTCTCCACATCCTTGCCAACACTTGTTATTTGTCTTCTTTTTGATGATGGCCATTCTGACAGGTGTGAGATGATATCTCGTTGTGGTTTTGATTTCTATTTCACTGATGATTAGTGATACTGAGAATATTTTCATGTGCCTGTTGGCCACCTGCATGTCCTCTTTGGAATAATTTCTATTCAGTTCTGCCCATTTTTTAATTGGGTTTTTTTTTGATGTTGAGTTGTATGAGCTATTTATATACATTGGATGCTAACCCTGTATTGATCATATATCATTTACAAACACTTTTTCCCATTCAGTAGGTTTTCTTCACTTTTTGTTGATGTGCAAAAGATTTTCCTTTGCTGTGCAAAAGATTTTACGTTTTATCAGGCATCATTTGTTTATTTTTGCTTTTATTTCCTTTGTTTTAGGAGATGGATCAAAAAAAATTGCTAGGATTTATGTCAAATAGTGTTCTGCCTGTGTTTTCCTCTAGGAGTTTCATGATATCTGGTCTTACATTTAGGTCTTTAATCCATTTTGAGTTTATTTTTGTATATGATGTTAGAGAATGTTCTAATTTCATCATTTTACATGTAGCTGTCCAGTTCTCCCAGCACCATTTATTGAAGAGACTGTCTCTTCTCTGTTGTATATTCTTGCCTCTTTGTCGTAGATTGACAGTGTGTGGGTTTACTTCTGGGCTCTGTGTTCTCTTCCATTGATCTATGTGTCTGTTTTTGTGCTAGTACGGTACTGTTTTGATTACTGTAGCTTTCTAGTATAGTTTGAAGTCAGGGAATGTGATTCCTCCAGCTCTGTTCTTCTTTCTCAAGATTATTTTGGCTATTCTTTTGTGTTTTTCCATGCATATTTTAAAGTTATTGGTTCTAGTTCTGGGAAAAATACTATTGGTATTTTGACAGGGATTGCAGTGAATCTATAGATTGTGTTGGGTAAGATGGTCATTTAACAATATTAATTATTCCAATCCAAGAACACAGTATATCTTTCCATCTGTTTGTGTTGTCTTCAGTTTCTTTCATCAGTGTCTTATAGTTTTCCGAGTACAGGTCTTTTACCTGTAGGTTTATTCCTAGGTATTTTATTCTTTTTGGTGCAATGGTAAATGGGATTGTTGCCTTAATTTCTCTTGCTGATAGTTCGTTGTTAGTATACAGAAGTGCAATACAATTGTTAGTATAAAGAAACAATCCCATTAATACTTTTAATTAAAAATTAAGTTTTTAGTGCCTGTTGAGATGATCCTATAAATTTTCTCCTTAGATCTCTTACGGTGATAAGTGATATTATTTGATTTCTTCATGTTGAACAATCCTGATTATTATGTGCTACTCTTTTAGTGAGCTGCTGGATTCTACTAATATTGTATTTAAGAATTTTGCAATGGTAGTTATAAGACTGGTCAGTAGTTTCATTTCTTTGTGTAATCTTTGTAAAGTTATGACATTAACAGTATTAATATACACTTACTACATAAGGAAAATTAAAAATGTTCCCTTTTTGTATTCCCTGGAACAATTTACATAGTGTAGGAATATTATTATTATAAAGGTTTGGTTAAATTATATGAAACTGTCATGTCAGGCATTTTGGAGGAGTTTGTTACAGCTTTCACAATTTCTTCTCTGAAATCAGTTTGCTTAGACTTTATCTTTTTGGAAGGGGGGTCAGCTTTGGCAAATTATACATATTTTCAGAAATCTATCCATTTTATGACTCTAACTGTATAGAATTGTGCAAAACAATCTGTCATGTGCTTTTGGGGTAAGTTGTTGTATGTGTTCTGCATCTATATCCACATCTGCAATTGCTATGGATTTCCTTAGTAACGATGAGCTGTGTTTTCTGCAGAATACAGTCTGATTCGAGGACTGACCCAATGCTGTAGTATGTATTCAAGTAGATCCTTTTGTTCTGTGTCAACCAGTACATTTTTACCGTGTAAACAATTTTGAATCTGTCCCCATTGCTCTGTGAAATTTTAATCCCGCAGCTGTCGTGAGAGCCTTCTGTGTCCACACAAACAGAGGTGCTTAGTTTCTTATCCTGACTTTTTGGAAACGTTGTCATGTGATGGCTTAATGAGTAACTGTCCTCAATGTCATGTCTCTTTGGATGACCAGTTCAGGCTGGGAGCCTGTGGGGTATTTGATCAGTGTCAAGCAGGATTTCGCCCTTCTCTGTTTGGGACACAGAACTGCCAAGTATTTATTACGGTCTCATCCCTACCAAGCACCGTCGTCGACACCAGGGAAACACTGCTTAACCAAAGAGCCAGAGCCTCTGCCTGATGAGCTATTGAGGTTTCACAATTCAGCTTTGCTTTAAAAAAGCAAACAACCTAAAAACCTCTCCTCTACTAGACACTGAGCTCTTTAGAATAAGAACACGTCAGATCTCGCTTTTTGTCCATAAAAGTGCTTCTCGCTATTGGACTTATTTAGCAGGTACTCAGGTTTGTTAAATAACACTTTTAAACTATTAATTATACATTAACAACATGGAAATCTTGTGAAAATACATAAAAAATATAATGATGAAAATTAAAATTACCTCTAGTTCACTCCTCAAATATAAACCCTGAGGTATTTCAATGTATTTTATTCCAGCCTTTTAAAATTATTTTTCTCCCAGTATTTTTTCTGTTATTCACAGAAGTGGGGTTATACTGAATATGTAATTTCCCCCGGTCCCACGTTAAAGACATGGCTTTTAGTAGTTCTCTAGTATTTCCTTGTATCGTTTATTTAATGCTTCCCTAATAGTGGACATTTAAATTGCCCCCCTTCTATCTTTTAATTGAAGTATTGCTGATTTACAATGTTGTGTTAATTTCTGCTGTAGAGCAAAGTGACTCAGTTATATGCATATATATACATTCTTTTTTATGTTCTTTTCCATTACGGTTTATTCTAGGATATTGAATATAGTTCCCTGTGCTATACAGTAGGACCTTGTTGTTTATCCATTCTGTGTGTAATACTTTGCATCTACTAACCCCAAACTCCCAATCCATCCCTCCCCCACCCGCCCCCCCACCTTGGCAACCACAAGTCTGTTCTCTGAGTCTGTTTCTATTTTGTAAATGAGTTCATTTGTGTCATATTTTAGATTCCACATATAAGTGATGTCATATAGTATTTGTCTTTCTCTTTCTGAATGACTTCACTTAGTATGATAATCTCTGGGTCCATCCATGTAGCTGCAAATGGCATTATTTCATTCTTTCTTATGGCTGAGTAGTATTCCATTGTGTATATGCACCACATCTTTATCCGTTCCTCTGCTGATGGACATTTAGGTGGTTTCCACGTCTTGGCTGTTGTGAATAGTGCTGCTATGAACATTGGGGTGCATGTATCTTTTTGAATTATAGTTTTGTCTGGGTATATGCCCAGGAGTGGGATTGCTGGATCATGTAGCAACTCTATTTTTAGTTTTTTGAGGAATCTCCTTACTGTTTTCCATAGTAGCTGCACCACCTTACATTCCCACAAACAGCGTAGGAGGGTTCCCTTTTCTCCACACCCTCGCCAGCATTTATTTGTAGACGTTTTAATGATGGCCGTTCTGACCAGTGTGAGGTGGTACCTCATTGTAGTTTTGATTAGCAATTCTCTAATAATTAGCGATGCTGTAAGTTGCTCCTCTTTTAAATAACATTGTGACGAGCATCCCGGGTATATGAATTATTAACGACATTCCTGAGTCTCTCCTTAGGATGGGTTCCTAGGAATGGAATCAGTCCATCAAAGGGTATAAACTGTCCATCCATCTGCTTCTCAACTCGAGAGGTTATTCCAGTGAAATGGCCGGGAGTCCACGGGAGGCCCAGCCTCAGTGACCTCTTGCCTACGTGGGGCCCCAGACATGTGAACAGGTTAGCAGACTAATTCCCAGTTTATACTGGGTTCCAACTCAAGCCTAGACAGCTGGCTTTGTAGTGCAGTTATTCATATATGAATGGGTATTTTATATCCACTTTGTTACGCAGTGATATTTAAGTGATTTAAATAGTTTCTTCTCATAAGGAGATAGGCATTGTTTATAATGTTTCTCAGTCATCTCTTGTACACGGCAATTGGAGAGATGGTTCTCAAAGTGGGCTTCTAGAAACATCAGTCTCACAGGTACATGCACACACCCATCTAAAGCCTTCCAGCGGATTCCCACTAGAGTTGGAATCAAACCTGGTCAGTGGTAAGCGTGCGTCTGATCCTGGTCCATAATTATCTAAAATTTTAGCGTAAGCTGCAGGTTACGCTGTGGATACAGTAGTTACGGGAGAATGTTAATGATGCCAGGAGGGGGACTGCAGAAAATCTCAACGGGATACTTGTTTCCCACCCACAGGTCTCTGGTCCGGATTGACGGCCTGTGTCTTCTTTCAAACCCTCTTCTACTTGGTGTACATCTGGAGGATAAACTGGAACAGAGCGGCAGAGCAGGTAACAGAGGGCGGGTCCTCTTAGAGATGGGGCCCTGTTGATCCCAGGGCAGGTAAGGAATCTTTCATGGTGAAAATGGTAAGAAATCCATTGGCAGCATGATGCACTTTGTTTAGTGAAATGCATCCAACGTGAGAGTTGGGGGCAAAAGGAAAGCCTGTGTCAGCACGTTTTCCTCTTAATGTGGAGTTAATTTAGTATCTACCAAGCAGGGCTCAGCCAGAAAGAAAGAGAATTAGCTTAGAAACTATTTTGCTGTTTTGGTGTGATAGTCTTAGAAAAGCAGTAGTGTTTCCTGATCTGTTGTCTAGTTTTAGGCGTCTTCAAAAGGATCTTTTGGTCCATGGTTTCCTAAGAAATGCAAATTGCTAAGTGCCTGTGATCAGGGAAGTTCTTGGGGCAGAACCTGTCCTGCGGGTTCAGGAGTGGATCCTGATCCTCTGGGCGTCTCTGTGTTGAAGTGTGAGCCCCGCTGACTGTGTCCAGGTGTGAGAGGAGATGGGTGGGAGGTCGGCGAGGGGAGGTGTCCTGGACAAAGCCGCGAGGAGGGGCTGAGGCGTGCAGACCGCCACAGTCTGCGTCTTGGCCACCCTCGAGGATTCGCAGCCCTTCTGCCTTTCCTTATGCTGACGTATCATGTCCTTCCTCCCTTCAGTGTGATCGCTGGAGGGAATGAAGTGAACAGGACGTTTAGTTGGACCGTAAACTCCCCCTTAGGTGACAGTACCATTTATCTTTAGACTTTGTTCCTTTTATCGGGATTTAGGAGCAGTAAAGGGCACAGTGCGAAAATCATGTTAAGTTTGCAATTATGACAACAAGTGGCTTTTTATGCCATGTTTGTGAGGTGATATTGGGGTGAAGAATATGGTTTCCAGTGTGGCGTTCTACTGTCGCTGGCTTTTTCAGGACCAAGCAAGACCGCGCACGATGCTGTCACCTGTAGCGTAGTTTCCGAGGGAGCTTAACCGCAGTTTAACAGCAGTGACTGGCCTCACCTGACTGCACCTGCTTTACCTCTGTGATGCTTTGTTCAGGCACAGGTTCGAGCCGGGCTGAGAGGGACGAAAGACGCCGTGCCCACCGCGACAGGTAAGTTTATGGGGTCCGTTCCCCAGGGTCCTGATTTCTGGTTCTCACGCCCGGAACTCGGTGCATGAGCTTCTGCTCCCTCGCGCAGTGCAGCTCGTCTCTGCCTCTAACTGGGAGGCCAACTCTGTGTTCCCCTCTGGAACGTGCTTAATAACCCCACATGTAACAAACCATTTACAACGCAGGCTCATGTCACCTTCAGGAATGCCCTTTACTCAGACTAGCACGTAAGGAAATATCTCACTGTTCTCTGCAAACAGATCTGTCCATCCCAGACAAAGAGGTAGCCGATGGGGTGATCCTACCTGACGTCATCCGACCTGAGAGCCAGACCATGCAGCTGGTGGAGAGCAGCTCGTGTGGGGTGGCCACCATCGGGGAGGTCTTGACGGGGGCCCAGCTGATTCTGTATCGCGGGGCGGCTGTAGTTTTAGCTTTTGCTGTCCTGGTAGCAGGAATTTTAATAAGAGTTTTCACTGACCGTGGCTGAAACGGAATCACCCCAGCCCACAAACTAGCAGTGACAACGACATGCCACACAGGAAGCATGGGAAGTGACCCTGGTCACCGGGACAGTGGTTTCGCTCTCAACTAAGTGTGGAGAGGATACCAGTGATGTGTGCTTAGTTATTCTGAGAGTTTGCACGATCTTACTGCTTACTGAAGATTAAGAAAAGAGTTATAATTTTAAGTGAACTTTTCTCCCAACCGTTAACTCTATCATGGTTTTTAAATCTGTAAATTTGGTTTTCCCGGCTTGAAGTGTTCTTTATGCTGTCAATATCTTTTGTCTTCCAGGAAAGCAGGTCCTCTAACATTAACTGCTGGTCACGTTGTCTTTTTGTTTCTCTGTTACGTGTTCAGTCTTGTTGGTGAGTTTGTACAAAGTGCCGTCTAGTCCAGTCCCAGGTAGTGCCATGTAAGCTTTTTTTTTTTTTGCGGTACGCGGGCCTCTCACTGTTGTGGCCTCTCCCGTTGCGGAGCACAGGCTCCAGACGCGCAGGCTCAGCGGCCATGGCTCACGGGCCCAGCCGCTCCGCAGCATGTGGGATCCTCCCAGACCGGGGCACGAACCTGCGTCCCCTGCATCGGCAGGTGGACTCTCAACCACTGCGCCACCAGGGAAGCCCCCGTGTAAGCTTTTATAAAATAAACACTTTAAAATGCGAGCTCGTACTGTTTCTACCTATATGATAACTTGTAGCTTACTGCCTTTTAAATTTTCGTTAAACTTTTGTATTAATTAAAAAAGAAATCTGTTCTCTCCTGCAGCTCAGCCCCCAGATGCCAGCAGGTGTGGCTGCACCTCTCGATGGAGAGTTTCAGAGCCTTTTATAGGGAACTGGACCAACCCAAATAGGAAATCCTGAAAGGAATGACTGACATTGGGCTTCCCCAACACAAAGCCCACTCGATGACCTGGAGAGCAGTGTTCCCCTGGGCCACCTCCCCCCGCCCCTGCCCTGGGGAGGCAAGCGGGCAGAGCTGGTACAGACCAGAGGAGACAGCGGCTGCAAGGTTCAGGGAGAGCACCAAATATTGTCACCATGCTACAGAATAGGATGCTGTGGGATAAAACACCCAGGAAAGTTTTGAGGTGAAATTCATATAAAATTAACCTTTTAAAGTGTATAATTCAGTAGCATTTAGTACATTTAGTGATTTTTGGTTTTTTTAAAATTATTATACCATCTTGGTGTGAAGTGTCTCACTGTCATTTTAGTTTGCAGTTCTAATGCACATTACTAATGACATCATCATTGCATAGGTTTACTGGCCATGTGTGTATCTTTTTTGGAGAAATGTGCCCACGTTTACATTGAGTTGTTTGTTGCAAGGGTTTGTAATACACTCTGGATGCTGGGTCCTTATCAGATGGGTGGTTTGCAGTATTTTCCACCCCCAATTCTGTAGCCCATCTTTTCACTTTCTCAATAGTGTCTGCTCTATGAACAAAGAGTTTTTAATTTTGATGAAGCCCAATTTATCTATCTTTTCTGTTGCTTTCATTTTTGTTGTCATATCTAAAAATCCACTGCCACACTGTCAGAAAAAAAATTAAGACTCTTTCCAGTGTGACTTGTTAAGGAGCTTGGAAGTCATCACCCTGTCCTCAAAAAAAAAGAGCAGCATGAGTCATTTCTCTTCTGCCACCAAACGGGGGGGCTTTTCACGCCAACAACCAATGCTCCAAATCTTCCAACACCAGCAGGATGTGCAGTGATTCCGTTCAACTGTGACACTAACCATGTGTCAGACCCCATGGGTTAAGGGCTCAGTCCCATGAGACTGCCACCCATACTTTTGACTGACAGTCTATAAACTGGGGTTCTTGTGACCCTCTCCTTGTTCAGTAGTTTGCTAGAACAGCTTACCAGGGACTCAGGAAAACACTTCCCATAGGATTACTTGTTTGTTATAAAGGATACAACTAGGAAGCGCCACATGGAAGAGATGCACAGGGTCAAGTACAGGGGTGATGGTGCTCAGGTGGTCTTTCTGATGACCAGCCGCCCTCCTGAAGCTACGTAGGTGCCCCCCACCATGAGTCACGTTATTAGCATTAAACCCTAAACCTGAAACTTCTCTACAAAATAGTCTGTTTTTAAAATGGGCACACGATCTGCATTGACATTTCTCCAAAGATGATGTACAAATTGCCAATACACACATGGAAAGATGCTTAACATCTTAGCCATTAGACAAATGCAAAGGAAAACTCCAAGGAGATACCACTGCACATGCGCTAAGTGGCTGTAATAAACACAGATACAAGCACTGGCGTAGATGCGGAGAATCTGCAACCCTCATACATTACCGGGAGGAATGTCAGATGGTGCTGCCACACAATTTCACAGTTCCAGAAAAAGTGAAACACAGGGTTACCACCTGACTCAGCAGCTGTACTCCTGGGTATATACCCAAAGAACTGAAAACATGTCCACACAGAAACTTCTACAAACTAGGAGCACGATCTCAACACAGAGATAAAGTACAGGAACCAAACAGAAATCCTGGAGCTGAATAACACGAAACCCGAAGTGAAAATGTCACTGCAGGGGTTCTGCGGCAGATTGGGGCAGGCAGAAGAAAGCCGGGGAAGTTGAAGGAAGGACTGATCTGACACCAACTGGGCGTTTACAACTTAGGTCAAGTCTGCCACTAACTAACTGGAGTCGACATCAGGTCCCACAAGTTAAAGAACTGCATCTCCAAAAAGACTGCCCTTCAGATGCCAGCCGCGAGTGGGGTCCCCAGGCCAGCCACAAATAGCCAATAAGCACAAGAATAGATGCTGCACATCATTAGCCATTTAGAAAATGCACATTAAAACCACAATGATAGCACTTCACACCTATTATGATGCCTGTAATCACACAGTAAAAAAATTTAAGTAAGTGTTGGTAAGGGTGCGGAGAAAGCTGGAGCCCTTGTGCATTGCTGGTGAGAATGTAAAGTGGTGCAAGCTACTGTGAAAAATAGTTTGGCGCTTCCTCAAAAACTTAAACATAGAAATACTGTACTATCCAGCAATTCCACTACTAGGTTATACCCAAAGGAATTAAAAGCAGGGACTCAAACAGATGCTTGTACACCAGTGTTCGTCACAGCATTACTCATGATAGGTGATGGAAACAACCCAAGTGTCCATCACAAATGTATGGATTTATATGTATACAAAGGAATATTACTGAGCTATAAAAAGAATGAAATTCTGACACATGCTACCACAGGGATGAATCTTGAGAACATTATGCTAAGTGAAATAAGCCAGATACAAGAGGACAAAAATTGTAGGATTCCACTTACATGAGGTACCTGGAGTAGGGAAATTCAAAGAGACAGAAAGAATAAAAGGTACCAGGGATTGGGGGGGAAATGGGGAGTTATTATTTAATGGGTACAGGGTTTCTGTTTGGGATGATGAAAAGGATCTGGAAATGGACAGTGGTGACAACTGAACAACAGTGAATGTACTTAATGCCAATGAAATCTACATGAAAATGACAACTTTTATGCTATATAGTAGTACAATAGAAAGGATGAAAGGCAGAAAAATTAATGCTAATATATCGATATGTACTGCTGTTCTTGGAAAAAGGAACAGAAGAAGTATTCAAACAAGTAACAGCATGAAGTCTGACACTTTAATGGGTACTCTGTGCCTAAAAAACGAACAAAAATCAATACTAAGAGCCTGATGACAGTTCTGTTCTCGGATGACAAGTAATGTCTAGATCTTTAGAAAGAAAGAGCGAGTCACCTACAAAGCAGGAAGAAAAATCAGGTGGCTTCGCAATTTCTTCTGCATAGCTGCATTAATTTCTGGCGGACACTACAGCAATGTCTATAAAGTTCTGAAGCAAGAAAAATGTGACCCAGGACCAACTGTCCCTCAGATGCTCAATAAAGCCAACAAACACATAAATATCCTCAAGCATGTAACACCTCAGCAGATACAGCACCCCTGGCTATTAAAAAAAAAAAACTGCTTGCAATCAAAGTAATTCAGGAATTGGACTCTGGTAGAAGGACCGGCAATATGGAAATAAGGAAGTAAGGCTCAAGAACAATGTGAGTTGTGAGCACAGAACAGAAGGTAAATGTAAAGATAATGTTTTTTAAAAAATCAGGAGGCAGGGAATGCAGAGGTGGGAGAAAGCATAAATTATGTTTTCATATCAGTAAATCCTATGGAAGGTTGAAAGGTGGGGTCTAAACAAGCTTTAACTTCTTCCCCCCCCGCCCCCCCCCGCCCCGGTACACTGGGTTCTCACTGCTGCGGCCTCTCCCGCTGCGGAGCACAGGCCCAGCCGCTCCGCGGCATGTGGGATCCTCCCGGACCGGGGCACGAACCCGTGTCCCCTGCACCGGCAGGCGGACTCTCAACCACTGCGCCACCAGGGAAACCCCTTCAACTTCTTTTTTTAAATAACTCTTTTTTACACTAAGATATTTAAATTAAATACTGTCTCATTATGAAACCTCACTTGAAATTCAGCAGTTCAGTTTCACTTTAGTCTTTCATTGAATTTAAGAGTAAATTTAATTGCATTTAAAAATAGTACTACAGATAATCCCATTGCTATCAGCTTATTTACTTTCTATCCTCACGTGTATGTACGTATGAGAGAGATCTGGAGTGACATCCACCAAATGTCACAAGTAGTGTTATCTCTGAGAGGAGGAATCTGGAATTATTTTTTTCCTCTTTGCTTTGTATAATTCCGTATTACTTAAATTTTTAAAACTGATGACTAATGTCATTTTTACAAAACAACAGTAAGTTATTTCTTTACAAAGAAGTGGGCCCTTCACGCACTAAGGCCATGAAATATTCAAGAACTTTTCAGGGCAGTGGAGACAAGGACCCCACCAGACACCTCCACCTCCGCTGACCCCCAGCAGGGGCCCACAGCCTGGAGAAGGTCCCTGGACATTCTGAAAGCCAGACTGTCACAGTGTGATCTCAGATTCGTTTTTTTGAAAGTGTGTGACAGAGAGGTTCCCAAACTTCCCTGGTCAGTGGCACCGTTAGTGCCTTAGCAGTATGTTTTTCACGGCACCCTGTGGCCAAAAGACATACGTATTCATTAATTAGTTAAGTTGATAGTTACTCATAGCCTAACAACTTAGTAGCTATTTTAAAAATAATACACATAAATGGAAAAAAATAATAGTCTTTTTTGTCTCATTCTTAAGTGGACGCCTGCACCTGCTGGGCACTGAACAACTGCTCAGGCCCTGAGGTCAGGTTGGACGCTGCCACCCTCACTGCGTTTTTCACACTCTTTCACACAACTTTTTATCACAGCAACTGCTGAGATAGGTTTTGCAAAGATATGACGACATCATTAAAAAAATACATGCGTTCTAATGTTAGAGCTGTGAAATGCCTTCAGGTGATATAGCTTGCGTGGTGTATAACAGGCATTAAGCCTCATTCTGTTTCCCTTGAAATTTTAAAATACTCTGAAATGTGCCTGTGGATTCACTGCTATCCCCATAGCACCTTGGCCCAGAGTTTGGGAACCAAACCGTGAGTACATATAAGAAAAAAGTCTGAAAGTATACAGCACATTACAGAGGATACTTCTGAGTGATGGTATTACAGATAGTTTTTACTTCTCTATACTTCTCTGTATTTACTGGAAAAAAAATTATGCATTACTTTTACAATCAGGACAAGCAAACAATTAGGCAGCCACCAGATTCCCAAACATTAAAAATTAAAGCCATATCAAGAGTTCCGTATGATCCAGCAATCCCACTCCTGGGCATATATCCGGAAAAAACAAAAACTCTAATTTGAAAAGACACATGCACCCCAATGTTCATAATGGCACTATTCACAATAGCCAAGACATGGAAGCAACCTAAATGTCCATCGACAGATGAATGGATAAAGAGGATGTGGTACATATATACAATGGAGTATTAGCCATAAAAAAGAATGGAATAATGCCATTTGCAGCAACATGGATGGACCTAGAGGTTATCATACTAAGTGAAGTTAGAAAAACAAATACCATGTGACATCACTCATGTGGAATCGAAAAAAAATGATACAAATGAACTTATTTACAGAACAAATAGACTCACAGAAAACAAACGGTTACCGAAGGGGAAAAGGGGGCAGGGATAAATTGCAAATTTGGGATTAACAGATACACACTATATATAAAGTAGATAAATCAACAAGGACCTACTGTATAGCACAGGAAACTACTCAATATATTGTAATGACCTATAATGAAAATTATCAGTTATAATGTGTATATATATATATATATAAAAAAAACTGAAACACTTGGCTGTACGTCTGAAACTAACACGACATTGTAAACTACTCAAAACAAAGGCCATATCAAGTGTCATCAAGGATGTGAAGTACTTGTAGAACCACTCTGGTTTTTAAAAAAATTAAAAAAAATTTTTTTAGGGCTTCCCTGGTGGCACAGTGGTTAAGAATCCACCTGCCAATGCAGGGGACACAGGTTCAAGCCCTGGTCCGGGAAGATCCCACGTGCCTCGGAGCAACTAAGCCCGTGCGCCACAGCTACTGAGCCTGCGCTCTAGAGCCCATGAGACACAACTACTGAGCCCGCACACCTAGAGCCCGTGCTCCGCAATAAGAGGAGCCACCGCCATAAGAAGCCTGTGCACCGCGATGAAGAGTAGCCCCCGCTCGCCACAACTAGAGAGAGACGGCGCACAGCAACAAAGACCCAACGCAGCCAAAAATAAATAATTAAAATCAATTACAGAAAAAATTAAAAAAATTTTTTTTTGCCACGCCACGTGGCATGTGATATCCTAGTTCTCCCATCAGGGACCGAACCTGCGCCCCCTGCATTAGAAGCGTGGAGTCTTAACCACTGGACCACCAGGGAAGTCCCATGTACAATCACTTTGGAAGACAGTTTGTATTATCTAGTAAAATTGAAGATAAATAAATAAAGCCTATGATTAATTCCATTACTAGGTGTGCTCTAGAGAAAACTGTTCACATGTGTGTGTTGGTACCTGTAGAGGAATATTCACTGCAGCACTGTAATAGCCCCAAATAGAAACCACGCAAAAGCTTGTCTAAGGTAGAATAGATAAGTGTGGTGTCTGCATTCAATGGGATCCTACACAAAAGGGAACATGAATGAATTACAGATCCATGCACTGATGTGGGTGAATTTCACAAACGTAAACCTAAGTTAAAGAAACAAGGAACGAAGGCATATGTAAGAATGGCTCCGTTCAGAAAAGAGGAATGAACATGAAAAACCAAAATACAAAATAGGTTGTTTATGGAAACATTTATAGGTGACAACACCAAGAAGAAAAAAGAAAGTGTGAGGTGGGTTGGTCCAGGAAAGGGAAGGAAGTAATGGGTCGTAGGACTGATTCATAAACATTCTACATATTTTCCACATGCTTTGCCCGTTTTTTTCTATTAGGCTGTTGGTCATTTTTTTCTTGATTTTTAGAAGCTCTTTATGTGAGGGAAATGTCCGTATACAGGGGCTTATCCACTAATACATATGGCTTCACCAGGGTCCTGGAATCCAACCTGCTTCAGATGAATGACTGTTCCTTTGGGTGAGGAGACAGAAGTGGAAAAGGGCGGGAGATTTCGCCTCCTCTTATGTCTCAGATATGGTTCAAGAAGCAGTAATTATATGCTGTTTTCAAAAAACAGGGGCTCCCTTGGCGGTCCAATGGCTAAGACTCTGTGCTCCCAATGCAGGGGGCCTGGGTTCGATCCCTGATTAGGGAACTAGATCCCACATGTGTGCCGCAACTAAAGATCCCGCACGACACAACTAAGAGCCGGCGCAGCCTAAATAAATATTTAAAACAAACAAACACAACTAAAATGAAGAAGCGTTAACAATTTAAAGGTAGGTTTAAAAATTAGATCAAAGTGCAGACTAAACACCTATATCACTCTTCCCCTTGCTTCAAATACCATTAGTGGACTAGACATTTTGAGGAATTCCTAGCTGATGAAAAGCTAGCTGATGGAGTCAGATTGACAGCAAACTAAAGTAGGAGAAGCCAGAGCCCAGATTACAAGTAGAAGGTTACTATAAACAGCAGTTTCCAACCAAACGCCAGAGGATCACCAAGCCAGGTGAAATGCAAACAGCAGAGGTCTCTGGGCCACCCTCAGGATAAGGGATGTACGTTCCATCCGGAGGAGCTGGCGCGACCAGGCCCCTCTCCTTCCTCAGGATACGGAGTTGCTGGCAGCTGCCACAACTTTCTCAACAGAGCACACACTCCACCCGAGGAGCTGGCGGGCTAAGTGCCGGCACCTGGGAACGGAGCGGAGCGGAGCTCAGGGGACTGGAAATTGGCAGGAGCTGCCAGCACTCGGGCTCTGCAGCCTGCCCGGTGCAGTCACACAGGTAGGACGTGGAGGTGCACACGCTGAAGGAGACAGACAAGAGCCCCATGATTTACGCCTGACAAGATCACCTACCCAGAAAATACAGAGAAGCTCAGAAATTACTGGAGCAAATCAGAGGCTTCAGAAAACCTGTAAGAGACAAGATCAACTTTCAAACCAACAGCTTTCCTATATGTCATCAATTACCAATGAGAACTTGGTTAAAGATCACATTCAAAATAGCAAAAACAAACACACCTACGGAAAATCTAAATACCTATTAATAAGGCCTGGCAGGAAGCAGGCAAAACGCCCGGGAAGACACGTGTATTGATGCTGGTCTCCCCTCGGCAGGAGAAGCAGCTGCCCTACCTTTCCTTGGTTCCTCCCCCGGGGCCCCTGACTCTGGAGCCAGGCCTGTGTGCTCAGTTCCCGGTCCCCAAGGTCAAAGGCAGCAGAAGCCAGCAGGCGCTCCCATCCCTCCCAGCCCGCCTTCCACCTCCTCCCTGACAGCTGCCCCGTAGGCCTGCGGCTCCAGTGGCCCCTGGGGTAAATGGATCTGACGCGGTCCGCACACACCTGCTACCGCTTCTGCTCCCTGGCTGAACCCTGACTGACACAGTACATTTCTAAGGTCAAGCCGCAAGGAAAACACTGAATTCTGCCGCTCGGGCAGAAGCGTGCTCTCAGCAAGCAGGTGGCTGCTGATTGGATTTCAGAGAGCCAGAAATGGATTTTCGAAAAATTACTGAAAATTTTGCTGTCTCGATGAGTCTTAGCAAGTGTTCCAGAATTATAAATGTCAATATTCTAAACTTCATAGCCTATGTAGAATTACCTGAAATGTTAGCTTCTTTTCACCCAATTTTCTTTATCTCAGTACAGTCAGTAAGTAAACAAGATTTATCCAGAATTAGGTACTTGCACTCAGAATAACATTCAAAATACTGACCCCATCTTAACTCTGTGTCTTTAAACGAGTTCCTTACTTTTCTCCATTTGCTCGACTGTAAAATGTGGACAATATATTCCCTACCTCATAGAATTACAGGGACTATACATGAGATGATCATGAAAAGCTGTTTAGCAAAATGCTTACTACAAAGCAAAAATAAATGTTAGCAATTATTATTTTGGTCATTCGTTACTAAAAACGTATTTTTAAAATGGACAAATGTTTGAGGTCTGGTGTCCCTGGGGCAGAACAGGCAAAACGCACATCCACACCCCCCAGAGCTTACATGGGTGTCTGTGAACACTAGTTTTATAGAAGAGCAAAGAGGAGATTCCCCGAGGGTGTGAGACATATCACAAGTTCCCTTTTACTCCTAGTTTTTTGAGTGTTTTATCATAAAAAGGTGTTGAATTTTGTCAAGTGCATTTTCTGCATCAGTGAAGATGATTGTATGGTTTTTTTCCTCTTCGTTCTATTAATGCAGGTGTGTGTGTGTGTGTGTATTTTTTTCTTTATCCCAGAGACCCTGAGAGCCCCTCCCTTTACTTAGTGGTTCTTAATCTGCAAGCCAACAACATTGGAAAGGTCATTTCAAGGTTGGGTTTCCAGGCACTTCCTGAGCCTTCCAAGTTGTTTTTTTTTTTTTTTTTTTTGCATTACGTAGGCCTCTCACTGTTGTGGCCTCTCCCGCTGCGGAGCACAGGCTCCGGACGCGCAGGCTCAGCGGCCTTGGCTCACGGGCCCAGCCGCTCCGCGGCATGTGGGATCTTCCCGGACCGGGGCACGAACCCGTGTCCCCTGCATCGGCAGGCGGACTCTCAACCACTGCACCACCAGGGAAGCCCCCTCTTTTTTGATTTTTTAAAAAAAATTTTAATTTAATTTTTTTTGGCCGCACTGTATAGCATGTGGGATCTTAGTTCCCCGACCAGAGATCAAACCCACGCCCCCTGCAATGGAAGCGTGGAGTCTTAGCCTCTGGACCACCAGGGAAGTCCCTAATGTGATATATTGTATCAATTAATTTTTGTATGTTGCATTTCTGAGATAAATCTCACTTGGTAAATGGTGTATATGCTTTCAACTTGCTACTGGATTTAGTTGGCTAGTATTCTGTTGAGGACTTTTGCATCAATATTCGTAAGGAATATTGGTGTCTAGTTTTCTTGTGATGTCTTTGTCTGGTTTTGATATCACGGTGATATGCTGACTTCATAGAATTAGTTAGGAAGGATGCCATCCTCTTCCATTCTTTTCAAAGACTTTGAGAACGACTGCTGTTAATTCTTCTTTAAATGTTCGGCAGAATTCACCAGCGAAACAATCTGGTCCTTTTTTTTTTTTTCTTTTTTTTAATGGGAGGTTTGTTTTATTACTGATTCAACCTCTTTAATTGTTATAAGTCCTTTCAGATTTTCTATTTCTTCTTGAGTTAGTTTTGGTAGTTGATCTGTTCTAGGAATTCTTCCATTTTACCTAGGCTATCTAATTTGTTGGTGTATAATTATTCATAGTATTCTTTTACAATCCTTTTTATTTCTATAAGGTCAATAGCAATGTCCCTACTTTCATATCTGATTTTATTAATTTGTGTATTTTCTCTTTTTTTTCATATTCAGTCTAGATAAAGGTTTGCCAATTTTCTTATCTTTTCAAAGAAACAACTTTTGGTTTTGTTGATTCTAGTTTTTCTGTTCTCTATTTGTCTATCTTGGCTCTAGCCTTTATCATTTCCTTCCTTCTGTTGGCTTTGAATTTAGTTTGCTTTTCCTTTTCTAGTTCCTTGAGGTGTAAAGTTAAGCTGTTGATTTAAGATATTTCGTCTTTTTAATAAAGATATTTACAGCTATAAAGATCTCTCTGAGAACTGCTTTCATGGCTTTCAAGCCGTAAGTCCTGGTGTGTTGTTTAATTTGTCTCAAACTATTTTCTAATTTCCCTGGTGTCTACTCTTTGGATCATTGGTTGTTTAAGGCTGTGTTGTTTAATTTCCACATATTTTTGAATTTTCAAGTTTTCCTTCTGTTACTGATTTCTAGGTTCATTTCATTGTTGTCAGGGAAGATACTTTGTATGATTTCAATCTATTTAACTAAGAATTGTTTGGGGCTTCCCTGGTGACACAGTGGTTAAGAATCTGCCTGCCACGGGTTCGAGCCCTGGTCCAGGAAGATCCCACAGGCCACGGAGCAACTAAGCCTGTGCACCACAACTACTGAAGCCTGAGCACCTAGAGCCTGTGCTCCACAACAAGAGAAGCCACCGCGATGGGAAGCCTGTGCACCGCAACGAAGAGTAGCCTCCACTCACCACAACTAGAGAAAGCCCACGCACAGCAACGAGGACCCAGCATAGCCAAAGATAAATAAATAAAATAAAAATAAAAAAATAATTGTTTTAAGGCCTAACTTATGGTCTATCCAGGAGAATATTCTATGTGAACTTGAGAAGAGTGTATATACTCTGCCATTGTTGGGTGAAGGACTGATGTGTCTGTCAGCTTTAGAGTGTTGTTCAAATCTTCTATTTCCTTACTGACCTTCTGTTTAGCTGTCCCATCCATTATAGAAAGTGGGGTACTGCAGTCCCCAAGTATTATTGTAGAACTGTTTATTTCTTTCTCCAGTGATGCTAATTTTGATCAGGCTCTGTTGCTGGGTGAGTATATGTTTACAGTTGTTTTACCCCCTGACGGATTGACCTTTATCAACATATAGTGTCCTCAGTGACTCCTGTACCAGTGTGACCTAAAGTCTGTTTTGTCTGATGCTAGTGTAGCCACTCCAGTTCTCTTTTGGTTGCAATTTGCACGGAATATCTTTTTCCATCCTTTCAGTTTCAACCTATTTGTCTTTGTACCTAGAGTCTCCTATAGGCTGCATATAGTTGGATCATGTTTCTTTATCCATTCTGCCAATCGCTGCCTTTTAATTGGAGAGTTTAATCCATTTACATGTAAACTAATTACTGATAATAAAGGACTTCTGTTATTTTACTATTTGTTTCCCATATGCCGTTTGTCTTTCTTGTCCCTCAGTTCATCCATTACTGCCTTCTTTTGTGTTGAACGAATTTTTTCTTCATATACTGTTTGATTCCCTCTTCATTTTCTTTTTCTGTAGATTTTTTAGTTTTTTCTTAGTGGCTACACTGGGGCTTACAATTAGCACATTAAATTTATAACAATCTAGTTTGAATTAATACCAACTTAGTTTTTTAAAATTAATTAATTTTACTTTTGGCTGCATGGGGTCATTGCTGCGCGTGGGCTTTCTCTAGTTGCGGTGAGCGGGGGCTACTCTTCCTTGTAGTCTTCTCTTTGTGGTGGCTTCTTTTGTTGTGGAGCATGGGCTCTAGGCACATGAGCTTCAGTAGTTGTGGCACACGGGCTCAGTAGTTGTGGCTCACGGGCTCTAGAGCACAGGCTCAGTAGTTGTGGCGCAAGGGCTTAGTTGCTCTGCAGCATGTGGGATCTTCCCGGACCAGGGCTCGAACCCGTGTGCCCTGCATTGGCAGGCGGATTCTTAACCACTGTGACACCAGGGAAGCCCCCAATTTAGTTTTTATCTCATTTTACTGTGCTTTGCAGATACTGTGTTTTTTTACAAATTGAAGGTTTGTGTCAACCCTGCATCAAGCAAGCCTACTAGCGCCATTGTTCCAACAGCATTTGCTCGCTTGGCGTCTCTGCGTCACATTTTAGTAATTCTTGCAATATTTCAAACTTTTTTATAATTATTATATTTGTTATGGTGATCTCTGACCAGTGATCTTTGATGGTACTATTGTAATTGTTTTGGCATTTTTTAGCAATAAAGTATTCTTAAATTAAGGTGTACATAGTTTATTTAGACATAATGCTGTAGCATACTTAATTAGACTACAGTAGTGTAAACGTAACTTTTATATGCACTGGGAAACCAAAAAACTCATGTGAGACTCACTTGTTAAGAAACCTACTTTATCGTGGTGGTCAGGAACTGAACCTGCAGTGTGTCCAACATATGGCTATATACAAAAACTCTGCTCCTAAACAGATCTGAGTCCCTCCTTTATGTTATTGTCACAATATATAAATTATATATGTTATTGTCACAATATATAAATATATATAAATTATATATGTTATTGTCACAATATATAAATTGTCACACAATTTATATATTGTGTGCCTATTATGTTTATAATTATAACCTTTTTTTGGGGCTCCACCGTGTGGCGTGTGGGATTTTAGTTCCCTGACCAGGGATCAAACCAGGGCCCCTGGGAGAGGAAGCACAGAGTCCTAACCACTGGACTGACAGGGAATTCCCTATAATTATAATTTTATATTTATAGGGAGAGACAAATATAATAATAATATTGGCTTTTATATTTGACTATGTAGTTACTTTTATCAGTGATTTTCATTTCTTCACATTGCTTTGTATTATTACCTAAGGCCCCTTCATTTCAACCTAAAAGACTCCCCTTTGCATTTCTTATAGTGCAGGCCTACTAGTGACACATTTTCTCAGCTCTTGTTTATCTGGGAGTGTTTTAATATTCCTGTCCTCTGCATAGTTCTGCCAAATAAAGGATTTCTGGTTGACAGTTTTTTCTTTCAGAACTTTAAATCTGTCATCCCCCCATCTTCTGGCCTCCACGGTATTTGACGGGAAAGTGGCTGTCAGTCTTACTGAGGACTCCCTTCTGCATGATGAGTCACTTCTTTCCTGCTTTCAGAATTCTCCCGTTGCCTTTGTCTTTGTACAACTTGGTTGTAACACGTCTCAGTGTGGATCTCTTTGAATTTATCTTGCTTTGAGCTAACTGAGGTTACTGGATTTGTAGATCCAAGTATTTCATCGACTTGGGCAAGTTTCTGACCTTTCTTCAAATATCCCTCCTGCTCCTTTTATCCTCTTCTGGCACTCCCATTATGAATATGTTGCTACACTGGATGGTGTCTTATAGGTCTTTAGGCTCTGCTTATTTTTGTTCAATCCTTTTTTTCCTTTCTGCTCCTCATACTGGATAATCTCAAGTGACCTATTCTGATATAATAAAGAGTATATCTGGATTCTGACCTTCAGTTCCTGGCACAGAGCTTTAAAAACGCTTGGACTTTCCTCAGTGATAGGAGTGTTTGTAGCATGAGGTGACACATGCAGGTGCCCTTAGATAGCTGCAGGATGGGGGCTGGTCACTAAAAAACCAACCACACGTGTAGAGGGTTGGAAATTTCAGCCTCACCTCCCTGATCTCCCCGAGAGAGGCTAGAGAGTGAGTTCAATCACATGGCCAATGGTGTAATTAATCATATCTATGTATCAATAATAAAACTCCATATAAAAATTCTGGACTGTAAAACCCAGGGGAGCTTCCTGCTTGACGAACACTTGATATGCTGGGAGGGTGATGGGCCCAGACCCCGAGAGGAGAGGGCCTGGAAGCTCTGCATCATCTCTGGCCCCCAGACCTTGCCTTACTCACTATATCCGGTGTTCCTCAGTTGTTTCTTTTATAAAATTCATAATCATAAGTATAGCATTTTCAGTGTGTTCTGTGACACACTCTAGCCAAGTACAGAATGGAGGAGGCTATGGGAAATGCCGAATTTATATCTAGTCAGCTGGGCAGAAGTGTGGGTATCCTGGCATCCCACTTGTGGCGGGTACCTGAAGGGAGGGCAGTCTGCTGAGGAACTGCCCTTCAGCTTGTGGCATCTGATGCTCCTAACCTGAGTTCAGAACTGAATTGAATTGAGTTGTAGACACACAGCTGGTGTTAGCAGAGTCCTATCTTGAAGTTCATTGATTCTTTCTTCTACCTATTCCAATTTGCTCCTAAAACCACCAAGTAATATTTTCATTTCAGATACAGTATTATTTAGGATTTCTATTTGGTTCCTATATTTCCTATTTCTTTGTTGGAATTCTCTATTTGTTGAGACATCATGCTCTTGGTTTCCTTTAGCTCTTTGAGCATTTTAAGACTGTTAATTTAGGGACTTCCCTGGTGGCGCAGTGGTTTAAGACTCCACGCTCCCAATGCTAGGGGCCCGGGTTCAATCCCTGGCCAGGGAACTAGATCCCACATGCATGCTGCAACTTAGAGGTCGCATGCCACAACTAAGGAGGCTGTGTGCTGCAACTAAGGAGCCTGTGAGGCACAACTAAAGGAGGCACAACTAAGACCCAGTGCAACCAACCAACTAAATAAATAAATAGATAAATATTAAAAAAAAAAGACAAAGTATTTCTCAGGAAAGTTCACTGTCTGGCTTCTTCAGGTACAGTGTCTATTAATCTTTTATTACTGTGAAGTGGCCATACATGTCTGATTTTTTGCATGCCTAGTAATTTTATATTAAAAATTGGGAATTTTGACTATTACAATCTGGCAATTCTGGAGTCAGATACTTTCCACTCCCACTGCTTGATAAAGATTCCTTTTTTTTTTTTTTTTTTTACTTTTTAAAACTTATTTTTGTTAGAACAGTATTCTTTATAGTGTATGGCCACTGGGTCTCTGCTCCATTACCGTGGTCACCTAGTGATTTCACAGAGATTTCCTTGAAGAGTTTTTGGCTATTCTGAATAGTGCTTCTGGGAACATTCGTGTAGAAGTTTCTGTGTGGACATGCGTTTTCGATTCTCTTGGGTATATACCCAGGAGTACAACTGCCGGGTCATGCAGTAACTCTATGCTTCACTTTTTGAGGAACTGTGAAATTGTTTTCCACAGTGGCTGCACTATTTCTCCAAATCTAGGCCAACACTTGTCATTACTGCCACCAAGTGTATGTGGTATCTGCTGTTTCATTTGTATGAGTCAATGGCTAATATATTGAGTATCCTCATGTGCTTACTGTCCATTTTTATATTATCCACTTTGTATTGTCCATTTTTATATTATCCTTGGAGGAATGCCAATGCAGACCCTTTGCCCATTTTAAAAAGACAATTTTTAAAGCAGTTTTGGGTTTACAGAAAAATTTCACCGAAGCACATAGTTCCCATAAATGCTGCCCCTCACAGACCCATGCACAGATTCTATTATTAACATTGTGCATTAGAGGAATAAATTTGTTACAATTGATGAAGGAACATTGCTACATTATTATTAACTAAAGTCCATAGTTTACATTGGGGTTGACTCTTGGTATCATCTAGTTCGATGGGTTCTTTTGACAAATGTATTTCATGTACCCACCATGACAGTATCATACAGAGTTAGCGTCACTGCCCTAAACGTGCCTTTTGCTCATGGCCTACTCTCTCCCCACACCCAAACCCCTGGCAGCCACCGATCCTTATTATGGTTTTGCCAACTCCAGCATGTCACACAGCTGGAATCACAGGGTATGGAGCCTTTTCAGACCGGCCGCTCTCACTTACGGATCCTCCAGGTCTTTTCACGGCTTGAGAGCTCTTTTCTTTTTACCACTGAGTAAAATTCCTTTGTATGGATGTAGTACAGTTTGATTATCTAGTCGCTGATTGAAGCACATCTGGTTGCTTCCAAGTTTGGGCAATGAAGGATAAAGCTGCTGCTGGGCTTCCCTGGTAGCGCAGTGGTTAAGAATCCACCTGCCAATGCAGGCGACACAGGTTTGAGCCCTCGTCCGGGAAGACCCCACATGCCGTGGAGCAACTAAGCCCGTGAGCCACAGCTACTGAGCCTGCGCTCTAGAGCCCGCAATCCACAGCTACTGAGCCCGTGTGCCTAGAGCCCATGCTCTGCATAAGAGAAGACACTGTAATGAGAAGCCTGTGCACCGCAATGAAGAGTAGCCCCCACTTGCTGCAGCTAGAGAAAGCCCATGTGCAGCAACGAAAACCCAATGCAGCCAAAAATAAATAAAATAAAATAAATAAATTTTTTAAAAAAAGAATAAAGTTGCTAGAGACTTCCCTGGGGGTCCAGTGGGTAAGACTCTGCACTCCCAATGCAGGGGGCCAGGTTCAATCCCTGGTCAGGGAACTGGATCTTGCATGCACGCCACAACTAAGAGTTCGTGTGCTGCAACTAGAAGTCTGCATGCCACAACCAAGAAGTCCACATGCTGCAACTAAGATCCTGCGTGCTGCAGCTGGGACTGAGCACAGCCAAAAAGAAAAAAAAGAAAAAGAAATGATGAAGCTGCTATTAACATTTGTGTCCAAGGTTTATATGTAAATGTAAGTTTTCAACTCATGTGGGTTAATGAGTGCACCGTGAACACTGGGCAATACTGTAAGCCTATGCTTACCTTTGTGAGAAACTGTCAAACTCTCCCGAAGTGGCTGTACCATTTTGGGCTCCTACCAACAATGTATGAGCGTTCCTGTTGTTCCACATCTCTGCAGGCATTGGGTGTTGTCAGCGTTCCAGATTTTGGCCATAGGTAAAATCTAACAGGTAGATTAGATTCTAATAGGTATACAGTGGTATCTCATTGTTGATTTAATCTGCAATTCCCTGACGACTTACGGTGTTGAGCATCTTTTCATATGCTTATTTGCCATCTATACTCTTTGATAAGGTAACTATTCAGATCTTTTGACCATTTTTTAATTGGGTTGTTTTCATATTATTGAATTTAAAGTGTTCTTTCTGGGTGGCGTCAAGATGGTGGTGTGGGAAGACGCAGGGTTAGCGTCTCCCCACAACTAGGGTGCCTGCCAGCTGCTGGTGGGGGACTCTGACCCACAAGGAGACAGGAGGAACCCCAAGGTGAACTGGTAGCCAAGGCCTTCCCCCCGCTTCTTTTCCCTTCTCCTCTTTTTTTTACTATTGTGGTACTGTTGTACCTCCTGGTTGTGGACTCATCTATATTTTTACTTTTATATTCTCCCTAACATATCTGTTAGTTTCCTAATTTTATGTGTTACTTTGTCATTGTGTGTCGTTTTTTTGCTGCCCCAGGTGGCTTGCAGGAGCTTGTTTCACGAGCCTGGGGTCAGGCCGAAAGAAGCTCCTGCGGTAGGAGCTCCGAGTCTGAACCACTGGACTAAGAGAGAACCTCAGACCCCAGGGAATATTCTTCAGAATGAAGTCTCCTGGAGTTCCTCATCTCAGCACCAGGACCCACCTCTACCCGCTAGCCTACAAACCCCAGAGTTGGAAATCTCAGGCCAAACAATCAGTAAGACAGGAAAACAACTCCACTCATTAAAAAAAAAAAAAAAAAAAATGAGATGGCAAAAAAGTATGTCACAGATGAAGAAACAAGGTAAAAACCTACAAAACCAAATAAATGAAGAGGAAATAGGCAATCTCCCTGAAAAAGAATTCAGAGTAATGGTAGGAAAGATGATCCAGAATCTCAGAAATTGAATGGAGGCACAGACTGAGAAAACACAAGAAATGCTTAACAAAGATCTAGAAGAACTAAAGAACAAACAGAGATGAGCAACACAATAACTGAAATGAATAATACACTAGAAGGAATCAATAACAGAATGAGGCAGAAGAACGAATAAGTGAGCTGGAAGACAGAATGGTGGAAATACCTGCCGAGGAAGAGAATAAAGAAAAAAGAATGAAAAGAATTGAAGACAATCTCAGAGGCCTCTGGGACAACACTAAACGCACCAACATTCGAATTATAGGGGTCTCAGAAGAAGAAGAGAAAAAGAAAGGGTCTGAGAAAATATCTGAAGAGATTATAGTTGAAAACTTCCCTAACATGGGAAAGGAAATAGTCACTCAAGTCCAGAAAGCACAGAGAGTCCCATACAGGATAAACCCTAGGAAAAACACACCAACACACATATTATTAATCAAACTAACAAAAATGAAATTCAAAGAAAAAATATTAAAAGCAGCAAGAGAAAAACAAAAAATAACACACAAAGGAATCCCCATAAGGTTATCAGCTGATTTTTCAGTGGAAACTCTGCAGGCCAGAAGGGAATGGCAGGACATACTTAAAGTGATGAAAGCGAAAAACCTACAACCAAAATTACTGTACCCAACAAGGATCTCATTCACATTCGATGGAGAAGTCAAAAGCTTTTCAGACAAGCAAAGGCTAAGAGAATTCAGCACCACCAAACCAGCTTTACAACAAATGCTAAAGGAACTTCTCTAAGCGGGAAACACAAGAGAAGAAAAAAACCCACAAAAACAAACCCAAAACAATTAAGAAAATGGTAATAGGAACATACATACCATTAATAACTTTGAATGTAAATGGATTAAATGCCCCAACTAAAAGACACAGACTGGCTGAATGATACAAAAACAAGACCCATATATATGCTGTCTACAAGAGACTCACTTCAGACCTAGGGACACATACAGAATGAAAGTGAAGGGATGGAAAAAGATATTCCATGGAAATGGAAATCTAAAGAAAGCTGAAGTAGCAAAACTCATATCAGAAAAAATAGACATTAAAATAAAGAATGTTACAAAAGATAAAGAGGAACACTACATAATGATCAAAGGATCAATCCAAGAAGAAGATATAACAACTACAAATGTTTATGCACCCAACATAGGAGCACCCCAAAACATAAGGCAAGTGCTAACAGCCATGAAAGGAGAAATTGACAGTAACACAATAAAAGTAGGGGACTTTTAACACCCCACTTACACCAACGGACAGATCATCCAAACAAAAAATAAATAAGGAAACACAAGCTTTAAATGACACAACAGACCAGATGAACCTAATTGATATTTATAGAACAATCCACCCGAAAGTGGAAGAATACACTTTCTTCTCAAGTGCACATGGAACATTCTCCAGGATAGATCACATCTTGGGTCACAAATCAAGCCTCAGAAAATTTAAGAAAATTGAAATTGTATCATATATCTTTTCTGAGCACGACGCTATGAAATTGGAAATCAATTACAGGAAAAAAAACTAAAAAAACACAAATACCTGGAGGCTATTTAGTGTGCTACTAAATAACCAAGAGATCACTGAAAAAATCAAAGAAGAAATAAAAAAATACATAGAAACAAATGACAATGAAAACACGACAACCCAAAACCTATGGGACGCAGCAAAAACAGTTCTAAGCAGGAAGTTTATAGCAATACAATCTCACGTTAAGAAACAAGAAAAATCTCAAATAAACAATCTAACCCTACACTTAAAACAACTAGAGAAACAAGAACAAAGAAAACCCAAAGTCAGTAGAAGGAAAGAAATCATAAAGATCAGAACAGAAATAAATGAAGTAGAAACTAAAAAAAAATAGCAAAGATCAATAAATCTAAAAGCTGGTTCTTTGAGAAGATGAACAAAATTGATAAACCCTTAATCAGACTCATCAAGAAAAAAAGGGAGAGGATGCAAATCAATAAACTTAGAAATGCAAAAGGAGAAATCACAACTGACACTACAGAAATACAAAGGATTATAAGAGACTACTACAAATAACTATACGGCAATAAAATGGACAACCACGGAGAAATGGACACATTCTTGGAAAGGTACAATTTTCCAAGACTGAACCAGTCAGAACTAGAAAATATAAACAGACCTATCACAAATAATGAAATTGAAACCATAATTAAAAATCTTCCAACAAACAAACGTCCAGAACCACTGGCTTCACAGGCGAATTCTAGCAAACATTTAGAGAAGAGCTAACACCTGTCCTTCTCAAACTCTTCCAAAACTTGCAGAGGGAGAAACACTCCCAAACTCATTCTATGAAGCCACCATCACTCTGATACCAAAACCAGAAAAAGATATCACAAAAAAACAAAATTATAGACCAATATCACTGATGAACATAGATGCAAAAATCCTGAACGAAATACTAGCAAACAGAATCCAACAGCACATTAAAAGGATCATACACCATGACCAAGTGCGACTTATCCCAGGGATGCAAGGATTCTTCAATATATGCAAATCAATCAATGTGATACACCACATTAACAAATTAAGGAATTAAAACCATATGATCATCTCAATAGATGCATAAAAAGCTTTTGACAAAATTCAACACCCATTTATGATAAAAACTCTCTAGAAAATGGGCATGGAGGGAACCTACCTCAACATAATAAAGGTCATATATGACAAACCCACAGCAAGGATCACACTCAATGGTGGAAAACTGAAAGCATTTCCTCTAAGATCAGGAACAAGACAAGGATGTCCACTCTTGCCACTCTTATTCAACATAGTTTTGGAAGTCCTAGCCACGGCAATCAGAGAAGAAAAAGGAATACAAATTGGAAAAGAAGAAGTAAAACTGTCACTGTTTGCTGATGACACGATACTATATATAGAAAATCCTAAAGATGCCACTACTAGAACTAATCAATGAATTTGTTAAGGTTGCAGGATACAAAATTAATGCAGAGAAATCTCTGGCATTCCTATACACCAACAATGAAAAATCAGAAGGAGAAAGTAAGGAAACACTCCCATTTACCACTGCAACAAAAAGAATAAAATACCTAGGAATAAACCTGCTTAAGGAGATGAAAGACTTGTACTCAGAAAACTATAAAACACTGATCACAGAAATAAAAGATGACATAAACAGATGGAGAAATATACCATGTTCTTGGATTGGAAGAATCAATATTGTGAAAATGACTGTACTACCCAAAGCAATCTACAGATTCAATGCAATCCCTATCAAACTACCAATGGCATTCTTCACAGATTTAGAACAAAAAATTTTACAATTCGTATGGAAACACAAAACATCCCAAATAGCCAAGGCAATCTTGAGAAAGAAAAATGGAGTTGGAGGAATCAGGCGCTCTGACTTCAAACTATACCACAAAGCTACAGTAATCAAGGCAGTATGGTACTGGCACAAAAACAGAAATGTAGATCAATGGTACAAGATACAATGCCCAGAGATAAACCCACACACATATGGGCACCTAATCTATGACAAAGGAGGCAAGAACATACAATGGAGAAAAGACAGCCTCTTCAATAAGTGGTGCTGGGAAAACTGGACAGCTACATGTAAAAGAATGAAATTAGAACACTCCCTAACACCATACACAAAAATAAACTCCAAATGGATTCAAGACTTAAATGTAAGACCAAACACTATAAAACTATTAGAGAAAAACATAGGAAAAACATTCTTTGACATAAACCACAGCAAGATCTTTTTTGACCCACCTCCTACAGTAATGGAAATAAAAACAAAAATAAACAAATGGGACTTAATTAAACTTCAAAGCTTTTGCACAGCAAAGGAAACCATAAGCAATACAAAAAGACAACCCTCAGAATGGGTGAAAATATTTGCAAATGAAATAACAAAGGATTAATCTCTAAAATATCCAAACAGCTCATGGAGCTCAATATCAAAAAAAACAAACAATCCAGTTAAAAAATGGGCGGAAGACCTACAGGAAGACATACAGATGGCCAAGAGGCACATGAAAAGATGTTCAACATCACTAATTATTAGAGAAATGCAAATCAAAACTACAATGAGGTATCACCTCACTCCAGTCAGAATGGCCATTATCAAAAAATATAGGGCTTCCCTGGTGGTGCAGTGGTTGAGAATCTGCCTGCCAATGCAGGGGACACAGGTTCGAGCCCTGGTCTGGGAAGATCCCACATGCCATGGAGCAACAAGGCCTGTGAGCCACAACTACTGAGTCTGCACGTCTGGAGCCTGTGCTCCACAACAAGAGAGGCCGCGACAGTGAGAGGCCCACGCACCGCGATTAAAAGTGGCCCCCGCTCGCCGCAACTAGAGAAAGCCCTCGCACAGAAACGAAGACTCAACACAGCCAAAAATAATAAATAAATTAATTTTTAAAAAATATATATATAAACAATAAATGATGGAATTCTATGGTGTGGTGAACTGGAATCCTCCTGCACTGTTGGTGGGAATGTAAATTGATACAACCACTATGGAAAACAGTATGGAGGTTCCTTAAAAAACTAAAAATAGAACTACCGTATGACACAGCAATCCCACTACTGGGCATATATCCTGAGAAAACCATAATTCAAAAAGAGTCACGTACCACAATGTTCACTGCATCACTATTTACAATAGCCAGGACATGGAACCAACCTAAATGTCCATCGACAGATGAATGGATAAAGAAGACATGGCACATATACAGAATGGAATATTACTCAGCCATAAAAAGAAACGAAATTGAGTTATTTGTAGTGAGGTGGATGGACCTAGAGTATGTCATACAGAGTGAATTAAGTCAGAAAGAGAAAAACAAATGCTAACACATATATATGAAATCTAAAAAAAAAAAAAAAAAAAGGTACTGATGGACCTAGTAGCAGGGCAGGAATAAAGAGACAGACATAGAAAATAGACTTGAGGTCATGGGGTGGGAGGGTGAAGCTGAGGCAAAGTGAGAGTAGCATCGATATACATACACTACCGAATGTAAAATAGTTGGCTGGTGGGAAGCAGCAGCATAGCACAGCGAGATCGGTTTGGTGCTTTGCGGTGACCTAGAGGGGTGAGATAAGGAAGATGGGAGGGAGGCTCAAGAGGAAGGGGATATGGGGACATGTGTATGCATGTGGCTGATTCGCTTTGTTGTGCAACAGAAACTAACACAGTACTGTGAAGTAATTATACTCCAATGAAGATCTATTAAAAAAAAGAAGATTTAATACAGGAAAAAAAAATAAAGTGTTCGTCCTATTGTACAGTTTGGATACCAGTCCTTTTTCAGATACGTTTTTTAGAGATTTTTTTCCTAGTCCCTATCTTATCTTTCATTCTATTAACAGTGTTTTTTGCAGAGCAGAAATTTAAAACTTTAATGAAGTTCAACTATCAATTTGAAAATGTCCTGTCTATATAATCAGTCATAATTCCAATTATTAAAGTTCTCTATGTCACAGTAATCTAATTTCCTTGTCAACTGCATCTTTTTTTTTAATCATCAAATCTCTCACCAAATCTTTCACCATGGCTATTTTTACGTCTTCTGTCTTGCACAGACAGTTATTATTTCACCTTTGATTCTTCTCTGAAAGCATTTGCAATCAATTACAGGGAAAAAACTGCTTAATCTTCAAGGAGATTGATGGAAAGGACCCTGACAAGTACTCCAGAATGCAGGTTTTTGACAACTTTAAGATCATACTACTGAACTGGGTAAGAATGTTTAGCACTCTAATGAAGAAATTGATTCATAAAACTGCTAACCCAAGATACAGCAAAACGAGACATATTAACACGTGACTGAAATGAACTGATGTAGATGATTATAATTTTTGCACTTTTTGTTTGAAGCATTCTTGGTTCTTTAATGTTTTGTTTTCCAGATTTAAGGAAATCTTTTCTCTTTCTCTTAAGCTATCTATAACTTACCACCATTTAACAGATTATACTTTTTAAAATAAAAATTAAAACATGATCTTTTCTCTCCACCTGATCCTTGCAGAACTCAGATACTCTTAGTTTCTCGTTTTCACGGCAAAATACTTATTTGCACAGGTTCGATAAGAATCTGTTCTCCCTGTAACAGCACAAAATTGGAAACACTGGTTTATTACTGAGGCTTTGTCTGGATCATCCTACTTGACCTACATGTACATAGAATCAGATGTGACCAGACAGATTTAAGGAACTGCTGTTGACTTTATGCAGCCAATGCTTATGAAGTCCCTTGAAACGCTGGCCTGGTACCTTACTTACACTTGAGTAAGGATGGTCATTTTCCAGCTGGCCCAGGAAACTTAAGATACATCGGGGACCTCAAGAAGAGAGGAATTCACCCAAATCTATAGGTACTGAAGGGGAAGTCTGATGGCAAATTCATGGCTTGGCTTCCTAGACTTGAAAGACTTTTAAAGGTCCACTCTAGAATTCCTTATTAAGAGTTCCAACAAAGGTGACTTGAAAAGGACCTATATGATAAACCACTATTCTTGCTGTGTTTATATGAATAATCAGGCCAGGATAAGACTAAACTTATTTTACAAACAAATTAGTCTTACTATAATGGCATTTGAGAAAAACAGGGTAACTATAGAGAGGAAATTATGTTTCAATGGAAAACTATCACACACCCCTGTGGTTATTAGATATGCCCCTATTCGTTTTCTTTGAGGTTTTGTTATCTACCTGTAAACTGGACTGGATCCTCAATTATTCTAGTTTCCTCCAATATCTAGTTACAACTGCTCAAACTAACAATAGCAAGTTTTGTCCCACCCTTCTAACTTGGAGTCACTAAGAATTAAAACTATCCTTTTCCTGAAACACTATAAGCTAAAGCTGGATGACACGATATAAACTTCAGAGAAACCACCACAACAGATCACGTATGGACGGACAACCTTCATGCCTGCCGTTCTACAGGCCACTAAGAAAATTCACGGGAACACTCAATTCCATAACCAGAGACATTCAAACGGCAAACCAGGAAATTCACCGAATTACAACCGCCATCCTCCTTCCACCTTCTGAAGATACTCTGAGCTCAAATCCAGAAATCTACTTGACTGGATGCCCTCTGGACTCAGAAACTAGGTTTCCAACTATGAATCTTCGTTTTTCTTTTGTTTCCTCAGAAACTCCTCTCATAAATGCCTGACTGCTCACACCACATAGAGACCTAACTTAGATGGACACGGACACCCTCCTGCACCACTGCCTCTCGAAACACACAGAAGAGTTTAACTGCACTGACTTATTCTCAAGAGTAAGACACTAGTTCGCTGAGCTATGAAACAAGGTACCTTAGCTTCTGGGCCGTGAGACTTCTTGTGGAAGTTTCAAAGTGGGAGTGGAGATGAATGAAGGGCGGCAGAACATGCCACTTTAGCATAAGAATTATTTTGAACTAAAGGCACTTGAAAAACAACGGCAGAGTTTTGTTGCTGTTGTTAGAAAGGCGGTTAGAAGAGCATCTTAATCTCTGCTTCTCTTTTTGGAAAGAGGACATTAAAACTCCCATGTGAAAGGTGCCATCGCCCCTGTACCAGGAGAAGAGAAACTTTCTTTGCTGGGGAGTCAGAGCCGAGAGAATTCTACACAAACAGACCTTGTTAAAATAATTCTTACCCTCCTTTAGCCTCTGCCCATGGCTCAGTTACTCTCCTACAGCTTCCACTCTTTACATGCTACAGGCCAGTATAAAAGCATGTAGATTCTGCCAATTTTTGCATCTTCACTTCCTTACGAGGGCTCCTGTGTCACATAAAGCTTACATAAATGCGTATGCTTTTCTCCCGGGAATCTGTCTTAATGGCAGTTTAATTCTCAGGTCCAGCTGAAAAACCCTAAGAGGGGAAAGGTAAAGGTTTGCCTCCCCTACATGTATGATGACTTCTGGGCTACTTACATGTCAGACTGAAAACTCAAAGTCTGTTACTTAGTTTTTTATTTCTTCCATAATATTTCTATGTTCCAACACCACTTAATTTTTTTGACAGTTTGGAAATGGACCAAAAGCACAACAACAACAACAACAAAAATAGATAAAGTTTGTAATCAAAATTAAAAACTTTTGTGCAACAACTCAATAGCAAAGAAATAAACAAGTCACGGGGATGTCATGCACAGCATGGAAACTAGAGTTAATAACACTGTGCCGTCTATTGGAAGCGTGCTAAGAGAGAAAATCTTAAAAGTTTTTATCACAAGAAAAAAATTCTTGTAACTATGTATGGTGATGTATGGTACTAGACATTGCGGTGATCATTTCACAACATATACAAACATCGAATCATCATGTTGTACACCTGAAACTAATATAATTTTATACATCAGTTTTATCCAAATTTTTTTGAAGTTTGTGCAACAGAGGGTACTATCAAAAAGTGAAAAGACAATCTACAGGATGGAAGAAAATATTTGCAAACCATACATCTAATAAGAGTCCAGAATATATTAAAACTTTCACAACTCAACAGCAAAAAGAGAAACGACTCAATTACAAAATGGATAAAGGACTTGAACAGACAAAAAAAGGCATATAGGTAGCCAACAAACTTATGAAAATATGCTCAAGATTAATTTGCATGAAGTAAAGGTACAAATTAAAACCACATTTCACACCCACTAGAATGGCTATAATAAAATATAGTAAAATAATGAATTAAATAAACCAAAAGAATTAAATAAGTAAAAATATAATCAAATAAAATAGAGAAAATTAACAAAATCAAAATTGGTTCTTTGCAAAGAGCCACAAAGTTGACAAATTTTTAGTCAGATGGACTAAGAAAAAACAGACTCGCATAACTGCAAGCAGAAAGGAAAATGGGGGCATTACTACCAATTTTACAGAAATAAAACAGATTATAAGAGAATACTATGAACAACTGTATGGTAATAAAGTCTATAACCTATTAGAAATGGACAAATTCCTAGAAACACAAAACCTATCAAGACTAAATCACGAAGAAACAGAAATTCTGAATAGATCTATAACTAGTAAGAAGACGGAATCTGTAATAAAAAATCTCCTGACAAAGGACAGTCCTGAACTTAATGGCTTCACTGGTGAATTCTACCAAACATTTAAAAAGGAACCAATATTTACAGACTTTTCCCAAAAAGTGAGGAAGGAAGACTTCCTAATTCATTCTATGAAACCAGCATTACCCTGATACCAAAGCCAGACAAACACACTATAGAGAAGAAAACTACAGACCAATATCCCGTGTGAACACTGATGACAAAATCTCCAACAATATACTAGCAAATCAAACTCAGCAGCATATAAAAGGCTTATACACCACGACCAAGTGGGATTTATTGCTGGATGATTCAACATAGGAAAATGGATTAATATAAAACACATTACAAAATGAAGGGAGAAAACCTCATGATCATCTCAATTGATGCAAAAAAAGCATTTGACAAAAACGCAACACCCTTTCATGATAAAAACACTTAACAAAAATAGGAATAGAAGGAAAGTACCTCAATGTAATGAAAGCCATATATGAAAAACCCACAGCAAACATAATACTCAATGGTGAAGGACTGAAAGCTTTTCCTCTAAGTTCAGGAACAAGGCAAGGATGCCCACTTTTGCCACTTCTATTCAACATAAGTACTGGAAATTCTAGCCAGAGCAATTAGGGAAGAAAAAGGAATGAAAGGCATACAAACTGGAAAGGAAGAATTATCTCTGTTCAAAGATAATATGGGGTTTCCCAGGTGGCGCAGTGGTTGGGAGTCTGCCTGCCAATGCAGGGGACGTGGGTTCGTGCCCCGGTCTGGGAGGATTCCACATGCCGCGGAGCGGCTGGGCCCGTGAGCCATGGCCGCTGAGCCTGCGTGTCCGGAGCCTGTGCTCCGCAATGGGAGAGGCCACAGCAGTGAGAGGCCCGCATACTGCAAAAAAGAAAAAAAGATAATATGATCTTATGTATAGAAAACCCTAACAATTCCACAAAGAAACTGTTAGAGCTAATAAATGAATTCAGTACTGTCACAGAATACAATGTCAACACACGCAAGCCACAGTTGTATTTCTGTTCTATACACTAACAATGAACAATCTGAAAAGGAAACTATGAAACAATCCCATTACAATAGCATCAAAAGGAATAAAATAACTTAAAACTTAACTTAACCAAGGAGGTAAAAAACTAGTACAATGGAAATTTCAAAATACTGCAGAAAGAAATTAAAGAAGACATAAATAAATGGAATTACACCTCATGTTCAAGGATTGGATGCCTTTTCATTGTTAAGATGGCAATACTACCTAAAACAGTCCACAGATTCAATGCCAATCCCTATAAAAATCTTAATGACATTATTTGCAGAAATAGAAAAATCCATCTTACAATTCACATGGAATCTCAAATGATTTTTGATAAAGATGCTAAGATCATTCAGTGGGGAAAGGACAGTCTTTTTTTTTTTTTTTTTTTTTTTTTGCGGTACGCAGGCCTCTCACTGCTGTGGCCTCTCCCGTTGCGGAGCACAGGCTCCGGACACGCAGGCTCAGCGGCCATGGCTCACGGGCCCAGCTGCTCCGCGGCACACAGGATCCTCCCGGACCGGGGCACGAACCCGCGTCCCCCACATCGGCAGGCGGACTCTCAACCACTGCGCCACCAGGGAAGCCCAGGACAGTCTTTTTAACAAATGTTTCTGGGAAAACTGGATATCCACATGCAAAAGAATGAAGTCGGATCCTTACCTAACACCACATATAAAAATTAACTCAGGGACTCCCCTGGTGGCACAGTGGCTAAGACTCTGCGCTCCCAGTGCTGGGGGACTGGGTTCGATCCCTGGTCAGGAAACTAGATCCCACATGCATGCTGCAACTAAGAGTTTGCATGCCACAACTAAGGAGCCCTGGAGTTGCAACTAAGAAGCCCACCTGCTGCTAATAAGGAGCCTGTGAGCTGCAACTAAGGAGCCCGCCTGCCGCAACTAAGACCCGGTACAACCAAATAAATAAATAAATGTTAAAAGCAAAAACAAGAACAATAAAACTAACTCAAGTGGATTAAGCTTAAATGTAAGACCTAAAACTATAAAACTCTCAGAAGAAAACATAAGGCAAAATCGCCACAGCACTGGATTTGGGAATGATTGCTTGGATATGACACCAAGGGTACACGCAATAAAAGAAGAACTGACAAATTAGACCATGAAAATTAAAAACTTGTTAATCAAAAGACAATATCAGGGCTTCCCTGGTGGCACAGTGGTTAAGAATCCGCCTGCCAGTGCAGGGGACACAGGTTCAGATCCTGGTCAGGGAAGATCCCACATGCCACCGAGCAACTAAGCCTGTGCGCCACAACTACTGAGCCCGTGTGCCACAACCACTGAAGCCCACGCGACTAGAGCCTGTGCTCCACAACAAGAGAAGCCACCACAATGAGAAGCCTGCACGCTGCAATGAAGAGTAGCCCCCGCTCGCCACAACTAGAGAAAGCCTGTGTGCAGCAACGAAGACCCAACGCAGCCAAAAATAAATTAATTAAATAAATATATATATATTAAAACAATTAAAAGACAATATCAAAGAGTAAAAAGGCAACCCACAGAATGGGAGAAAATATTTATAAATCATTTATCTGATAAGGTACTAATGTCCAGAATATATAAAGAACTCCAAAAACTCAACAACAACAACAAAACCAGCCTGATTAAAAAATGTGCAAAAAAACTTGAATAGAGGGCTTCCCTGGTGGCACAGTGGTTAAGAATCCTCCTGCCAATGCAGGGGACATGGGTTCGAGCCCTGGCCTGGGAAGATCCCACATGCCGCAGAGCAACTAAGCCCATGCACCACAACTACTGAGCCTGCGCTCTAGAGCCCGCGAGCCACAACTACTGAGCCCGCATGCCACAACTACTGAAGCCCATGTGCTTAGAGCCTGTGCTCTGCAACAAGAGAAGCCACGACAGTGAGAAGTCCGTGCACTGCAACAAAGAGTAGCCCCCGTGCACCACAACTAGAGAAAGCCTGCGCACAGCAATGAAGACCCAACACAGCCAAAAATAAAAACAAATTAATTAATTAAAAAAAAAAACTTGATATGTCTCCAAGGAATACATTTAAATGGCCAAGTACATGAAAATATGCTAAACATAACAGATCATTAAGGAAATGCAGATCAAAACTACACTGAGATACTACCTCACGCCCATTAATTAGCATGGCTATTATTAAACAAAACAGGACAAAACCCAGAAAATAACAAGTGCTGAAGAGGATGTGGAAAATTGGTCTCCTGTGCAATGTTGGTTGGAATGTAAAATGGTGCACCCACTATGGGAAACAGTACAGCGGTTCCTCAAAAATTTAAAAATAGATTACCAGATGACCCACCAATTCCACTTCTGGGCGTATGGTGAAAAGAACTGGAAGCACAGACTCAGATCTCTGTAGTACACTCATGTTCACAGCAGCATTATTCACAACAGCTAAAATGTGAAAGCAACCCAAGTTTCTATCAACAGATGAACAGATAGGCAAGATGTGGTATATACATATGGTGGAATATTATTCAGCCTTAAAAAGGAAAGAAGTTCTGGCATATGCTACAACATGGATGAACCTTGAGGATATTATGCTAAGTAAAATAATGTCCCAAAAACACAAATACTACATGACTCCACTTATATGAGGTACTTGGAGCAGTAAAACTCGAAGGGAGAGAAAGTAGAATTGTGATCTCCAGGGCTTGGGAGGAGGGGAAATGGACAGCTATCGTTTGGTGGGCACAGAGTTTCAGATTTATAAGGTGAAAACATTATGGGGATGGATGGTGGGATGATGGTACAACATTATGAACATATTTACTACACTGAACTGTACACTAAAAATGGTCAAGACAGTCAATTTTATGTTGGATTTTACCACAATAAAAATTGAGAAAAAGAAAAAGCTGACACGACATTACCAGTGGTAGAGCTTGAAAAGGCCCTTACTATAAACTCATTGACAGGATTAAATCCATTGAGAGGGGGCTTCCCTGGTGGCGCAGTGGTTGAGAATCTGCCGGCTAATGCAGGGAGACACGGGTTCGAGCCCTGGTCTGGGAAGATCCCACATGCCGCGGAACAACTAGGCCCGTGAGCCACAACTACTGAGCCTACGCGTCTGGAGCCTGTGCTCCGCAACAAGAGAGGCCGCGACAGTGAGAGCCCAGCGCACCACGATGAAGAGTGGCCCCCACTTGCCACAACTAGAGAAAGCCCTCGCACAGAAACGAAGACCCAACACAGCAAAAATAAATAAATTAATTAATAAACTCCTACCCCAACATCTTCTTAAAAAAAAAATCCATTGAGAGGGAAATACAAACAAAACTACATCAGTAATTAATATTTTATAGCAAAGTGACCTGCTTCCACGGAAGAAGAAATATTCCATATGAGAAAGAGTAAGAAACCGACAAAAGGGCTAATCAGATTCATACACTGAAAACCCATGACGGAGTTAACATCCGGGAGAAATGTTTACATAAAAGTGTAGCTCCTTTTTTGATCTCCAATAAGATACTGCAGATCTTCCAAATAACTTAGAAAACATCACTAATATCTATCCACACACAACTGACAGAAAACCATGACAAAGTTAGTTAAGACGCTTCATTAACGGTATAAAATTATCATTTCCAGTTTGTAGCCTGGTGACAATTCTTCTGTTTTAGTTATGGTATTTGAAAACTCTTATTAAAATTTATGTTAAAAGTACAGCAACAGCTAATGCTATTCCATAATGGAAAATTAGTTGTTGCCATAGTTGCAAACTTAACATGTTTTTCCGCACTGTGCCCTTTACTGCTCCTAAATCCCGATAAAAGGAACAAAGTCTAAAGATAAACGGTACAATCACCTAAGGGGTAGTTTAGGGTCCAACTTAACGTCCTGTTCACTTCATTCCCTCCAGCGATCACACTGAAGGGAGGAAGGACACGATACGTCACCGTAAGGAAAGGCAGAAGGGCTGCGAATCCTCGAGGGCGGCCAAGACACAGACTGTGGCGGTCTGCACGCCTCAGCCCCTCCTCGAGGCTTTGTCCAGGACACCTCCCCTCGCCGACCTCCCACCCATCTCCTCTCAAACCCGGACACAGTCAGCAGGGCTCACACTTCAACACACAGACGCCCAGAGGGTCAGGATCCACTCCTGAACCCGCAGGACAGGTTCTGCCCCAAGAACTTCCCTGATCACAGGCACTTAGCAATTTGCATTTCTTAGGAAACCATGGGCCAAAAGATCCTTTTGAAGACGCCTAAAACTAGACAACAGATCAGGAAACACTACTGCTTTTCTAAGACTACAACACCAAAACAGCAAAATAGTTTCTTAGCTAATTCTCTTTCTTTCTGGCTGAGCTCTGCTTGGTAGATACTAAATTAACTCCACATTAAGAGGAAAACGTGCTGACACAGGATTTCCTTTTGCCCCCAACTCTCTCGTTGGATGCATTTCACTAAACAAAGTGCGTCATGCTGCCAATGGATTTCTTACCATTTTCATCATGAAAGATTCCTTACCTGCCCTGGGATCAACAGGGCCCCATCTCTAAGAGGACCCGCCCTCTGTTACCTGCTCTGCCGCTCTGTTCCAGTTTATCCTCCAGATGTACACCAAGTAGAAGAGGGTTTGAAAGAAGACACAGGCCGTCAATCCGGACCAGAGACCTGTGGGTGGGAAATAAGTATCCCGTTGAGATTTTCTGCAGTCCCCCTCCTGGCATCATTAACATTCTCCCGTAACTACTGTATCCACAGCGTAACCTGCAGCTTACGCTAAAATTTTAGATAATTATGGACCAGGATCAGACTCAAGCTTACCACTGACCAGGTTTGATTCCAACTCTAGTGGGAACCCGCTGGAAGGCTTTAGATGGGTGTGTGCATGTACCTGTGAGGCCTGATGTTTCTAGATGCCCACTTTGAGAACCATCTCTCCAATTGCTGTGTACAAGAGATGACTGAGAAACATTATAAACAATGCCTATCTCCTTATGAGAAGAAACTATTTAAATCACTTAAATATCACTGCGTAACAAAGTGGATATAAAATACCCATTCACATATGAATAACTGCACTACAAAGCCAGCTGTCTAGGCTTGAGTTGGAACCCAGTATAAACTGGGAATTAGTCTGCTAACCTGTTCACATGTCTGGGGCCCCACGTAGGCAAGAGGTCACTGAGGCTGGGCCTCCCGTGGACTCCCGGCCATTTCACTGGAATAACCTCTCGAGTTGAGAAGCAGATGGATGGACAGTTTATACCCTTTGATGGACTGATTCCATTCCTAGGAACCCATCCTAAGGAGAGACTCAGGAATGTCGTTAATAATTCATATACCCGGGATGCTCGTCACAATGTTATTTAAAGGAGGAGCAGGGCTTCCCTGGTGGCGCAGTGGTTGAGAGTCCGCCTGCCGATGCAGGGGACACGGGTTCGTGCCCCAGTCTGGGAAGATCCCACATGCCGCGGAGCAGCTGGGCCCGTGAGCCATGGCCGCTGAGCCTGCGTGTCCGGAGACTGTGCTCCGCAATGGGAGAGGCCACAACAGTGAGAGGCCCGCGTACCGCCAAAAAAAAAAAAAGGAGGAGCAACTTACAGCATCGCTAATTATTAGAGAATTGCTAATCAAAACTACAATGAGGTACCACCTCACACTGGTCAGAACGGCCATCATTAAAACGTCTACAAATAAATGCTGGCGAGGGTGTGGAGAAAAGGGAACCCTCCTACGCTGTTTGTGGGAATGTAAGTTGGTGCAGCTACTATGGAAAACAGTAAGGAGATTCCTCAAAAAACTAAAAACAGAGTTGATACATGATCCAGCAATCCCACTCCTGGGCATATACCCAGACAGAACTATAATTCAAAAAGATACATGCACCCCAATGTTCATAGCAGCACTATTCACAACAGCCAAGACATGGAAACCACCTAAATGTCCATCAACAGAGGAGCGGATAAAGATGTGGTACATATACACAATGGAATACTACTCAGCCATAAGAAAGAATGAAATAATGCCATTTGCAGCTACATGGATGGACCTAGAGATTATCATACTAAGTGAAGTCATTCAGAAAGAGAAAGACAAATACTATATGACATCACCCATATGTGGAATCTAAAATATGACACAAATGAACTCATCTACAAAATAGAAACAGACTCAGACACAGAGAACAGACTTGTGGTTGCCAAGGTGGGGGGGCGGGTGGGGGAGGGATGGATTGGGAGATTGGGGTTAGTAGATGCAAAGTATTACACACAGAATGGATAAACAACAAGGTCCTACTGTATAGCACAGGGAACTATATTCAATATCCTAGAATAAACCATAATGGAAAAGAACATAAAAAAGAATGTATATAACTGAGTCACTTTGCTCTACAGCAGAAATTAACACAACATTGTAAATCAGCAATACTTCAATTAAAAGATAAAAGGGGGCAATTTAAATGTCCACTATTAGGGAAGCATTAAATAAACGATACAAGGAAATACTAGAGAATTACTAACAGCCATGTCTTTAACATGAGACCGGAGGAAATTACATATTCAGTATAACCCCACTTCTGTGAATAACAAAAAATACTGGGAGAAAAATAATTTTAAAAGGCTGGAATAAAATACATTGAAATACCTCAGGGAAATACTTGAGGAGTGAACTAGAGGTAATTTTAATTTTCATCATTATATTTTTTATGTATTTTCACAAGATTTCCATGTTGTTAATGTATAATTAATAGTTTAAAAGTGTTATTTAACAAATCTGAGCACCTGCTAAATAAGTCCAATAGCGAGAAGCACTTTTATGGACAAAAAGCGAGATCTGACGTGTTCTTATTCTAAAGAGCTCAGTGTCTAGTAGAGGAGAGGCTTTTAGGTTGTTTGCTTTTTTAAAGCAAAGCTGAATTGTGAAACCCCAGCAGCTCAGAAGGCAGAGGCTCTGGCTCTTTGGTTAAACGGTATTTCCCTGGTGTCGACGACGGTGCTTGGTAGGGATGAGACCGTAATAAATACTTGGCAGTTCTGTGTCCCAGAAGGGCGAAATCCTGCTTGACACTGATCAAATACCCCACAGGCTCCCAGCCTGAACTGGTCATCCAAAGAGACATGACATTGAGGACAGTTACTCATTAAGCCATCACATGACAACATTTCCAAAAAGTCAGGATAAGAAACTAAGCACCTCTGTTTGTGTGGACACAGAAGGCTCTCACGACAGCTGCGGGATTAAAATTTCACAGAGCAATGGGGACAGATTCAAAATTGTTTACACGGTAAAAATGTACTGGTTGACACAGAACAAAAGGATCTACTTGAATACATACTACAGCATTGGGTCAGTCCTCGAATCAGACTGTATTCTGCAGAAAACACAGCTCATCGTTACTAAGGAAATCCATAGCAATTGCAGATGTGGATATAGATGCAGAACACATACAACAACTTACCCCAAAAGCACATGACAGATTGTTTTGCACAATTCTATACAGTTAGAGTCATAAAATGGATAGATTTCTGAAAATATGTATAATTTGCCAAAGCTGACCCCCCCGCAAAAGATATAAAGTCTAAACAAACTGATTTCAGAGAAGGAGTTGTAAAAGCTGTAACAGAGTCCTCCAAAACACCCAGCATGGAAGTTTCATAGAATTTAGCCAAACCTCCATAATACAGATCATTCAGGGCATCCAAACGGGAAATCATTTCAATTCTCTTTATGTTATGAATGTAACATTAATGCTACTAATATCAACCCTTAGAAAGATTACATAAAAGATAAAGCTACAGACCAATCTTCCTCATAACTATCATTGCAAAATTCTTGAATAAAATATTAGCAGAGTCCAGCAGCTCGCTGGAAGAGTAGCACACAGCAATCAGGACTGTTCCATATGAGGAAACCAAGTGGTATCACTTATCATCATAATCGATCTAAGGAGAACAACGATAGAATCATCTCTGTAAGCATTAAAAGGCCATTTGACAAAATCCTCAACCGTCCTTGTTGGAAACATTCAATGAAGCAGACTCCATGGATACCTCCTGAACATTGTTTTAAAAAGGATGCACACATAAACTTATTTATGTGTGTCTTTGTGTATGCTCTGATGACATATTTGAGACTATTTAAAAATCGAGACGGAGTAACTGTGGTTCAGGCATGGAGCTGGGTGGCCTTTGTGGATGTGGTTTCAGACACGTTCCTGCATCATCGAGAACTTGAATTTTCTGCACCGTATCAGACTCAAGGACACCAACAGCCTTTCTCAAAAGAATCTCTGCCAGCAGCTGCAACCTTATGATACCAAGGTCTCCCCTTGTAACTATGCAACCATTTCAACCCCAGCCAATCCTTGCTTAACAAGCACCCTTACTTCTCGCCAGCTCCAATACTAACTCTTGACAAACAGCTTAGGCAGCTCTGTGGTTTTTGCCTTTATAAGCCTGCCCCGTTCTGCAGTCTGGCAGAAAACAAGAACAGCTACTTGAATCTGTGTCTCCCAGTCTATAGTCCTCATCTTGCCTCAAATAAAACCCTCTTCTGTTCCTTAATACAGATTATTGATTATTGGCGTCAACAGTGTGTATGTCAGCCCCAAATCCAACATGCTATTTGGTAGAGAAACAACAGAAGCACTATCTCTGAGGTCCTAAACAAGACAAGCATTTCCACTAATACCATGACAATTTATTGTTCTACTACAGGTGTTTAGGCAGGAAAAAGAAATCAGTGGAATAACATCTGGAATGGAGACTATAAAATTATCACATTATTTGTAGACGATATGATTGTATCCTTGGAAAATCCACGAGAACCATCTGAAAACTACTGCGAACAGCAAGAGGCATTCAGAATTGTAACAAGACAGAAAATTCACAATCATTAACAGCTCTCTACATACAACCAACTTTTAGACGACGCAACGAAAGAGAAGGCATCCAACAGCAACAAAAGCACACAGTGCCGAGGGATACCCTTTACAAGGAAAATGACAAAAGCATGCCTGAGCAGATGCTAGCATTTCTCAAATGTTCATAGATATTTGAACACAGAAGCTGAGACCGCCAGGAAAGCACCTATTTTATGAAAACACAGATGGCCTCCAGGTCTTGGACCGAGATAATAATAAAGAAAATTTTATTTCTTCCTTTCCGATTTGGACCCTTTTTAATTCTTTTTCTTGCCTAACTACTCTGTCTCCAGCTTCCAATACCATATGGGATAGAAAGAGCAAACGCAGACATCCTTGTCTTATTCTTGGTCCGGGGGAAACTTTCTGTCTCAGCACCGAGTGTTCTGTTAGCCATGAGTTCTTCACGTATGGCCTTCATCATGCTGGACAATCTTTCATCTTTTGTGAATCACTTTTACATATTTTTCTCTCCCATTTCATTTTTTTTTAATGTGGTAAAATGTACATAACATAAACTTACCCTTTTAAGCATTTTAAAATGTATAATTCAGTGGCATTACACGCATTCACCACTATCCACGGACAGAAATTTATCATCATTCCAAATGGAAACTGTGCACCCATGAGCCCACTACCCTCCAGACGTTAGTAACCACCATTCTGTTTCTGTCTCTATGCATGTGGCTGGATACCCGGCATAAGTGGAATCACGTGATATTTGTCTCCAGTTCATTTTACGTGATTTTGTCAAACTTCCCCTTTTGTATCTCTGCTTTATTCTACCTTTGGTTGTTTCTAAAGTGGTCTTCATTTCTGTTCAAGTGTTCTTTTTCTTTTCCATTTCTTTCCTAAGTTTTAATTACTTGTTTGTCCTCTCCTTATTGTTTTCTCATCTATTCTTTAATCTTTTAACGCATTTCTTTGGGCTTTTTCTTTTCCTTCAAAGATTATGCTTCGGTCTCTCAAGAAACTGTGAGAATTATCCATCTGGATGTCCATTATTTCATATAAGGTTTTATCTCCTCTTCCTTAGAGGTGTATGTGTGTACACATGTGTGTAGTGTCTATGCGTGGGCACTGGGTTTGTTCTTTTCTAATACTGATCCGTGGACACAAACAGCTCTAGCGGGCAAGTATTTGCTGAGGAAGAGCATGGTAGGTTAGGGCAGGTATCCAAGGCAGCCTGAGGCTCCAATTCAGGTTTACTGCCTTAACATCTTTTGTAAAATCTGTTTTTTCTTGCCATGGAAATATATGCAAATAGTCATAAACATATGAAAAGGTGCCCAGCATCATTAGTCATCAGGGAAATGCAAGTTAAAATCACACTGAGAGGGCTTCCCTGGTGGCGCAGTGGTTGGGAGTCTGCCTGCCGATGCAGGGGACGCGGGTTCGTGCCCCGGTCCGGGAGGATCCCATGTGCCGCGGAGCGGCTGGGCCCGTGAGCCATGGCCGCTGAGCCTGCGCGTCCGGAGCGAGAGGCCCGCGTACCGGAAAACAACAAAACAAAACAAAACAAAACAAAACAAAAAAATCACACTGAGAAACCACTACACAGCTACCAGAATGGTTAATTTTTTTAAACTGACATCATCAAGTGCTGAAGAGGCTGTGGAGCTAGTAGACTCTCACATACACACACACCACACACACACACACACACACACACACACACACACACTCTACAAATGCAGCCACACACACACATACACACACACAACACTCTACACACGCACCACCACACACACACGGGGACTGTGAATTGGTACAAGCACGACGGAAAGTTATTTGACTACTGAAGTTATGCATGTATCTGCTTCCACATGGAAATTCTCTAGCCGTGACTAGATATAGCGGTATAAGGGGGATGCTGGTAACCTTCTGGGTGGTAGATATACAGGTGGGTTACCTTTGCCATAATTCATTGTACACATTTATAATTCATGCAGTTTTGTATTTATATCATATCCAATAAAAATGTAGTGTTTTATTACTCCCCAAAAATATGCTAGACTACATGCAAGGTTCAAACGTGTGATCTCTTCAGCAGTCAGCAGGGAGAGCTTTCCTAAAGGCAAGTGGGAAATAAACACCTTAATTCTCTGAGTCTCAGGGGACGAAGGGTGTGAGTGCAGCCCAGGACTCCTTCCTTCCTTCTGGCCCTAATCTGGTCTCCTAGAAAACTGGCTGATTTGCTCATAACTTATACCACACTGCAAGGAATATACTGACTGCATACATAGTTTTTAAAATGTTAACGTTTTGTACCTCCTTTTACCCCATCGTGGATTAGTCTGAGGACCTGGATAACAGAATTAAGTGCAATGTGGCACGTCTCTCTATCATGTTCAGGTCTCTGGGTAGCAAGTGGCAAAAAAAATTCAATTCAAACACTGGGTCCCTGACATTTGGAAATTGACTGGTTTATGAGAGGAACGATGACGATGTCCTTCACAGAGGTGCTTTTAGCTTCGAGCCTTAACTGAACACAAACGATCTTATCAGGACTTGTCTCTGAGCTCTGCTTTCCTCTGTCTCAGCTTTATTCTCAGCGAGTCATTTCCCCTGGGGTGCCAACAAATTAGCTACAAGTGGCTCTAGGATTCTACCATCTGCATAGCTGGTGAGCCCATGGGGAAAGCGTGTCTCTGTCATGATAGGTCTAAACAAAGTTCTGGGAGGGCTGAATGGTCAGGCTTGGGTTACCCGCACTGGAGAGGGGTCACAGAGTGGACCACCCACAATGAAGAAACTTTAAGGACAAAAAAGGGGTAATGGACTAGGAAAGTATGGTGGCCAGGCGTACTATATTTCCCAAAAAAATAGCTTGTAGGCACTCACCCCACAATCCTGTACCTGCAAGTGGTAATCTCACTCGCCCAGAGATACTTAAATCCATGGGCACATCATAATCAAAAGCTGGAAGGGGAGCGTTTCAACTTGGGGGTGAAAGAATCCCCAGTCCACTCTTCGGTTTCATAAACATACCACCTTGTTCTGCTGAAGAATTTGGACATGGGTTTTCTTAGGTCCGTCTCCCAAGGCAATAAAAATAAAAACAAAAATAAACACATGAGACCGAATTAAACTTACAAGCTTTTGCACAGCAAAGGAAACCATAAAAGAAAACAAAAAGACTACCTACAGAATGACTGACAGGGCTTAATTTCCAAAATATACAAACAGCTCATAATACTCAACAACAAACAAACAACCCAATCGAAAAATGGGCAGAAGACCTAAACAGACATTTCTCCAAAGAAGAAATACAAATGGCCAATAGGTACATGAAAAGATGCTCAACGTCGATGATTAACAGAGAAATGCGGGACTTCCCTGGTGGCACAGGGCTTAAGACTCTGAGCTCCCAATGCAGGGGACCTGGGTTCGATCCCTGGTCAGGGAACTAGATCCCACGAGCATGCTGCAACTAAGACCTGGTGCAAATAAATAAATAAAATAAAAATTTTTTAAAAAGAGAAATGCAAATCAAATCTACAATGAGGTATCACCTCACACTGGTCACAATGGCCATCTTTAAAAAGTCTACAAATAACAAATGCTGGAAAGGGTGTGGAGAAAAGGGAACCCTCCTACACTGCTGGTGGGAATGTAAATTGGTGCAGCTACTACGGAAACGGTATGGAGGTTCCTCAGAAAATATACTACCATATGATCCAGCAATCCCACTCCTGGGCATACACCCAGACAAAACTCTAATTCAGAAAGATACATGCATGGCTATGTTCACAGCAGCACTATTCGCAATAGCTAAGACACAGAAACAGTGTAAATGTCCATCAGCAGAGGAATGGATAAAGAAGCTGTGCTATGTATATACACAGTGGAATACTACTCAGCCATAAGAATGAAATAATGCCATTTGCAGCAACATGGATGCAACTAGAGGTTATCATATTAAGTAAGTCAGAAAGAAAGACAATATTATATGATACCACTTATATGTGGAATCTAAAATATGACACGAATGAACTTATCTATGAAACAGAAACAGACTCACAGACATAGAGAATACAATGGTGGTTGCCAAAGGGGAGGGGGCTGGGGGAGGGATGGAGTGGGATGTTGGGATTAGCAGATGCAAACTATTATCTATAGGATGGATGAACAACAAGGTCTTACTGTATAGCACAGGGAACTATATTCAGTATTCTATGATAAACCAATTAATGGAAAAGAATTAAAAAAAAAAAAGAATGTATACAGAGAATTCCCTGGCGGTCCAGCAGTTAGGACTCTGTGCTTTCACTGCTGAGGGCCCAGGTTCAATCCCTGGTTGGGGAACTAAGATCCCACAAGCCGTGTGGGGAAAAAAAAAGTGTGTGTGTGTGTGTATATATATATATATATATATATATATATATATAACTTAATCACTTTGATGTACAACAAAAATTAACACAACACTGTAAATCAACTCTACTTCAATTTAAAAAATTACACACACAGAAAAAGAATTTGGATGTGGTTTTAAAATACGCCAAAAAAAAAGCCATCAATTGATTTCTCCAGTTAATAAAAAAAATGCTCAAGAGTTGGCAGAGTCAAACTCCTGGTGATGTTGCCATTAGAACTGCGACAGATTCTTCTTAAGATCCTCCTGTCTAATCCTCAGCAGAAGAAGCAGCCCTTTGCTGCTCAGAGATTAACTTGCCTTAGATGATATTTTGATATCATGCCTTAGATTGCCTATTTTCACGTTGGAATTCTGTTCATTATTTACATGTTAAAAAACTGTGGCATGAGTCCTATGTCAGTTTACCTAGTCCCTTACATAACATTCCTTAGCTCAGGGTTTAAAATGGTTACTCAATGAACTCTGAGCCCATTTAAACATCACCACATGGTTCCAGAAACAGGTTTCCCCCGTTTTTTGAAAGTCTGCTTTACACCACTGTGCTTTTACTGAAGACCTGCTTTAGTACCTGTGTTTGCTAATGAAAAGAAATCCAAAGAGGATGTTCACTTTCAGGAGAGAAGGAGGTGAAGAGTGAAAACAGCATGCAGTGTTTGTAATTGCTACTTGGCTTTACTCCATTTTGGCTTAGGGACGGGTTCCTGGGAATGCTCTCCTCTGGGACAGCGGGAGAATCCGGCACTGACCTTAGACCGTGGGCCTACTGTGCACAGGCAACGCTTGGGTATGAAGTTGGCTTAGACACCGGTATGTGCTGGAAGCTACGGCTTTTCCCGGTAAAGTAAAAGGCCTGCTCACCAGCAACCTCCCCTTTACCAGCAAGATCACCGTGGCATCTCCATGTGGACTTCATGTTTTTGGCCAAAAGAAGGCAAGGAAGAAGGCGAAGGTGAGTTTGATGGTCATGCCACCTTCCTTCCTTCACCAAGAATCTCTTTAAATAACTCTCAAATTACTGTGGCTATTGAGAAAGCCACAAACGTGGACAGCGCAAGACACGGAGGCTGGAGTCCTTGAGACTGTACCATTCCTTTGTTCAATAAATATTTACAGAGTACCTACAACCGGCCAGATTCTTTGCTTGGTACTGACACTACGTTGAACACGAAAGACAGACACAAACAAATGGGTAAGGGACAGAGTGGCAGAGCCTGGTATTTCAGACATGGCGGTCAGTGAAGGCTTCTTTAGGGAGGTTACATTTAAGCAGGAAAGAGCAGAGTGCAAAAGCCCCAAAGTGGAGGTGTGCTTCTCGTTCTGTGAACAGCAAGAGAAGCACTCCACTAAGTGGGAGAATCATACAAACGGAGCCTGGAGAGGAGGCTGCAGGCCAGGACACGTACGGCTAGTTGAGTATTTTGGATTTTGTTCTATATGTCACAGGAAGTCACTGGAAAGCTTTGAGCAGGGAAGTAAGAGGGTCGAGGGTCTTGTGAAAGGATCACTGACAGCTGGGCAGAGAATGGCTGCAGCAGAGAGTATCAGTCAGGATCCAGCTGTGAAAAGAGAACGCACTCCAGTTACTACAGGTGGAGGGGATCTGAAGAGTAAGAGGGGTCAGAGGGACGCATGGAGTGATACCACTGATGAGAAGCTGCTGAAAATTCCCCTGGCTGGAAGGAACCCAGGGGAGCTGCACCAGCACCGGTGCCACCTGGAGATGCTGTCACTGTCATCCTGTATCTCCTAGAGAGCGGCCACCTTGACCAAGGAAGGAATCATCCCAGCTCCTCTTCCACTACAGAAACACCCAGCAACTGCCACAACTCACTGGAAGCCAGCTGGCAGGAGAACCGGGAAAAGAGTTCACACACTCTGGGTGTCTGTGGGACAGATTATAAAAGGGCAGGTGGAGGACTGAGAAATGACAGATAAATAACCTTCACCGAGTCCACAGTAGAAGCAGGAAACCCAGTAGGATGCTACATAAAGTGCCGGTGAAAATGATTATGGCTTGAACTAGGGCAAAAGTGGTTGAATTCAACCACTGGTATTTTTTTTTATGGTATTTTTTTTCTTCAACCACTGGTATTTTTTTTATTAATAATATGTATTTTATTCTATAAAGAAATAAACTATGTTCCAATGTGAGTTACTCTGATACGATAATTTTCATAGATTTTTTTCCACGTACATAACAAATATAATAGAGAAAACTCAAACCATCTCAGCAACTAAGATATATTTCTCTTTCTATGGCCAGTGTTGTAAAAATAGTCTCCAAAACTTTCTGAGAGTTTGTAACCATCCTGTTAAAATGATATACTATTATTTCTTTTAATTGACAAATACATCCATGACAGTCGTCCTTCAACTGGAAAACCACTGGTATTTTTATTACGTTTTGAAACTAGGGCCAAAGAGAAGAGTCAGGATGATCCTAAGGCCTGAGTAAATGGGATGAAGGGTGGTACCACTTACTAGACTGAGAACACTGGTGGAGGCGTGCCCTGTATTTGTCTCGTGGATGAAGAGAAACCAACAGTTCTATGTACAGCTACCTTTAAGACGCCTATTATGAATCCCAGTATGAGTGGGATAGAGCTGAACATACTGGTTGGAGTTCAGAGGAAAGGGTGGGACCAGATGGGATTTAAAATCTTCTCTGACCACCATGCACGGGATTAGATGAGGCTGTGACTGTGGAAAGAGAACAGGTCCAAGGACTGAGCTCTCAGGCACCTGAACACGTCAGGAGGCCTGGAAGGGGAGAAAGGTCCAGCAAGGAAAAACCCAGAGGACTTGGTCAGGGAGGGAAAAGGAAAACCGGAAGAATACAGGGTGATGGCGAACAAGCAAACACACTGTCTCCAGAAGATGGCAATGACTGCTGGGTGTGGAGGCCAAGTAATCAATAAACAACTTATCATAAGACTAAAAGAGAGGTTTTTTTCCGGCCAAACAGGACTATAGCTCAGGAGTGCTGTCTCCACCAAGGAGGAAAGCGCTCTGGCGAAGCATGGTTTTCAACACAGTTTTTTATATCTTGTCAGGACAAAGAACACACATCAAACAGGACAGGATACATGCCTTCAAGGTTTCACAAGAGACAGCGAGCCAGCACGACCCCGGCGTCTGGGAGGGAAGCTCACCCTCGAGGGAGCGCCAGCATCGGCGTCCCAGGAAAGGGACAGACATCCCCACCTTCAAAGCGGAGTCCTTCACGTCTGGATAACGCATTCTTTCCCCAAGTGGTGAAAGCAGAGGCACGAGACAAACAACCACGTGACAAGCTGATAAAGCCCAAGTCAAATCAGGTACAAGCCAGAAGGACTTCCGGCAATCTCCGCAGGTGCAGAGGAGAGCGAGGGGAGAACCCAGCTGCCGCGGGCCTTGTCACGTGGGTGCGGGGGGGGGTCCGAGCTAGCTGCCCCTCTAGGGAGGGGGGGCAGGGACCTGGGGGGGGCGGCCCGGAGAGCGGCTGGTAAAGGGTAAAGGAGGGCGTGGGGGCGGGGCTGCTGAGGGGCACTCACCTGGGCGCCGAGTCCCCGCGGCTCCGAGCTGGAAGGGAGCTGGCCGGGCGGGCCGAGGGGCGCCGCGGCGTAAGGGCGACGCCTCCTGAGCCGCTGGGCACGGGGCCCGGTCGGCGAGGTCGTGACCGCGGGGCCCGGCCCCAGCCCGGTCCGGCCCAGCCGTCCGCCCAGCCGTCCTCACCCCCTCGCCTGCCGACTCCTGGGGGCGGGGCCCACGCGGCGTCCGGCCTGCGCAGGTCACGTGGACCACGCCGGCCAATCGGCGCGCGGCTCGGGGTCGACCCGGGCTCGCAGGGCGGTGGCGGAGCAGTTAGCTGCGGCGAGCAGTTAGCTGCGGCGGAGCTAGCGCGCCGGCGGGACGGAGGTGCGGCCGGGGTCGCTGGGCCCGGGGACGGGGGGCGGGGATGGAGAGGCACCGCCCGGCGGCCCCGCGTCCGGCCCGCTCACCCCGCACGGCGCCCGATCTCCCCTGTCCCCGCAGGACTGGCCATGGAGCGCGAGGTGCAGCGGGTTCGCGCGGCGTTCGGGTCCGGCCGCTCGCGCCCCCTGACGTTCCGGCGGCGGCAGCTCGAGGCCCTGCGCGCGATGGTGCAGGAGCGCGAGAGGGACATCCTGGCGGCCATCGCCGCCGACCTGAGCAAGGTGCGCCCCCGGGACCTGCGCTCCACGGCCTGCCCCTTTTCCGCGGGCAGCTGTGGCCCTTTCCCTTTCCCTTCCCCTTCCCCTGGATTTGGGTCATTCGTCCGCTTCGTGTATTGCAGGCCTCTTCCTCCGAGTCGGGTTCTTGTCTTTTAACTTTGCGGTTTCTTATGCAGACACAGGGTTTTGCTTGTCGTCGTTGCGCTCGGATTTCCCTCGATGATGTTAGGTGCCACATCTGTGCACCCGCGAGTCACCTGGAGACCTTGTTACGATGCAGACGATGCTTCACTGGGTCTGGGGGGAGGGGGTCTGAGAGCCCGAGTTTTTGTAAGAAGCTCCCAGGTGATGTACCAATGGAACCACGCTTTGAGTAGCAAGGTCTTGGGGGAGTGTTTCGGGTTTAAAAATGGTCCCCTATGTTTTATAACACTGTTGTTACCACTTTGTTTCTAATTTTTCTCTTCATTTCAGGGGTAACAAGGCCTTGCTCTGGCTTTGCTAGGCTCCTTCGGCCCCTCCCCCTGGAAGATTATTTTGAGGGGTAGTAACATCAGTAGTAACAACAGGAACTCTAAAACTTCCTGTATAGCACTTTTGGTGGAGAGGAACTGTGATGTCAAATAGTCGCGGTGGATTTAAGGAAGATACCCAAAAAAGTCTGACTCATTCACTCTACAAGCATTTCCGAGGGTGTATATATAGGATGACTAAAGAAGTACAATAAACTCCTTGCCCTCGAGGGCTTTAAGTTTGGTTGGGAAACAGAACAGGCACAGAGAAAGTGGGGCTATAGTTTTAAGCCAGTGTATTAAGGCTGAAATGTTAAGCTATAGAGGAAAGCATAATGACTATGGTTTATAAAGTGTGATCAAGGCACACCATTATTAATTAGGGAAGTTTTCGTGAAAGAGTTAACGTTTAAGCCTGACTTTAAATGGCTTGGATCAGTAAAGAAAGATTTAAAGGGGTTGAATATATTAAGAAGGGAATTAGCAAGTCCTTACTGTGGGCTTGGAGGACACACAGGAATCTGCATGGCGAACCAGCTAGTCTGACAGGTTTGCCTGTCCTGATGCTTTTTTTTTTTTTTTTTTTGCATTGCCGTAAGGCTTAGTTCCCCGACCAGGGATCAAACCTGTGTCCCCTGCAGTGGAAGCACAGAAGCCTAACTACTGGACCGTCAGGAAATTCCCTGGCCCGATGCTTCTGACATTCAGGGCCAAGTGTGTCATACCCACAAAGGTTAACTGTGACCTTCTTGTAACAGAGCGAATTCAACGCATACAGTCAAGAAGTCATCACCGTGCTTGGGGAAATTGAGCTCGTGCTGGAGAAGCTTCCTGAATGGGCCGCTGCTAAACCAGCTCAGAAGAACCTGGTCACCATGCTGGACGAGGCCTACGTCCAGCCAGAGCCCCTGGGAGTCGTGCTGATCATCGGAGCTTGGAACTACCCCTTTGTCCTCACCGTCCAGCCTCTGATAGGAGCCATCGCTGCAGGTCTGGCGTCAGCTTCCGTCCTTACGCTGTCTTCGAGAGGCGTGTTCTCTGAAACTGGTTGTACGTTAAGGATAGTGGTTAGTTAAATGCATTTGCTGTGGCGGCTCGCCTTGGTTTGCACCAGCAGTGTATTGAGAATTCATAAACGTTATTATTACTTGTTCAGTGGGCTCCAGAGATCTGTGGGGTGACTGCTTTTTGGGGCCCTGGAGAATGGACCTGCGAGGGCGTAGAGGCACGCGCGAGTCCACGGGCCCAGGTTTGGAGTCACACGTCCATAGCGTCATGTGGTTTCAGTTGCCACCTCTGGCTTTGGATGAACCAGTTGATTCTGTCTGACCCCTTTCTTCATTCAAATAAGGGCTCTGGGAGTCATGCTTGCTTGGGTCCACAGCAAATGCCAAGGGATTCATTTCTTAGTTAACCAGGATCCAGACCAACAGCTTTATGTTGGCAAAGCTTGTCTGTGCGATAATCCCAGGGCAAAAGGAAAATCCAAGGGTGGGAGTGAGAACAGTGAGAGAAGGCCAGAGGCCTGGGGGAGCCTGGCTGGGGCCTCCCGTCAAGGACCTACGTGGTGAGCACTGAGGAGTTAGCCTTTGGGAAAGAGGCAGAGGGGCGAGCGCTCACGCCTGTGGTGAGGAAGACAGAACGCAGAGCCAGAAATAACCAGAGGAATTAACCCTTAGCCTGTGCTCCCCACAGGAGCTCCGTCTCATGGATGTTAGAATCGCTCGAGTACTAGACAACGTCCTGCTTTTTGCTTTGTTTAGGAAATGCTGTGATTATCAAGCCTTCTGAAGTAAGTGAAAATACAGCCAAGGCCTTGGCTGCGCTCCTCCCTCAGTACTTAGACCAGGTAAGGGGACCTTGCCCCCTCTCTGGCATGTCTGTCTGTCCGTCTGGCACACACTCTGCTCTTCATGCTGGCTTGCGTCATTGGTGGTCAGGCCTCCACACTCATTTTCCCTCAGCCTCCCACGGCTGGCTTAACAAGAGAAGTTAAGTTCCAAAAAAACTGTGGAATAGTTCAGCTACTGTAGTTACACAGTTTGGTCAGGCCCGTGGCCTTATCGGCACCCCTGCTGTTAACAAAGCCTCCGCTGCCATCTGGCATTTCGCATTAACCTTTGATCTGACGTGATTTTAGGTGTATCCTTCTAGTGAGTTATTTATTGAGGGGCTGGTACCGTGCTGGGCGCTCTTCACGAGGCACAGTTACGTGAACACACGTCTACATTTAAACGGGCATGTTTGTGGCCCGAAAACTACAGAAAGAAAAAGGCCTCCTGACCCAGAGTGTGGACCCTCACTCAGAGTTACAGTGCTGGCATTGAAGAGTATCGGAAGCTGGGACTTCCCTGGCGGTCCAGTGGTTAAGACTTCGCCTTCCAATGCAGGGGGTGCGGGTCCGATCCCTGGTCGGGGAGCTGGGATCCCACGTGCCTTGCGGTCAAAAAACCAAAACAAAAAACAGAAGCAGTATTATAACAAATTCAATACAGACTTTGTAAATGGCCCACATCAAAAAAAAAAAAAACCTTAAAAAAAAGAGTATCGGAAGCGGTGGAGAAAAGACGATCTCTGAAGCAGAGGTCTGGTGCCCCCCGTGGAGGAGATTGTGACGCCACGTGAACTGGGGCCGTTAGCTCTGCGTGGAGGGGTCCTCGGTGCGTGCCAGGGACACGCAGCTGTGCAGCGTCGCACCTGTAGTCGGCCACGTTTTCTGACAGCGGTCTACAAGCCACCTCCGGTTCTCGGAGGAGCCGTGCTCCCCGTGTTGGCTCATCCCTGCCACGGCGGCCATGGAGCAGTGTTGTCCCAGGGCCTGGGGTACCCAGTGCAGAAGGGCGGTGAAGGCAGTGAGGTAGGGCAGATGCTTCACTGTCTCACTCTGCCCGGATGGGGGTCGTCACTGCGGCCCTGCCTCCCTCGGCTTGTTGGGGACCGACCACACAGGCTCTGTGGATTCAGGCGGAGGCGAGCTAAAGCCTGAAACGCCTGTCGGGCCGCTGAGCTGTGAGTAGAGATGGAGGGGAAACACGGGGCCCACCAGCCGGCTTGTGCTCGGTGTCCCGCCGCCGCTCTTCACACCGTGACTATCCTCTCCCGTGCGATAGCTGCAGACGGTTGCACGGTGCACATGAGGGTTCAGTGCAAAGCGCTGTGACGTCCCCCCATCACAAGAGGAGGCTGAGGCTCAGAGGCGTCGGGTGGCCGCCAGCAGGCACGTGAGCCAGAGGATGACGGGGCGCAGGTGCAGCCCGGACCTGCCCCTGGAAGCGCTCCCCTGGCGGCCTTTGCACACATTCGGGCGCAGTTACTCGGTTCCCCCCGTGCCCTGAGCCCCACGCTGAGCCGCGTGCAGAGAGGACGTCCGGGTGGACGCGCCTGGGGCCTGTCCTGTGGTCACCGACAGTGGCCACGTTCCCACAACCCTCCCCTCTCCCAGCCCCCGTCTTGTGGTTTCCCGGGGCCAGTCTCCACCTTTTCCTGGTTTCACTGAATGTTACGTGTTTACGTCAGACGATAGGATTCCTTCGGTGATGCGAGTGTTTGTCTTTCTTTAAGGACCTGTACGCGGTTGTTAATGGTGGCGTCGAGGAAACCACGGAGCTTCTGAAGCAGCGATTTGACCACATTCTCTACACGGGAAACACCACTGTTGGAAAAATTGTCATGGAAGCCGCCGCCAAGCATCTGACCCCGGTGACCCTTGAACTGGGAGGGAAGAGTCCGTGTTACGTTGACAAAGACTGTGACCTGGACGTTGCCTGCAGGTGAGACCGGTTATCTGGACTCCCCCGGCAGGCTGGCATGCCCTGTACCTCCTCGCTGGGCACTGCCGTTGATGTCCTCACAGGGACCAGAACTCTTTCACAAACCACGCCTTGGCGCCACAGCCAGAGGAGATGAACACGAGGTCGTGACATCACACAGTTGCCCTCAGGATGAGGAAAAGCTATTTCTGTTCTCTAGATAATAGACCTGGCAAGAAGTTTTACTGTTCTGATAGCTGATCCAGGAAGTAGGTAATGCCAGTAGGTAATGCCAGGGATCCTGTGTGCCTAATAAGATCTTTAAATTTCCAAAGAAAGGGCATTATGCTGATCTCTTAACTGAGTTCCTTTATTGATAAAACCAATAATTCTCATCTTTTAACTGAGATGAGAATAATAGCATCTTGCATCTGAGAACCAGAAGATGCAAGGTTTCGGGTTGTCTCCGCTAAATCAGTTCAGCTAACAGGAAGCGCCCAAACCCACAGCTGACTGTGCTGGCATGGCGTGGCTCTCCCTCCCTTCAGACAAGGGGAGCGGGGGGCGTCGGCCGGGCTCCGGGTGGGCTCTGTAAGTAGATGTCTACTTGCTGGAACAGGGGACCCCGGTTCGTGGGTTTCCATCCGAGCCCGGGCCCAGCGTCCCAGATCGGGGAGGGCTTCTGGTCCTGCCTGTACCTGGCATCTTGCAGCAGGACCAAGCCACAGCAGGAGCCGTGCTGTCTGTGGAACCCCTGTCCTCCCAGATGTCCTCTCGGCCGGGGTGGGAGAAGGAGGGTGTCAGGAGGCTGTTTCTCTCTTTTCCTGCTGCAGGCAGTGGCTTCCCTGCGTATAAAGTAACGTTTCTCATGAACTGGCAGGAGGCTTTCCCTGCTTTGTAGAACAGCCTACGCCAATTGAAAATGCGTCCTCAGTTCCAGCCAACTGATATAGAGATGAGTTTTCGAAACATTTTTTTTTATCAAGATTACCAAATACATATACGTACTAGTAATCTTGACAGCTAGCTGAAAAACGTTCAGACGGCGCCGAAGCGCGTGACAGGGGCGTGGGGACTGAACTCTGCCTGCTCGTGCTTTTCCCAGACGCATCGCCTGGGGCAAGTACATGAACTGCGGCCAGACCTGCATCGCCCCCGACTACGTGCTCTGCGAGCCGTCCCTCCAGGACCTGATCGTGCGGAAGGTGAAGGAGGCCGTGAAGGTTCGTGTTTCCCACCTCTGGGTCCACTGGTCTCACTGGGATACAGAGTGAAATCAGATGTTTGCAGGGGGCATCGCCCCACCCCCTCCCTCCAGGAGCAGGTGACTGAACTAATTTCCTGGCTAATGCAAAGTGCTCTCGTAGCATGGCAGCAGGGTGAGGTCGGTGCTGCACACGCTGACACTGTCCAGTTGATTTGTGGACGGCACGACTCGTTAGGTGTAGAACGGACCTTAAAAAAAAAAGCCCAGTAGCTGTTGTGTGGTCTGGGGAGAACATCGCGAGGCCTCTGCGGTGTGGCCAAGGCCCTCGCCGCGGTGCGGCGATCGAGGTTAGCGGTGCTCGGCTGTGCCGGCGGTTTACAGAAGCCAGCAGTTTCGAGGAACGTGCACTCTTGACGCGGCCATCAGTCTTTGAGGGCGTTTCAAATGGCCATCTCTAGCGAGGGGACCAAGGAAGGCTACACGGTGGTGTCCTGAGCTGAGCCAGAAGGAACGTAGGACTGGGACTGGAAGAAAGGAAGGGATGAAGCTGTGACAGCTCAGCGGTGGGAGCCCCCTGGGTGGAGAAACTATTGGAACCACCGTTGTTCACTCGCCGGGTACTGACCGAGCCCTGAAAGAAAGGCTCTGGAACACCCAGGAGTGACGTAGGTGAGCAGCAAGGTGACGTGGAAGTTGGACGTTAGTGGCGGGACCGCGATGGGGCCGGACAAGGAGAGCGTGAAAGGGGAGCTTGGCCCGACTCTGGGAAGACACTGGGGCTGCTGGGGACGTGCTCGGGTGAGTGTGGTGAGGAACTGGGTTTCCAGGAGGCGTGTGTTCTCTCGTCGCCGTGGCTCTCCACTGGGGGTCACTAGGAGCCGTTTTAGAAAAGCCCCCAGTCCCCCGCTCCGAAGACGGTGGTCCAGCAGGGCTGGGGTCTCCAGGTGATGCTGAGGTGCGGCCAGCGCTGAAAGCCACTCCTGTGGCTCCGGCGTTGGGGCCCAAGAACACGCATTGCAACACGCTGCCCGGGAGCTTCCTTCCTCCCGGGTTCGAGGCGGGTGCAGGGGGTGGACCGTGCTCAGTGCCGCTGGAGAGTAGATTGAGAGCTCCCGCGGGGCTGACTGCTTGGCTTCTGAGGCTCTCTTACCCTGGGTGACTTACCAAGACTGTGTTTTGATCTTTTGAGTGGTTTCACGGTTATCTGTGACTGGTGGAAGTTCCAGTCCAGAGAAGACCTGACACGAGGAAATAGCGCAAAGCTCAGCAAACCCTTTCTGCAAAAGGGGAAACACACAGGCGGTCAGTGTTTTAGGCTTTGCAGGTCACAGGGCCTCTGCCACCACCACCCAGCTCCTCGCAGGACAGCAGCCAGAGCTGATAGGCAAGCGCACGTGTGGCCCCGACACGGGGCGAGACCCCCCCTACTTGCTCTGTGTCCACCCCCAGGAGGGACCCATGCCAACCCCCGAAACCGTGGAAAATGGGAGACGTGTGTGTGTGCTTTAACTCCTGTCCTTGACCTGCCAAAGAGCTTAGTCGTACTGCTGTTAAAGGATTTGGGGGCTGGGGGGTTGGATTCTGTGAGGATACAAAACCAGATTTGGGGCCATGGTGAATTTTATAATTATTAAAGAAATTAAAATATGGGTCTTTGGTGACAACTAGATACTGCTGTTTTCAACAGGAATTTTATGGAGAAAACGTAAAAGCATCCCCCGACTATGAAAGGATCATCAACCTTCGTCATTTCAAGAGGATACGAGGTTTGCTTGAAGGACAGAAGATAGCTTTTGGCGGGGAGACCGATGAGGCCACACGCTACATAGGTAACGGAGACTCATCTCGTCCTGTAGGGAGGGGCCGCTCAACAGTTTTTATTGACACTCTTTACCGACACTGAATAAACTATTAGGTGTAGAGTGATTAATAAGCTATTAAATACTGCTTTCTGGTATACTGCTTTGTTACAAGCAAGTTAAAGATGACTTTATATATGTATACGTTGAGTAACTCTATTTAGTTGTTTGTATTTACACACGTATTTTATCTAACTTTTTCTTCCTGGCAACCTTGAGAAGCAGAACCAGACTCTGTAGTTATTTCCAGCTTACGGCTGGGAAAACAGCCCAGAGAAGGAAATAGCTCCACCACAATCGCACAGCTAGCCGACAGCAGTCCTGTTCCAGAAAGAACGTTTTCACCCATCATGCTTGACCTCGCTATTGACTTTCTTGTTGTGTTCTTTGTTTTTTTGCCACGAGTATGTATCACTTTTGAATTTTAAACACACTTATCTAAAATAACACCTAAGATGAGGGAAGAATCACTCATGGGGACTTCCCTGCTGGCGCAGTGGTTAAGAATCCTCCTGCCAATGCAGGGGACACGGGTTCGAGCCCTGTTCCGGGAAGATCCCACATGCCACGGAGCAACTAAGGCCATGCGCCACAACTACTGAGCCTGTGCTCTAGAGCCTGCAAGCCACAACTACTGAAGCCCGCGTGCCACAGCTACTGAGACCACCTGCCACAACTACTGAAGCCCGCACATCTAGAGCCCGCACATCTAGAGCTCGTGCTCCCAACAAGAGAAGCCACCGCAGTGAGAAGCCCGCGCACCGCAAGGAAGAGTAGCCCCCACGCGCCGCAACTAGAGAAAGCCCGCGCGCAGCAACAAAGACCCAACGCAGCCAAAAATAAATAAATAAACAAACTTATTTTAAAAAAAAAAAAGATCACACCTGAAGTTGGCAAAAAAGCTGCTCCGCGAATCTGTTTACCTGTTTCCTCTCATCATCACCAAAAACCCCAACTTTTCAAAAACAGAACTTAAGGGACCTAAACAGTACGGAGAAAAGTATGCTCTCGGCCTGTTAGTTCAGCGGCTCCGTAACACCCCCAGAGCCATGGGGGTTCGTCTTTGGGTCCTGCCGGCCCAGCATGTTGACTGCCTGCCTCTATGCCCATGAGTGGTGAGAGGGAAGGTCGGCCGTGATTAGCTCATACTAGTTAGGAGCTTCCCCCAACCTGGTCCAGGGTCACCTCACCTAAGCGCGTGGCTCTGCAGAAGGGGATGGACACCTCTCTGGCCCAGGGAAGCCGCGGGCGGCAGATCTGAGGCAGCGGCTTCTGTACCCCCGGGCGTGCTGGAGAGAGCCGTCCCGTGCCATGCCTCCAGGACAACCTGGTCGTAACCGTGGGTGGAGGCAAGAGCACGCTTGTTCTGTCAGGTGTCTTCTCCTGTAGTCGACCCTCCAGCCCATCCGCAGGGTCTCCCTGAGCACTGCGGCTTGGGGACTTCTTGGTGTGGACACTGGACACCCCACAAAGCTCTTCAGGATCCATGTCGTCCTCCGGTCTGTGTCTTTCCCCAGAGTGGACGGAACGCTGAGATAAGGCTTAGGGAATCCCACCATTTCATTACGTTTTCTGAACCTGACGCAGTTGTAATCAAGATCAAAGAGATCACAGGCAGGAACATACTTCTATTAAGAAGCTGTACTGGTTTGGTCCACCGAGGGGCCCTCTGTGCTCCCAGGAAGGCCTATCCACAGAAAGACGCAGGAATGTGGTGCTGAACAGGGTTAAACACGCGCAGGTTTTACTCAAGCCTGTATCTCCCCCTGGGTTTGCACAAGGATCCCTGATGCACACGCGTGGAGACGTAATATTTGCACGCTTCACCCACGTACTTGGGACTTGTCTCAGTAGACGACACCTGGGCGGGAGTGGGGAAGGGATGGGTGGGTGACCCAGTGAGCCAGACGTGAGGTGAGAGTTTGGCATTTCTGTCTCCTGCTTGAGCGTTTTCATTTTTCAGCCCCAACGATACTCACTGATGTGGATCCTAAAAGCAAAGTGATGCAAGAGGAAATTTTTGGACCAATTCTTCCAATAGTGCCTGTGAAGAATGCAGAAGAAGCCATACAGTTCATAAATGAACGCGAAAAGCCCCTGGCTTTCTACGTGTTTTCTCATAACACTAAGGTAAACTTCCCAGCATGCAGCTCGCTCTCAGAAGCCATGCTCCTTCTCTGCTGTACAGCAAATGCTGATTATTTCGTCTGGTGCCAGAGCCCCCCAGTCCTGGGTAATGAGGCCCTGGGGTTAGGGCTGTGACCCTTCCCTTACTCCCTGGGGTCAGAGCTGAGTCTTCGGGGCGAGCGTCACAAGCCTGGTGACTCGCAGACACCTGCCATGTCACTGGGAGACGTCTGAGCGCCTGCATCAGAAGCGCTTCTGCTGTTGATCTGTAGGGGGTCCTGTGGTAGAGCCCCGGCTCTTACCCACGCGGCGTCCGCGGCCCGCAGGGCAGTGTCTCTGGCGCTGCTGAGGGAGGTGCTTGGGAAGCCTCGGACTTGGCTTTCTCCAGCCACGGGGCTTTGTGGTTGGAGTGGTGTTGCCGTCCCAGCCGGGCCGGCAGACCACACGCCACCCCAGGCCCAGCAGCCCTGCCGCCGCCCTCCACGCGGCCTGTCCGTATGCACCTTGAGGTGACCGGCTGCTGCTAAGGGACAGTGGCCTCAAGGTGGGCCAGTGGGCCAGGAGCCTCTGAAGAAAGGGGAAAACTCGGAAGGGAGGGTGCAGCCAGGTGAGGTCGAGGAGTTCCCACGGCAGGTGTTTTCTGCAGAGCCTCTGCGGGGGCCACGCAAGGAGTCTCGGGGCAGCTTCTAGAGCTGGTGATGCTGGCGGTGCTGGCGTGGTACCGATCTCTACAGACCGTCCAGGAAGACCGGACGTGCAGGGCTCAGCTAGGAATGGGTTAGTGGCACACAGCGGTCTGACGGTTGAAATGACCACAGTCAGTGGTGGACAGAGTGGAAGCCGCGGTCTGCGGCCCAGGCACGGGGCGGCGGGTCAGGCTCGGTCCCAGGGTCAGCAGTGACCTTTGCTACAGAGGACTTGGTGGGTCAGCAGCCAGGGGAGGTGACATTTACCAGTCCAGTGTCATCGTGCCCATTCACGTCCCGGGCCAACCAGCGATTTCCTTCAAAAATAGGATGCTACCTCTGAAATCTTGAATCTTTTTTACACTTCCTAGAAACGAAATGATACCTGTTAATCACATGCCATCCTTTAAAGCAGAGATAGAGAAACATTAACAATTTTTAAAACCTGGAATATAGCCTGAACCATCCCTGGTAAGAAAGGCCCTGGCTGTGTCCCGGGGGTCCAGCACTGGGGTGTGCCTGGGTGCATGGGCCCAACTCTTCAGGTCGTCCGTGTCTCGCTCAGTGCCCCCAGCCTCGAGGAGGATGTGGGTCCCAGGCCAGGGGCGACTGACCCGGAGCCTCTGTTCCTTCTCGTCCTCAGCTCATCAAGCGAATGATCGACAGGACGTCCAGCGGGGGCGTCACGGGCAACGACGTCATCATGCACTTCATGCTCAGCTCCCTGCCCTTCGGAGGCGTGGGTGAGGCCCCCTCCCGGTCACTGCCCCTGCAGGCCGCTGCCTGGGGTCCACCTCTGTCCCGCCCCCTGCTCTCCATCCCTGTCTGTAATGACTGTTCTTTCTTGCGTTGCTTCACTGGTTTATGGATCTTCTCCCAGATTCAGGGCATTTCTTAGGCCAAAAATCAGGTCTCAGTTGAACTCATAAATGCCCTCTGTCCTTTATCGAATGAGGTAGCACGTGACGGGCTCACAGCGCCAGGAGCAGACAGCAGCCAAGGGCTTGAACGTCCCTTTGCTTTTTGGGGCTAAAGGGGCAAAACCAAACAAAACACTGTAGAAAGTTACAAGGGAAAATGTAGTCACCTCCGAGGTATAAGCACTGTTAACATTTTGGCTTGTCGTTTAGATTTTCTTCCTTAAAATGCACGTCTCTTGACACACGTCACAGAGTCTCCCTGCAGCTTCAGCTGTCACCTAGGTGATGCCCCAGCGGCCCGGCCCCAGTAAGCTGCGCGCCGGGTGCCTTGTGCCACGTGCTCGTCCGCCCGGCTCACGTGACCGAGCAGAGAAGTGAGCGCGGTCCCGGAGCACAGGTCCGAGAGGCTTGTTGCCACACAGCCGCTTGACCCCGCTGTCCTGGCCTTGGGCACCTTCCAGGAGCCTGGAGGAGCAGTGGCTCAGGCACGTGCCACGGCGGGAACAGGCACATGCGGCTCTTGGAGTGGACCGCTTGGGGTCCCGCTCGGGCCCTGCCCAGCCCCCTCTCCCTCTCAGGAGGTGGGGCTCTGGTGAGAGTGAGCTTGGTCCCCGGCATCAGTGACAGCCAGTATCCCGGGAGCTGCCGGTCCCTGCCCTGCTGTCGGAGAGCGTCCTGTGCCAGGGGCCCGCCGTCCGGGGGGCGCTAGGAGGACGTCCTGGAACGAGCCACGTGCGCCGGTGGAGGGGTGCAGCCGGGGCGCCGTGTGCACGGAAGGAGCGCCGTCACCCACAGCGGAGCCCGTCTCGTCTGTTCCTTTATTTCAGGGTCCAGTGGGATGGGAGCGTATCACGGAAAACACAGTTTCGATACTTTTTCGCATCAGCGTCCCTGTTTATTAAAAAGCCTGAAGCGAGAAGGCGCGAACAAACTCCGGTATCCTCCCAATAGCCAGTCGAAGGTGGACTGGGCCAAACTGTTCTTCCTGAAACGGCTCAACAGAGGGAAACTCGGGCTTCTGCTGCTTGCCCTCCTGGGCGTCGTGGTGGCGGCGCTCATGAAGGTGAGTCCCCGGGACTCGGGCGCCCGGCGCCTCCAGGTGCACCTCTTGCGTCTCGGGAGCACCTCTGGTCTTTCAAGCAGCTCTCTCCTATTAACTTCCAGAGCCTAAGACTGAGGTCAGGGAGCTTCAGGCTGCTGGGCCGCCCTGCTTTTCCGGGCATCCCCGGCTGCCTCTGTGCTCCGGCGGCAGGGACCGTGCAGCCCACAGGCCTCAGTCCTTACAGGGGGCGTGTGGCGGCCTCTGGTCTGAGAGTTCAGAGCCCCGTCGAGCGTGCTGCCGGAGTCCGAGCCGCCTCACCCTCTGACCCTCTTGCCGTTGGTGCCTGAGCGTGTTTGGTTCCTGGCTGTGCAGGAAGCCGGTGTGCGTGGAGGTGGAGGACAGCGTGCCGGGGACGGGGCTGGTGGGGAAGCAGCTGTGCTGGGGGAAGCTGGCCTGTGGCGTTTCTCTCTGGTGACTGGCCGTTCCGGGCGTGGACTTGCTAAGAGACCCTCATGACGGCCAGCGTCCAAGGACGGTCCGTATCCTCAGGGCGGAGCCAGATGCAAGCATTTAATGGAAACAGCTGTGTTCATATCTGTATTTTGTTGAAATGTTGAAAGGGGGTTCACCTTACAGTGTCGCAGCTTTGGTGGAACTGGACCTACCGGTCACGTCTGAGATCGTTTGCGTTTCCTCGGAAATACCAGGCTGTGCTGAGGAGAAAGGCCCTGTTGATCTTTCTGGCAGTTCACAGATTGTGCCGTCCTGGGAGCCAGGAACGCCAGAACCCAGCCCTGTCTGTTGAGAGGAGGTTGGGCTGTTTCTTTCCTTTCTGTCAAGTGGGCCAGCTTGGGGTGTGTTCTCTTCCAGTCGTTTGTTTTTCTGCACTTGGAGGCTTAGGCGTTATCAGAAAAAGAATGTCTCCAGACGTTCTGGACCATGGCCTGGAGCGTCAGAGTGTGAAAACTTAACTTGGCCACAGGTTTCCAAGGGTGAGGTCGGCTTGCTGGACGCTCAAGATTAGAGGTCGTGGCTTAGCTGGGTCTGGGTGAAGCATTCATTACTTCCAGAAAAGGATGGTCTCCTGCACTCAGCTGTCCCAGAGGACATGCCCGCTGACCCACCCATAGTCACCTTCCTTTGGTTCAGAATTTGAGAATAATCTTATAAAAAGCTCCAAGTCGCTATTTATTTTGGTTTTGAGTTGTTTCGTTTTTTTTTTTTAAAAAACTTCAACTTTAGAATTCATGTAGCAGCCTTAGTGAATCAAAACATCTTGTGGGGTGTAGAACTTTCTGGGTGTTTTTCTTCTGCTTCTTCCTGAGGTCGGAGGTGCGCTTGGGTCTCTGGTCACTGTTAGCCTATCTTTCTTCCCCGAGACGTGGGTCCCCAGCCTGACAGGCATCTTCTTGGTCTGGATGGAGTTTCTTAGCCTCATGGAAAATTCGGAGGTGCGGGCTGACTGTGCCCCGTATTCCCAGGAGGGCTCCGCCAGGTGCAATGCCCCGTGCCCCACAGGCTAGGGCAGGCCAGGTGGCCCGCCCAGAGTTCCCGAAAGGGTTTGGCAGACAAACCTTTCTCTGGTAGGGTCTAGAGAAGCAGCAGTGTATAAAAACGTTTATTCGGCTGGGAACAAGAAAATATGGCTTTGATCCCGGGCTCTGGGATCGACTTAATTATGGCTTCGGCCGAGGCCTCTTCTGAGCCCAGAGAGCAAGGGCACGGGCACCCGGAGGTCCAGGCCGCTTCCAGCCACACCTCTCTGCGCTCCTTACTGGGAGCCCGTGTGTTCGTCGTCCCGATTGTTTTGGATTCAGTGTGAGACGGCGTAAAGATTTGGGGGTTTCTCTCCTCTTTGCTGCTTCTCTGCTCTTCTCTCTGTGTTTTTACCCGCTTCTTATCAAATCACCTTTTAAACAAATGACCCTGAGCCTAAACTGTCCATTTACTTGAGGAATCTACTGGCGGTAACTGCAGACATTTTTCTGAAATTGCTTTTTGCACTTAGTAGTTATTTTGTTATGTGCTTGAATATGATTTTAGTAATTCACTTTACTAGAATTAGAATGGATTTGGGACATTTTAAAATGGGAAACTGAAAGCGGCAAAACTGTCAATCCAAAGGGAACATGTCAGAACCTCAGAGTGGGGGAAAAAAGTTGAGGAAAATAAAAGGTTCAAATTGAACGATGTCATCGGGCCTTTGAAAATGAAATCCAACGTTTGAACTCTGTGGTTGTGGCCGTGCTTCTTTAAGCCTCAGTGGGTACTGGTGAAATTCACCACTGGGGGAGGGCATGACCTGTCATCCTCAGCCCGGCCACACTTAAGACTCCTTAGGGATCTGTGGGCCTTGTTGACATGGTCCTTAGGACAGACGGTACGTGTCAGGGTCCCGATCCTGGGCCCATGTTCCAGGGCTGGTGGGGACATTGTAAGCCGGTGGTAACCCAGATTCCTTTCTCCTCCCCCAGGCTGGATGCTACTGAAGAGTGATCCGTGCCGCCGCGTCATCCTCTCTACCGAATTATTCTTCTACCAAATAATTAATGAACCAGTAATTTTGAAATCCTGCCAAAAATTGTAAGACAGTATGCAAATGCACCATCGCCAAACCTAAAAGTCATTGCCACTCACCATTAATAAAACTCACCGTTTCAGCCAAAGCCCAGCACTCGCCCGCCCAGTAGTGAGACACTCGGAGAACCCCCATCCCTAGAGCTCTGGGCTGGGGGAGGGGAGAGCGCGCTGGGAGAACCTGAGTTCGCAGAACCTGCTCAGCGACTCTGCTGCTCGGGGGACATGGGACACCCTGCCCTTACCGGGGGCATCACCCTGTGGCCTTCCAGAGCCCAGCCCCGCCCAGGCTTCCAGGTCTCAGTCCAGAGAGGTGAAGCGAGGTCTCCCAGCCCCCTTGGGGTTCGAGGCACTAGAACTGAGGTGTGGGGGCTCCCTGTCCCTCGTCTGTCGGGACTTGAAAGCCTGACCTCCGGGAGTCGGCCCTCCTCTCTCATCCACTCTCTGTCCTGTCTCGTGCTTGGTCTGTGATGGTCCGTGCGGCCGTCCACACGTGGTTTTGTGACTCATGTCACTCACTCAGAGCATCTTGTAAATCCTAGGGCTTCCTGGAAGACAGTTGCCAATTTCATACAAGTATCAGCTATCATTCCTAGGGTGCAGGAGTTGTAGAGTTCTGCATCTTACAAAACCCACCTGGCATTTTTTACTGCTGTCCTGAAAGTACTCATAACAATACTTATCCTCGCATAATAGGACCTTCAAGTTGCAAGTTAATGGCTCTTCAAGGACAAATCTAAGTTTCTTATTTCTGTAGCACAAGGCAAGTAAATTTCCCTTTTTTAGACTTGAGAGAGATGCCTTTCTGAATAGATTGGGTCCACAGAACTTAACGTGGGGACCATTTCCTGTCCTGGACGGCTCTGCAGCCCTGAGAGCCTCGGGGGCTGGTGAGTGGGCATCTGTAGGAGGACCCTGAGCCACAGCAGCTGCCCCGCCAAAGGGGACGGAAGACACAGGGAGATGACACCACCCCCTACCCCCACCCCCCGGACCCCGGCCTGGGGCACTTCAGCCAGATGGAAAGTCTGAAGGAGAGCCCTCGGGGCAGGGGGCCGGTGGTGGTCCGGGCTGCAGGGGCCGCACCCTCCCCGCCTTCACGCTTGAGAAGACTCGGCCGCTCAGTGAGAGAGTGTAACTCACTCTAGGAACGTGTGATCTACCACTGAGTGAACTGCTCCGTTAGGCTGTCTGCAGTATGTTACATCTGCATCACAGGACAAGGTGGTGAGAATCCATCACTAGACTAGTTTAGGAAACAGCTGCTTAAACCACTATCAGAATAATCAATCATAAAAGAGCTCAGACAGAATTTCAATACGGAATTTTCATTTGGTATATTGTACGTTACACTTTTTTTATATACAGCAGGTTATTAGTCATCCATTGTGTACACGTCAATCCCAATCTCCCAGTTCATCCCACCACCACCACCACCACCCCCCACCACTTTCCCCCCTTGGTGTCCATACATTTGTTCCCTACATCTATGTCTCTATTTCTGCCTTGCAAACCGGTTCATCTGTACCATTTTTCTAGATTCCACATATATGCATTAATATACGACATTTTTCTCTTTCTGACTTACTTCACTCTGAATGACAGTCTCTAAGTCCATCCACGTCTCTACAAATGACCCAGTCTTGTTCCTTTTTATGGCTGAGTAATATTCCATCGTATATATATGTACCATGTCTTCTTTATCCATTGATCTGTCGATGGGCATTTAGGTTGCTTTCATGACCTGGCTATAGTAAATAGTGCTGCAATGAACGTTGTAGTACGTGTCTCTTTTTGAATTATGGTTTTCTCCAGGTATATGCCCAGGAGTGGGATTGCTGGGTCATATGGTAGTTCTATTTTTAGTTTTTTAAGGAACCTCCATACTGTTCTCCATAGTGGCTGTATCAATTTACATTCCCACCAACAGTGCAAGAGGGTTCCCTTTTCTCCACACTCTCTCCAGCATTGATTGTAGATTTTTTTGATGATGGCCATTCTGACCGGTCTGAGCTGATACCTCACTGTAGTTTTGATTTGCATTTTTCTAATAATTAGTGATGTTGAGCCTCTTGTCCATCTATATGTCTTCTTTGGAGAAATGTCTGTTTAGGTCCTCTGCCCATTTTTTGATTGGGTTGTTTGTTTTTTTTAAGATTGAGTTGCATGAGCTGTTTATATATTTTGGAGATTAATCCTTTGTTGATTTGTTTGCAAATATTAAACATTCTAATTAAGCAAAATTATTGACTTGTCTACTAGTATATTCTGCTTCAGAATAAATACATTGTATTTGATAAAATTGGCATGAATTGTAATAACGTTCTTCGTTTTCAGATATCCCGTTGGAGACAATTCTTTGACCACAAGTTTTCTCCAACTATAAATCCATTTTTTTGCCTTTATCTATTGAAAGGTGGTGTTGGTCACCTTTCTTTAACTGATTTTTTCTCATTTTAAATTCTCAGCCAAGAAGATTTTTCTCAAGTTTTACTTTGTCATTTGTGGGTTGTTTTTAAAAATAATCTATAGAGTAGATAGGTTTTTTTTTTCCCAACTATATCCTCCTTCCCCATCTGCTGACCCAAAACAAGTATTTCTGTAAGCACGTTCACGAGACACCAATCCCATAAGGTTTTACACAAAAACTGGCCCCACTGCCGACCCTGCCTAGAAGGGGTTTGTAAAGCACACCAGCATCTTAAAGATCCCAGGCCTACAGAACCTTTGACGTGCCGATGTGTGTTGTTTCCCGAACTTACTTGAGCATGGAGTCCGTCTTCCTCAATACCTCTCAGCCTTAGGACACGTGACGTGCCTCTTCTGTGCTCCGTACCTGGTCGTTGTGTTTGGGTGCAGAAGCTGTCTTCATGTCACATGAGGATGCAGGCCTCTGCTTTCCTGTGGGCGGAGGGCCTGCAGCAGGATCCACGGCGTGTTGACTCTTCAGAACCAGGGTTTGCACTCTGCATCCTTGTTTCCTATTGACCTTGATCAATAAATCCGTCTGTCTGTGGGTGTGTTTATAGCTACTGACGCTGAAGGGACTGATGATGACAGAGGCCAGGCTGCCCGCACTGGGTGGCGGTGTGCAGCCTGGAGCCCAGAAATGGTCCCGAGTCCCAGGCCTCAAAAGCATCCTAGAACTTGGATTAGCATCAGATTCCAGCCTGAGGCCACGTGGCCCAACGATCTGGGCTTCACTGCCCTTGTTTGTATCTTATTGCTACCGTATGAAAGGTGTTTCTCAAGGTCTGTGATACGTGAAAATGCTGATGCCACGAGAGGACTGAAGGAAAGGTGACCAGCCCGGCCCTGGTCGGGGCCTCACGGCGCCTGGATGTGCGGAGGGTGCGTGGGCAGGACGCAGATGGGGGTCTCCGCGCGGGGCCCACTGGCCCCCTTTCCAGAGCTTCACAAAGGCTTTGTGTACAGACTTGGGCGGCAGACTCGGCCTAGAAATATGTACTTCTTAATGTAACGGCGCCATTTGCCATTTTGTTTTGACTTGAAATCTCCAATTTGAAGCCATTTACGTTACTGAATAATGGTAGCAACCCCAGGAGCCTCGTCTTCTGGTAGTTGAGGTCTGCTAAAGAGCAGTTAACCGCAGTTCAGACCTGTTACATCACACGAGGCACTGGCTAAAGGTCTGTTTTTGAGGATGTGGGGTGGGCAGCCACTCTGCTTCCTTGCTTGCTAGGGCCTGGCAGTCAGGACCCTGATGACAAGCCCCACCACCAGCGTGCCTGTCGCTGCCCCCAGAGCAGCCCCTCGGCGGATGGCCAGCTGTTTGGCCGAAAGTCTGCCAGGGGGAGCTGGCAGGGGTTGGGCTGCTTCTGGAGTCCCGAAGAGGTCCAGATGGGCCTCGGGCCTTGAGTACATTGTCAGGGTCACGCCAGGGTGGCTGCCCGTAGCCACTGCAGAGGCAAACAGGGGCCAGCTTAGCATGGGGGTGGGGTGGGGGGTGGCTTGGAGGTGCACGATCAACGCCTGTCCCTCACAGCAGGAGACGCCCGCCTTTTCTCTACGGCATGACCAGAGAAGAGAACTACGTGGGATGTGCAGGAAAGGCTGTCGCTAAGGTGAGATGAGATCAGACGCGCGTGCCTGTCTGAGCCTGTGTGATGCCTAACCTTCACCAGTGACCTCAGGGCACGTATGAAACGCTTAGTCGAGCTGCCTTTGCACGTTCCCTCGTGACAAGTGAAACCCATAGAGTCTGCAGCTGGTTCCCCACCGCAAGACGACACACAGGCACTGGGATAACCGGGGCTTTGGGCCGTGATAACCAGCGCCCGCCCTAGGGCAGCAAAGCGGCCGCCTGGTGGGGTTCGGTGGGTCGGCGGGAAGCACCCGCAGGCTGCTGAGTCGAGCCAGGCTGACCTGCCCAACCCACGCCTGCAGGCCTCCCACCTGGGCTGGAGGTGAGTGCTGACAACATGCTCTAGGGTCCAACGGCCCGTGCTCTGACCTCACCCCCTGCCTTTGCATTTGCAGGATGACTGGGAAGAGACCTAAGCGCTCAACCCACTCCCTCATCTGAACGGAACCGAGGCTCACTGCCCCCCAGGCTGGGGAGGGATGGGGCCTGCTTCCCGGGGCCTCTTAGATAGCGGACGTTAGTGTCACTCTCCTGGCGTTAGGACGGAGGTCACTGTCACGCTGAGGGAGAAAGGCAGCTGGGGCTCGCGCGGTTCCCAGTCACCCGCACACGCGGGGCAGCGTTACCTGAAGATACGACCGCTCTCTCAGGCCCGGGTCTGAGGCTGGGGGCTGTGCTCTCAGCGGCCTGGGGCGGCAGCCCCACACGTTTCTGCACCTGAAGGAGACGGAGTTGTCCGGTCGGCCTGCGGTCCACCCCGGCCTCTGCTGTGCCCTGCAGGCCGAGCAGGACGTGGTCACACACAGGCACACGTCGGAGGCTCCAGACCACTGCAATAAAGCGAATGTCACAACAGAGCCACTCACGGGTTTTCTGGTTTCCCGGTGCATATAGAAGTGATGTTTGCACGATACTGGAGTCTGTTAAGCACACAATCCCATCATGTCTAAAAAAGCCTCGTCCCTGCCGCAGTTAAAAAGTGCCTCTTTGGGCTTCCCTGGTGGCGCAGTGGTTGGGAGTCCGCCTGCCGATGCAGGGGACACGGGTTTGTGCCCCGGTCCGGGAAGATCCCACATGCCGCGGAGCGGCTGAGCCCGTGAGCCATGGCCGCTGAGCCTGCGCGTCCGGAGCCTGTGCTCCGCAACGGGAGAGGCCACAACAGTGAGAGGCCCGCGTACCGCAAAAAAAAAAAAAAAAAAGTGCCTCTTTGCTAAAAAATGCTAACCATCACCTGAGCCTTCAGCAGGTCATCAGCTTTTTGCAATAATGACATCAGAGATCAGTGATCACACCTCCCCATAAAGGAGATAATAATGAGAAGGTCTGACATATGATGAGAATTAGCAAAACGTGAGACACATGAAGTGAGAAACACTGCGGGGAAAATGGCGCCGATAGACGGGCTCAATGAGGGCTCGCTCCAGACCTTCAACTTGCAGAAACCACAGCACCTACAAAGCGCAGTGCAGCGAGGTCTGCCCGTGTTCACCCTTCTGCGGGACTTCACAGGGGTGGTGTTTCAGGCTGTGTTAATCCGTTGTCAGGAGGCCTGGATCCACCCACGAAGGCAAACCCCCACTCTGCGGGGGTTCGGTCCGAGAGCACCCCCTCCACGCTCAGCCTGCAGCCTAAGCTGTGGCTTTAATGCCTCTGAGGTTTCAGTTCTTCCGAGAGGACGGTGACAGGGTGCTGCCATCGCCTCTTCCAAGGTCCCAGCACCCTCGGGGCTCACCCACGTTCAGACGAGTTTGAGCCGTTGGCTTTAGTCTGGCCTTTGGCAGTCAGGCTGCTGAGGTTTCCTTTGTGGGTCTGGGGGGGTACCCGGAAGGGGCGCCGCTGACACCGCACCGTCTCCATGACGGGAGACGTTGAGGCGCGCCGCTGGCGTTCTGGGGGGCGGCACTCACCTCCTCCGCAGCCCGCTTCCAGTCCATGCAGGCGGTGTAGATGACGAAGGCCGCGGCGGCCAGGCAGACACAGGCCAGCATGCCCAGCCAGAGGCCTGCAGGACACGGGACGGTGGGAGCGTCTCATGACGCCCGGGGCGCCCCGCCTCCCCCAACTCCACGTACCCGTGATCCCCAGCCCGACCACGAAGGTCAGCACGACGCCCAGCGGGAGGCCGATGACGTAGTACGTGACGGCGTTCACGACGGCCCCGAAGGCCTGCCTGCCGGTCCCTCTCAGGACCCCACCGTAGAGACACTGCGGGGAGGCAGAGGGGGCCGGGGTTGGTGACGCTGAGGCTGACGGAGGTCTCAGCAGCGGGGGCTTCCGCAGGAATCTACGGGGCATGGCCTCGTTTAAGTCCATAGCACGGGACCAGGATGGGCCCTTGTCCCCCTTCCTTCCCAGCGGGGTCACACAGAAGCCGCTGCATTTCGGACACAACTCCAGAGCCCCGGTCGACACCTAGACTGCCTCCCTGGAGAGGGAAGGTGAAGTTGGTGACGGACTACCCACCGGCTTGGGAAACTGAGCTCGCTTCATACGGACTGTGTGGAGGTCTCCTGTCGCTGCTGCACCAAGTTACCACAAACGGTGGCTTAAAACAAAACACGCGGATGATTTTACGGTTCCTGAGAGCAGAAGGCCGAAATGGTCCCATTATGCTGAAGGTGGGGCTGGTTCCTTCTCGAGGCCCCGGGCAGAATCTGCTTCACTGCCTTTTCCAGCTTCTAGAGGCGCCTGCACTCCTGCCCGCGGGCCCCAGACAGCAAAGGCGTCGCTCTGACCTCTGCTTCCCCCTCTCTCACTTCTAAGGACCTCTGAAAACACTGGGCCACCTGGATAATCCAGGACAGGCTCCCCACCTCAAGACCCTCGGCTTCATCACGTCCGCAAAGACCCCTTTTGCCACGTGACGCCCACAGGTCCGGGGGGTCACAATGTGGGTGTCTTTGGGGCATTATCCTGCCTTCCTGCCAGCCGTACGAAAGAGGCAGCCTTTCCCGCTGCTGCCCCCATGATGACGCTCTCGTGAGACGTGTCTACAGAAAGCACCACCTCTTCACTTGTCTCATCCTCCCAGCTCGAGCCCAGACCTAACGAGCTAAGGAACTACAGGCTCCGCGCATGCTCCGTCAGCACTATCGATCAACAGATGTTCGGTTACTTTTGTTAAGCTGAGGGATGGGGAGTATTGTGTGGTTTGCTTTCCCACATGTGAGCGGAGGTAAATGTGCTGGGCGTAGGAGATGTGTGCCTCTTCAACTTTAAAATATGGTACACATGTTTCTCGTTAATATATATCATGACATAAAAGATGATCCTTTCTGGTTAAAAAAAGACTTCTGCCAAATTACGACTGATGTGCTCTGGACCAGTATTTCTCCATCTGGGGGGTGGTTCTGCCCTCCAGGGGACATGTGGCAATGTCTGGAGCTGGTTTTGGTTGTCACAACTCGGGGTGGGGGGGGTGCACTGGCATCTAGCGGGCTGAGGACAGGGTTGCTGCTAAACATCCTACGGTGCCCAGGACAGCCCCCCTACAACAAAGAATTATCCGTCCTAGAATGTCAGTAGTGCCAAGGCTGAGAAGCCCTTTAGAGCACTGTGAATTACAGAGACAGTTTCGGTGGGCCCGCTAGCCTGAGGCTGTGGGCCTGTCAGGGAGAAGCAGTGGACCGGTGGACAAGTGAGAGCTCCAATGAGACGAAACAGCTGGGGCAGGGGGTGCTTGGTAAGCTCTCCGTCCCAAGTGGACCAGCGGCTGAGCATGCGTGTAGCAGAGGCTGTAGCAGGCCCAAGCCTCCCACACATCCTGGACGGTGGAGCCTGTGCACATGCACAGAAGAGACACAAGGAGGACCCAGAAGAAAGTAAAAGCTGGGGCAGACTCGAAAACAGCCTGAACTGTGCGTGGGCCCCGGCCCATACTCGGCTCCTTCAGCAGAGAACAGAAGCCCTACCAGCGGTCAGAGGTGCCTGAGCGTCCCCTCCAAACAGTAACTGGCTGAACACTGAGCTAGGCAGACATAGGGGTGACCCCTAGGAAGCTAAGCTTAAAAACAAGAAAAACAAAATCCAAAACTGAGCAGAGACTGCAGTTTGTGGAGGAGACAGGATCACAGGCAAGACGAAACAAAACAGCAGGCCTTGGGGAAAGGCTGCTCTCTGGGATGGACCTGTGGTACATCACCAAGCAGGCCTCAGTACATCTAGATCCCTGGAGGTCTAGTGGTTACGACTTGGCACTCGCAATATGTTTAGAAAGACTGGATTAATACAAAAGATGTTCTTTGACCACAACAGAATTAAATTAGAGATGTCTACCGGAAAGAATTTTGGAAATACCCCCAAATATTTGGAAATTAAACAACACACTTCTCAACCCATGGGTCAAAAAATAAATCACAAGAGAAATTTTAGAATATTTTGAATGAAAAAAATACAATATATCAAAATTTATGAGACGCAGTTAAAGTAATACTTAGAGGGAAATGTATAGCTTTAAAATGCCCATATTAGAAAAGAAAGGTCTCAAATCAGTAGCCTAATATTCCACCCTAGGAAACCAGTAAAGAAAAGCAAACTATGCCTGAATAAAGCAGAAGGATGAACATCATAAGAATTAAAGTGGAATTCATTGAAACAGTCAACAGAAAACAGCAGAGAAAAATCAATGAAACCAAAATTCTAGTTCTTTGATAGGATCCACAAAACTGACGAACACTTACTAAGGATGTGACCTTGGTAACATAAGACCAAGAAAACAGGAAAGTGAAGACACAAATTACCAAAATTAGGAATGAAAGGAGAGACATTACTACTTTCCCTAAAGAAAAGGACTGTAAGGGAATATTATGAGCAACTTCATGCCAAAGATTTAGACAATTTACTTGAAGTGAATAAATTCCTAGAAAGACACACATTATTAAAACAAACTCAACAAGAAACAGAAACTGAGGGACTTCGCTGGTGGCGCAGTGGTTAAGAATCCACCTGCCGATGCAGGGGACACGGGTTCAAGCCCTGGTCCGGGAAGATCCCATATGCCGCGGAGCAACTAAGCCCGTGCGCCACAACTACTGAGCCTGCGCTCTAGAGCCACAACTACTGAGCCCACGTGCCACAACTACTGAAGCCCATGCGCCTAGAGCCCGTGCTCTGCAACAAGAGAAGCCACTGCAATGAGAAGCCTGCACACCGCAACGAAGAGTAGCCCCCGCTCGCCACAACTAGAGAAAGCCTGCGCACAGCAACAAAGACCCAACGCAGCCAAAAATAAATTAATAAAATAAATAAATTTTTAAAAAAAGAAATAGAAAGTGAATAGATCTATAACAAGTAAATAAAATTAGTTAAAAATCTTCTGACAAAAGCCAGACAAAAGCCCAGATGGCTTCACTGGTGAATTCTATCACATGTTTAAAGAAGAAATAATGCCAATCCTTCACAAACTCAAAATGTATAGGTATGAGGAGAGAACACTTTCAAAATCATTCCAGGAGGCCAATGATATGCTGATACCAAAGCCAGATCAAGATATCACAAAGGAAAAGATAAAAATCACAGACCAATATCTCTCATGAATGTAGACGCAAAATCTTTAACAAAATACTAGGAAACCAAATTCAGTGATATATATTAGAAAAGACACACGCCATGGTCAGGAGGGTTTTATCCCAGGAATGCAAGGTAAAACATCTGAAAATCAATTAATGTAATTACACCATAGTAATAAAGGACAAAACCATGTGATTATCTCAGTAGATACAGAAAAAGCATTCTACAAAATCCAGCACGCATTCATGAGAAAATATTTCAAACTAGGAGAAGGGCTCTTCTTCAGCCTCAATAAGGGGCATGTATAAAAATTTTACAGATAACATATTTAATGCTGAAAGGCTGAATACTTTCCCTTTAACATCGAGAACAAGGCACAGGTGTATGCTCTTGCCACTTCCACTCAACATCGTACTGGAGGTTTAGCCAGACGGAAAGGGAGAAGTAAAACTCCTTATTCACAGATGACATGATCCTATATGGAGAAAACCTTAAGGACTCCACACACCAAAAACTACTAGAATGAGTTTAACAAGGTCACAGGATAAAAGATCAATAAACAAAGATCAATTATCTTTCTATAAACTAGCAATGAACAACCTAAAAATGAAATTAAGAGTTCCATTCATAATACCATCAAAAAGAACAAAATATTTGGGGATAAATTTAACAAAAGTAGTGCAAGGTTTTGACCACTGAAGACTACAGCACATTGCTGAGGTAAATTAAAGAAAATCTAACTAGTCGGAGAGACATTCCATGTCCATTTTAACAATACTGTTAAGATGACAATTCTCCCAAAGTTGCTCTGCAGAGTCAATACAATTCCTTTCAAAATCCCAGCAGGCTTTTTAGTAGAAATTAACACGCTGGTTCTAACATACATATGGAAATGCAAAGGATCTAGAAGAACAAAAGCAATTAAAAAGACAGAACAAGGTTGGAAGATTTATACTAACTTATTTCAAAGCTCACTATAAAGCTACAGTAATTAAGACAGTGTAGTATTGGCACAGGATGGGCATATAAATTAATGAAACAGAATTATGACTCTATAAATAAATCACTACATTTACAACCAATTGATTTTTGACCAAAGTGCCAAGATAAATCACTGGGGAGGGAATAGCCTTTCACACACCAAGAATGGTGTTGGGACTCTTGAATATCCACACACAAAAAAATAAACGTAGACCCTTACCTCGTACCAAACACAAAAATGGGCTCAAAATGAATCATAAACGTAAGTGTAGGACCTAAAACTATAAAATGTCTAGAAGAATTCATAGGAGAAAATCTTTGTGACCTTGGGTTAGGCAAAGATTTCTTATATATGACAGCAAAAGCGTGAGCCATAAAAGAAAAGAAAATGAGAAACTGGACTACATTAAAAGTGCAAACTTTTGCAGCTCAAAAGATAAGAAAATGAGCGGGCTTCCCTGGTGGCGCAGTGGTTAAGAATCTGCCTGCCGGGCTTCCCTGGTGGCGCAGTGGTTGAGAGTCCGCCTGCCGATGCAGGGGACACGGGTTCGTGCCCCGGTCTGGGAAGATCCCACATGCCGCGGAGGGGCTGGGCCCATGAGCCATGGCCGCTGAGCCTGCACACCCGGAGCCTGTGCTCCGCAACGGGAGAGGCCACAACAGTGAGCGGCCCGCATACAGAAAAGGAAAAAAAAAAAAAGAATCCGCCTGCCAATGCAGGGGAAACGGGTTCGAGCCCTGGTCCAGGAAGACCCCACATGCCACGGAGCCACTAAGCCCGTGTGCCACAACTACTGAGCCCACGTGCCATAACTACTGAAGCCTGTGCACCTAGATCCCGTGCTCCACAACAAGAGAAGCCACTGCAATGAGAAGCCCGCACACCACAACGAAGAGTAGCCCCCACTCGCCGCAACTAGAGAAAGCCCGCACACAGCAACGAAGACCCAATGCAGCCAAAAATAAAAATAGTTCTTTTTTTAAAATAAATAAATAAATAAATAAGAAAATTAAAGTCAAGCCACAGACTGGGCTTGCAAATCATATACCTGATAAAGGACTTATGTGTAGAACATATAAAGAATTATTGGGGGAGGGATGTGTGGGAGGGATGGACTGGGAGTTTGAGGTTGGTAGATGCAAACTATTATATATAGGATGGATAAACAACAAGGTGCTACTGTATAGCACAGGGACCTATGTTCAATATCCTGAGATAAACCATAATGGAAAAGAATACATTTTACAATGTATACATGTATAACTGAATCACTTTGCTGTACACCTGAAACGAACACAACATTGTAAATCGACTATACTCCAATAAAAATAGAAATTAAAAACAAACTAAACAAAAGCTCTTAAAACACAACAATGAGAAAACAAGCCAATCTTAAAATGGGCTCTGAACAGACACCTCACCAAAGAAGACACACTGACGGCAAATAAGCGTATGAAAAGACGCTCCACATTACGCGTCAGTCGCAAGTTACAAGTTAAAACAGCAATGAGACACCGCTACACACCCGTTAGAACGACTAGGATCAAAACACTGACAACAAATTCCGGCGAGGATGCAGAGCAACAGGAATTCTCACCGATCGCTGATGGGAATGCAAAATGGTACAGCCACTTTGGAAGGCAGTAGGGCAATTTCTTACAAAGCTAAACATAATATTACCATGCTATCCAACCATCATGCAGGCAGGGATTTGCAGAAAGAGTTGAAAACTATGTCCACACAAAAACCTGCACAATAATGTTCACAGCTTTATTCATAATTCGCCAAACTTGGAAGCAACCCCAATGTCCTTTAATGTGGTCCGTCCAGACAGTGAAGCATCAGTGCTAAAAAGAAACAAGCTGTCAGGCCACAAAAAGACCCAGTGGAGGCCCCTTACGTGCACATGACTAAATGAAAGAAGCCAACCTGAAAAGGCTACGTGCTGTTTAACTCCAACTATAAGACACTGGAGAAGGCAAAACTACAGAGACAATAAAAAGATCAGAGATGGCCAGCAGGTGAGGGAGGGGGACAGCGGGAGAAGAGGAGGCATGAACAGGGGGAGCAGAGAGGATTTTTATGGCAGTGAAATTATGCATATGATTCCTTTTTTTTTTGGCCCTACCTGACCAGGGATTGAACCCGGGCCACGGCAACGAAAGTGCCGAATCCTAACCACTAGGCCACCAGGGACCTCCCATGATTCTTTTTTTTTAATTGAGGTATAGTTGATTTACAATGTTGTGTTAGTTTCTGCTGTACAGCAAAGTGACTCAGATATAGATATATATAGATATATATATTCTTTTCCACTATGGTTTATCACAGGATGTTGAATACAGTTCCCTGTGCTATACAGTAGGACCTGGTTGTTTATCTATTTTATATATAGTAGTTTGTATCTCGTATGATTCTATAATGGTGGGTCCATGTCATTATACCTTTGTCAAAATCCATAGAATGTACAAGGCCAGCAATGAACCCTATGGAGAACTATGGACTTAATTAATTATAATGTATCAATATTCTTTCAACTAAACAAATGTCCTGCACTAATACCGGATGTAAATAAAAGGGGAAAGGAGGAGAGAAGGGGTTTATGGGAACTCGCTGTATTTTCTCTATCTTTCTGTAAACCCAAAACTGGTCTTAACAATAAAATCTGTTTTTAAAGTTTTAAGACAAACAATACCAAGAATTGGCAAGGGAGGGGGAGGAACTGGAATCCCCATATATTGCTGGTGGGAATGTAAAATGGTACAGCTGCTTTGGAAAACAGATTAATGGTTCCTTAGAAAGTTAAAAATAAACTTATGCTTCAATCTAACCACTCAAATCCTAGGACTCTACCAAGAGGAGCAAAAACATACGTCCACATGATGACTTGTACGTGAGTGTTCCCAGCAGCCTTAGTCACAACAGCCAACACTGAAAACAACCTAAACGTTCATCGCCTGATGAATGGGTAGGCAAAGCATGTTACAGCCACACAAGGGACCACCATTCGGCCACAAAAAAGAAATAGTCCTGAAAAATGCTACAACACGGACAAACCTCAAAAGCATTTCACTAAGTGAACGAAACCAGACACGAAAGACTGTATGATCATACTATATGATTCCATGTCTATGAAATATTCAGAAAAGGCAAGTTCACACAGACAGAAAGCAAGTCAGTGGATTGCCTAGGGCTGGCCATGGGAGCAGGGAGTGACTTCAAAACAGGCCCCATGGGGCTTCCCTGGTGGCGCAGTGGTTGAGAGCCTGCCTGCTAATGCAGGGGACACGGGTTCGAGCCCTGGCCTGGGAGGATCCCACATGCCACAGAGCAACTAGGCCCGTGAGCCACAACTACTGAGCCTGCACGTCTGGAGCCTGTGCTCCGCAACAAGAGAGGCCACAATAGTGAGAGGCCCGCGCAGGCGATGAAGAGTGGCCCCCGCTTGCCACAACTAGAGAGAGCCCTCGCACAGAAACAAAGACCCAACACAGCAAAAATAAATAAATTAATTAAAAAAAAAACAGGCCCCAGGAATTTTGGGGGGGGTGATGAAAATATTCTAAAACTGGATTGAAGTGCTGGCTGCACAAGTATAAATTTATTTTAAAGGATTGACTTATGTACTTAAAATGCATGAATTTATAGTATGTAAATTAAAACTCAAGAAAGTTATAAAAAATATAAAATAAAGATTAGGTCCATGGAACACATAAATTAAGAATGGTAGAGATCGGGTCTTCCCTGGTGGCACAGTGGTTAGGAATCCGCCTGCCAGTACAGGGTACACGGGTTCAAGCCCTGGTCTGGGAAGATCCCACATGCCATGGAGCAACTAAGCCTGTGTGCCACAACTACTGAGCCTGCGCTCTAGGGCCTGCATGCCACAACTACTGAGCCTGCGTGCCACAACTACTGAGCCTACATGCCACAACTACTGAAGCCCGTGCACCTAGAGCCCATGCTCCACAACAAGAGAAGCCACCGCCATGAGAAGCCCACGCACTTTAACAAAGAGTAGCCCCCGCTCGCCGCAACTAGAGAAAGCCCACACGCAGCAACGAAGACCCAATGCAGCCAAAAATAAATAAATTAATTAATTAAAAAAAAAAAGAACGATATAGATCTAGCCGGAGGGAAAGATGATAGATGCAGATACACAAGCTCTAAGATCCCTTGCAATTGCTAACTGCACGTCTGCCTCGGGTTCCCTGGTGGGCAAACTGAACGGAGAGGTGCTGCCTTCAGAACATTTAGAAGCCAGAGCACCCCCTGACCTTACATTGCAGGAGGAATCTCTCAGCCGTGGCCTCACCTTGGAGCTAGAGAAAAAGTAATAATAGTGTCCTTCACACCAGCCCATGACAAAAGCAATAACAGAACCCATAAGCCAGTTTCTCTTAACGTTCTGCGGGAAAAGCTATGGATCTGATGCCGAAAACCAGCCCAGAGCAAGCGGTCCTGCTGAGGTCAGAAACGTGCGCCAGGTATCTGCCCGGCTAAGTTCAAAGGCCAGTCCTGGGACGAACAGGGAACTGGGCAGAGAGCACTGGGGCTTTTGGAAAAATCCTGCACGCATAGTTTCTCCCAAGGTTATTTATTTTCCATAAGAGTTGATAATAATTCTCGTGCAGGTGTCTGCCCCAGTGTTCTGTGCTGCCAGCTAAGCACTCACTCCACGAAGAGATGTGGGTTTTACGCTTGGGATGCCTTCCTGAAAGATTCACGGGACCCGAGATGTGACGTAGAAGACCCAGAATTTCAAAATTCTGCTTATCAAATGAGACTTCAGCGCTTTCTTTCTTTCTGCCACGCTTTTAAAAGTTCACATAGTTCAAACTTGCACTACACGGGACCTGCCCTTTAGGGATCCCAGGAGCAGGAAGTCAGGCCCGCTGTACTCTGGGCCGACCCACTCCTCCGAAGGGTCCCTTTGCTCTGGCAACTGGCGCGACTGCTCCTGGCCCCCGCTCCGGGGAACGAGGAAGGAACGGATTCGTGAGTTTACACTGGGGCCAGTGTCCAGGATTCTGCTCATCTGCGTGCGTCTCTGGCGTGTTGGACTTGCACAGCAGAAGGGGGCTCATTTTTCTGAGTGACAGAAACAACACGAGCGGACACTTCGGACGCTTCTCCGGTCAGCCCTCTCTGCGAATCGGTGAGCTAACGCTCACAGCCCTGACCGGCCTCAGGGAGGGTGCGTGAACGGTGGGGGGGGGGGGGGGGGCGGGTCAGAGCAGGACTCACACAGACTGCCTCAAACAGGTGGAAGACGACGTAAAGCGGCAGGACCTTGCTGACCAAGGCGACCACTTCCCTGCAGGAGAACGGGAGCGGTAAGACACGAGCGCATCCTTGGAGCGCCCTTCGCGTCCCTTCTATTCTGCCCCTGCCCCACGCCAACGTAACTGATGCTCCTGTCTCTGAGTTTCCCTGTGTCTGGGGGACACACGTCTTAACCCCCCGAGAAGCCCCCAAATTTCACCTTGCCCCCTGGTTGGTGCCCTGTCTACCGACAGGTGAGCAGTAGAGGGGGCGTCTCTGGGGACCAGCTGGGGAGCACCTGGCATCCCCAGAAGTGAGAGAACTGATTACCTACTCGTCATTGGTAAAGATGTGGCCCAGTTTACTCCTCAGGAGGCTCAACAGGGTGCCCACGACCAGCGAGGTGCCAACTGTAAGAGACCAAAGGCACGGCCCAGCTTCCACCCGTCCAGCCCCACCCCATGTTCACTTGGACTAAGACCCTCGTTTGTGGTCTGGCAAGGAGGGCACCACATGTGAAACGCCTTTCCTCCTGTGGTTCGCAAAGTGGGTCCCTGCACCGGCTGCAGCAGCGTCGTTGGTAGCTGGTTAGAGGAGGCATATTCTCAGACCATCACCTCTGACCTACGGAGTCAGAAACTCTGGCAGGTGGGGTTCTGTGTTTTCACACACACACCCCTACCCCACCCCCAGGGCTGAAGCCTGAGAGCCACTGCTCTGCACGAGGAGTTGATCTGAGCCTGGCAGCTGCAGAAAGCAGAGGCAGGATGGACACAGATGGGGCCACTCTGAGGGCTGGGATGGGCAGGTCCCAAGCTCGTGGAAATGCCGGCAGGGCAAGGTCGAAGGGGGACCGGTTTTCCCAGAGTCGCACTAAGTGATGGAAACTGACAGCCCAGAACCCCAGCGGCAAGGAAGGAGCGGAAGGGGCACAGCAGGCTTGCTGCTGGTCAGAGGGGCTGCTCTAGGCCACGTGGCAGGTATGACAGGTTTGGAAGGTGAACTGTTGGCTCCCAAGCCCTCCCCCGCCTAGGTCCCGACCCCACCTACCTGTGCAGAGGGTGCCTGAGACAGCAGATCGCTTGGCTTGCACGGTGTCTGCGGCTCCCAGGGCCGTCCCCACTCGGAAACAGACCGCGATGCTGAGCCCCATGGGAATCTGGGATCAGAGAAAAGAAGGTGTGGTGGTTAGAGCCCCCCTCCTGCCCCGGGGGGCCGAGAGGGAGGCAGGATGTGTCCCGGGGGGGCGGGGCCCGCGAGGCTGCTGGCGACAGGCCGAGACCTGGGAGGTGGGCTGGGCTACCCAGGGCCAAACCCACCGGGCCGGGCCGTCAGACATCACAGGCAACCGAAATCAACGCGCTGCCGGAAACTCAGGAGTAAACGCATGTTAAAGAGGTGGATGTGGGGGCTTCCTTGGTGGTGCAGTGATTGAGAGTCCGCCAGCCGATGCAGGGGACACGGGTTCGTGCCCCGGTCCGGGAAGATCCCACATGCCGCGGAGCGGCTGGGCCTGTGAGCCATGGCTGCTGAGCCTGCGCATCCGGAGCCTGTGCTCCACAACGGGAGAGGCCACAACAGTGAAAGGCCCGCGTACCGAAAAAATAAATAAATAAAAATTAAAAAAAAAAAAAAGAGGTGGATGTGGTCTTAACTATGTTAGAAAAGCTCCCTGTGAGAAGAAAAGATTCAGCGGAAGCCATCCGTAACAAGAATCACCTTATAAATTAGTTTAGTGCGTGATGATTTTTGATTAAAGCTAGGGTCACAGACTGCATGGCCCAAGAGGCCGGCAAATGCTACACGAGTGACACGGGACAACCCACGTGTCCGAGGGAGAGGAAGGAGCTGCGGGGTCCACGGTGGACGCGAGGAAATGCCCTCACGAGGGCCACTGTTCCCCAGCGCCCACCAGCTGGGGTGTGCAGGAACGTGGGCTCACTGCTAAATGGCATGTCCCATTTTTCAAAAAAATGCCACTATCTAGATTGTGATGTGAAATCTCCCTATTTTAAATGGTGCCAATTAATTCAAAACAATTGCAACATCGTGAATTCAGCAGAGTAGCCGTGGGCCACGTGTGTCTGGCAGGGCCTGGGCCTGGTGGGTGCAGGAGGTCCAGAGGGTCCCTCGGGAGACAGAGACAGCCTTTGAGGGGACAGCCCCCCCTCCTCTGACACCCCCAGGCCGGCAGGGCGCCGGGCTGGGGGCAGGGCATGGCGAAGGCGTCCCCATCGAGCCTCACCATGTAGACGACAGTGGCCACCTCGTAGATGATGGCCTGCGCAGAGAGGTCGAGCACGCTGAGCCGGCCTGGGGGTGGCGGGGGACATGGTGAGTGCCCGGCCGGCCAGCCCACAGCCCTGGGCTGACAGCAAGCCCCTTGCTCGGGGACCAAGGGGCCAGTGGTTTCCAAGGGCAGATGCAGCAAAGGACGCTCCCGCTTGGGCTCCAGCCCTTCAGGAGACCGCTGCCCAGGTGTTACAGGGTCAGGGTCTCTCCTCTGTGTACGAGGTGTGATGAAGAAGGGAAGAACTGGACCAGGGGCAGGAAAGCAGAGTTCAGTTCTCAGCCCTGCCGGGTGACTCCGGACCACCCAACTCTTGGGGTCCACGTTCTCATCTCCGATTGGGTCAGGGGTGGACTGGAAGGTCTCTAGGGGCCACCCCAGCCCTGGCTGTTTGGACCGAGTCCACTGATGAGCACACAACATGCCAGGTGATGCCCACAGCTGCTCACGCATCAGCGGGACCTCACTCCCTCGCTGACTGACCACCACGCCCGGGCGTCCACTCAGTGCCAGGCCTACGCCGGGCAGCGCCGGAAGCTCACGGCCCGGTGGGGAGACGGGCCGGGCTGGGAGACCACCCATCCGGGAGAGGGGGTCCTGAGCTGGGGGGCGGCCCACGCGGCTCCCCACACCCTGCTGTCCACGTACCCATGAGGAAGCTCCCGATCTCGTAGGCCCACCACTCAATGCAAGTCATGAGCATGCTGGGCACGGCCAGGCGGAAGAAGGGGCCCCAGCCCTGCAGGCACTGGCTGGACCAGCCTAGGAGCAGAGGCCCGCCAGCTGAGCCGCGATCCACCCTGCGGCCCCGCCCCCTGCCTTCGGCCCGGGCACCTGGGCGTCTTGTGGGGGGCTAGCCAGCGGCCCCCGCGCTGGTGGGGGCTGGAGGGGGCTCGTGGGGGGAGGAGGATGCCTGGCCAGTGCCCCTGGCGCTGTCTCAGGGGCTAAGAGCTCAGAACCTGAGGCCTGGGAACGGGTTCGGTCCAGGCTCCACCACGTACCACCTCTGGCCTTGGGGGCAAATGACAAACCCTCTCTGCACCAGCTTCCTGCACGTAAATAACCGGGGCTAACGAGGTGTCGTGAAGCTTCAGCGAACAACGTGGGCACCGCCGCTGCCGACCACCCGTGCTGCTCCTCCATCCCGAGACCAGGGAGCCGGCAGAGAGCTCCCTGGGCCTGTCCGCAGCAGGGCCCTGCCCCCTGGCACACTGGATGGGGAAGCCCGGGCCTCGGGGCGGCGGTGGGGGGGCCGGGGAGGGCGCCCTGAGGGACGTGCAGGCAGGCCGGGGCCAGGCCTCCTGCAACGGGCTGCAGCTGGGACCCCGCCTGCCACCTGCCCGCTCCGCCCCCAGGAAGGGCGGCCCTCGCACCTGCCCACGTGTCCAGGTGCAGCTTCTTCTTCACGACGCAGAGCAGCAGGAAGACGGCCTGCGTGAACTGGGAGACCGTGTTGGCACAGGCCGAGCCCCTGGCAGAGCAGGGACGGCAGGGCTGGGGCCACGGCTGAGTCCGGGCCCGGGCGGGGAGGGCCACGGGCCTGGCTCTGCCGGCACCCCATCCCGGGATGGGCCCCATCCAGGGGAGACCCACTCTGGGCCCCTTCGGGCAGGCCGGGCAGGGGTGGGCAGCAGCTCCTCACCCCGTCTCCTTGGCAGCGGGTCCCCAGAACCCCAGGGAACAGCAGCCCCCAGTTCCCCACGACCCCCAGATGCTGGGCCCCCAGTCCCGGTGCTCACCTGACCCCCAGGCCCAGCACGGAAACCAGGATGTAGTTGGCCAGCCCGTTGACGCAGTTGCCCACGACGCCGCTGAGGACCTGGGGCCACATGATGCCCTGAAGTAGGTGAGGGTGAGACTGAGGGGGGTGGGCGGAGGCTGGGGACACGCAGCTCCTCGAGGGCCCCCGTGTGGCGATCAGGATGGGGCAAAGCGCCATGCCCAGTGGAACAGGGTGGGGGCTGGGGGCAGCTCCGGCCAGGGACCCCTACCTGATTTTGCAGGTATTTGGCCAGCAGGCTGTAAAGAAAATTTGCCTGTATAAAATAAACACACAAGCGAAGTAAGCAACAACTACCAAAACACCACCAGACGGACGCTAACGGACACTTAGATGAGGTGGGGCAACTGCCTCACCACGGTACCTCTGGGACCCCAGAGATGGGCTGTGTGCTGACCTGCGCTCCAGCCCCCGGCCTGGGACCAGCAGGGAGGTGGCCTGAGAGCCGCAGGGCTCCTGAGCCCAAACCCACAGGTCGGGACACCCTGGGCCTGGCTCGAGCCGCCAGAGACAAGGACCTGGAGGGGGCAGGCCTTGGACTGAGGGAGCGGGAGGGCACCCAGGGGTGTGGCGGCAGCAGCCTCAGCAGAGCAGGTTGGAGACCCCACGGGGGTGGTGGGCCTTTCCCCGTCTGCCGAGGACAGAGAGGGCCTGTGCGTCAGTGTGTGTGTCAGGGGCACCGCCCTGTCCTTTCCGCCCTCTGTCAAGGCCTGGCCCGGGGCCTGCACCCCCTGTGCACCCTCCCCGCAGCCCTCCGCCTCTCTTCAGCACCGCTCAGTCAGCAAGAGCAAGGAGCTGGGTTCAGACGCTGGCTCTGCCTCTTGTGAGCTGTGTGGCCTTGGGCAAGTTACTTAACCTCTCTGTGCCTCAGTTTCCTCACACACAATAACATGTGTGTGAATCCCTAATATTTATACATACATTCATATACAAAGTTAACATTGCAAAGTGCTTACAAAACAGTATTTGGCACATTTAAGTGCTCCAAGAATAAGGTAAGCATCATGTAAACGTTAAGAGTCATTATGATTCTTATTTTATTGGTAGTTAAACTCTGCAGCACCACTGTACAGGAGGGACTTTGTTTATTTGATAAAAAAGTTGCTGCCACAGTGATAACGTGATGTTTCCCCCGACACAGCCCCAATGGCCCTGTTTGACAAGATACCTTCACTTGGTCTGAATAGCCAAAGGTTCGGAGGAGAAAAACCAGACTTTTCAGGTGGTTTCCATGATACAGAAGAAATGTGGAGCTGGCCAGGCCCCAAAGAGGTCATGGCACTGGCCTTCCAGACAGGAGGAGGGTGAGGCTGGGGCTCCCTGCCAGGCCTGGCATCCCCTGTGGGCACCCCACACACATTCACCCCGACCCGCCCCCTTCCCAGCCCCCTCCTTAAGAGCTCTATCCCCAGTGCTGGTGTGCAGAGGAGGATAGGGGGTGCCGGAGATGAGAAGATGGACTCCCCCGAAACAGCACTGCCACCTGGTACTGCGTGCACTGAACCACAGCAAATCAAACAGTGTAGCAATGGGCTGGGGGTGGACACACAGACCACTGGGCAGGTCTCGAATCTCAGAAACTGATCGGAGTGGATGGACTGCTTATTTAGTATTTAATAAATTAACAGAGAAAGGAGAGAATATTCAATGAGTCTTAGAAAAAGTTTGTTAGATTACGATCTTAAATGTAATGACAGAAACCATTGAAAGGGTTCAGAGGAAATATAGGCAAAAGCTTCTACAATTTACAATGGGTTCATTGTTTTTAAGCCCAAAGACAGACGTCATAAAGGATGGGATTTATGGGACTGTTACTATGCATTAAAAACTCTAAGTCAAAAGTATCGGGGCTTCCCTGGTGGTGCAGTGGTTGAGAGTCCACCTGCCGATGCAGGGGACACGGGTTCGAGCCCTGGTCTGGGAAGATCCCACATGCCGGGGCGCAACTAGGCCCGTGAGCCACAACTACCGAGCCTGCGCATCTGGAGCCTGTGCTCCACAATAAGAGAGGCCATGACAGTGAGAGGCCCGCGCACCGCGATAAAGAGTGGCCCCTGCTTGCCACAACTAGAGAAAGCCCTCACACAGAAACGAAGACCCAACACAGCCAAAAATTTTAAAAATAAATTAATTAATTAAAAGGAAAAAAAAAGCCATTGACAGAGCAACTCTAATTCCAATAACGCATCTTAAGGAAATCATTCCATATGTTCACAAAGATTTTTCTAAAAGAATGTTTATCACAATCTAGTTTATAATAGTGACTATTGCAAACAACCTAAATACCTAACATGTAGGGATTGGTTAATAAATTATGGCACTAGGGGATACCACATCGCCTTTGAAATGGATATTGTGGAAGGCTATCAAGAGACTAATGACATATTTATTTGAAAGGGAAAAAACAGGTTATAATACAACATACACACATTGGCCCCGTTTCACACTACACGAGTCTGTATGTTTGAACACACATGCCCACAAAGAGAAATAATCCTGGAGAGAAGGATTAACCTGTGTTCTCTCTGAGTGGTAGGATTACAGATTTGAATTTTTTCTTCCCCAGGCTTTCCAGAATTTCTCCCATAAATGGTTTTCTAATCAGAAAAACATGTCGTGCTACATGTTTTAAAAACTAATATTGTAATAACTTTTTCTTTTCTTTTTTTTTTTTTTTTGACCTTGCTGCGCGGCATGTGGTATTGCAGTCCCCGACAAGGGATTGAACCTGTGCCCCCTGCAATGGAAGTGCGGGGTCTTAACCCCTGGACTGCCAGGGAAGTCCCCATGCTACTTTTTAAAAGTTCAATCTGCACCAACCAAAATGAGAACTTTTCTCCTTCGGCCGCCAGCATGAGGGCCGATGGCCTCCCCAGCTGATGGGGAGACAGGCAAAAAGCCAGAATCTCGGGGACTGTGGGCCCAACCTCCCCAAGTTCAGCAGAAGACTTACCGGGAGCGCTGGGATGTAAACATGCACGTACTCCTGGGCCAGCCTGCGGGAGAACCGGGGCTCTGAGCGGAGCAGCCTGCGCCCCCGGGTGTGAGGAGAGGCTTCAGCAGGCTTCACCCCTGAGACAAGACCCCCAAGTCAAGTGGAACCTCAGTGGTTGGGGGAGGCTGCCACCACGTGCTAGGAAGGCGCAGGAGGAGGGGCCCAAGGACCCAACCACGGGGTCTCAGGGCTGAGGAACTTGAATTCGGAGTGACGTGTGGTTTGTAAGGGAGAAAAAAGGTTCTATCACATCAAGAAATAACCAAATTCCATGCGCATAATATTAAATGAGCAAGGTGTTCCCATGAGGGGCCAAATCTAAAATTAATAACAAAGCACGTGATTCATCAGAAGTCGGGCTCAGTCCTGTTTCCACTGTTTGGAATTTGGGGTGGTGCACCCTTCACTTCTTCAAAAAGCATCTCTGAGGCTCCAACCACACGCTGGGACACAAACACACACACCACGCAAATCCTGTCTTTTCCTCCTCAGTTAAAACTGGCCGTTGGTCTGCCCCCTGCTGGCCACGGCTGGAGCAGCAGGCTGCGCGGGAGTAACTCCAAAGCAACCCCGCAACGTCCCAGAGGGGCTGCGCTCGCGACAGCTCGGGGCCCAGAGAAGCGCGGGGCCCGGGGGTGGGCTTCGCCAGGGGTCCCCCCGCCCGGGGTACCTGGACACGGCCGGGTCCTGCCTGCAGAGCAGCAGGATGTGCTGCGTGTTGAGGAAGAGCGCCCAGCAGGGAAAGCAACAGAGCAGCAGAACCAGCGCGCCGCGCTGCAGGATGACTCCCACGTGCTTCCTGTTGGGGCTGCCGAAGCTCTGAAACACAGCGGGTCAGCGCCCACGCCCCGCGCACCTGCCCGTTGCCCCGGGGGCCCTGCCAGGGCTGGGGGGCGGGCGGGCACCGCAGGCTCCCGGCAGGGCGGGGTGGGGCAGCCCTCCATATCACCCGGGGCGGCCACTGCGGGGGCTCGGCCTGCTCACAGGGGGACAGCAGTAGCTGTTTGCTGAGCCCCAGCCTCCGTCCGCCCGTCGTGCCTGGCTCGCCAACAGCTCCCGATGGGGGAGGCATCGCCCCCCGCCCCCCGGCACGAGAACACCTGCCAAGTCTCCCTGGGGGTGAGCGGCAGTCAGGCCCACCGTGAGCCCGGGACCCCCGGAGCCGAGCCCCGCTGGGCTGTGGGCCCCCGAGAGCTGGAAGCCCCGTCCGTGGGCCCTCGCACTCGAGGTCAGGGGACTGTCTTTCCCTCCAGGGCTCTCTCGCCCGGCTGCCCGGGCTCTTTTCAAGGGGAGGGTCTGGTCCCTGCAGCACGTGGCCCTTGGGGGTGGGTGTGCCAGGGACAGCTGCCCCGGCCCAGGGCCTGACGAGCTCCCAGATCCAGGGGACATTACGGGGCCTCAGGTGGGCCCCCAGCCCCACCGTTTCTGCAGCAGCTGAAGGACTGGCTCTGCCCCGCCAGGCTCTCGGAGGCCCACCTACCTGGGACATTAAGGTGTCACAGGCCGAGGACAAGCCAAATCCAATGGAAACTCCGCAGACATTGACGAACTGGAGGCACACACAGGAGAGCGCAGTCCGTCAGGCGGAGCCCGAGGGGGGACCCTGCGCCTGGGGGGGTTGCCCAGCAGCCCGTGACCGTCCTGGCCGGGCCCTCCCCGCGCCGTGGGGTGTGCCTTGGGCGAGGCCCTGAGGTCCGGCTGTGCCCTTAGGCTGTCTCTTCTCCCAGGAGCCCAGGGGGGAAGGTCCCTGCGGCCCTGGCCGTACTCACGGCCACCGAGAGGGTCACTGCCGCCAGCTCCACCTTGCCCAGGTGTCCGCAGAACACCGAGCTCACAACGTAGGTCATGAAGTTCAGCATCTGGAAGAGGAACTGGAGGACGGCGGCCACGGTCAAGGGCCCCTCAGTCCTGCCAACCCCTCACAGCCCAGCCCCGCCAGAGAGGCTCTCCAGGCCCTGTGAGGCGGAGCAAAGACCCGCAAAAGCCCCTCGAGGCCACAGGGCAAGTCACCCAGTGCGGGGGAGCGAGCATGTGGCCGAGGCTGCTGCAGCAGCCAGGCTGGGTGATGGGAGGCCCGGGTCCCACCCCATCCCCCGCTGCGCAACTGCGTTAACCCCTGAGCCCCGGTCTCCCCGCCAAGCAGCACCCAGCACAGGGGCTGGAGAGGGTACCGCTGGCGACGCTATCGTCACCAGCTCGTCAGGCCACGCACAGAGGAGCGGGGTTCAAGACACCAAAACCTTAGGAACGGCTCTGTCCAGGGGCTGGGATTAGAAAGAAGTGTTTTCTAACTTTTCGTGTTGACTGAAACTCTTAGAGCGAGCACATATTTATTAGTCTTTACGGTCAGGAAAAAATGCATCTAAGCCATTTTCCCTTTGGAAATAAAACAGGCAGAGGCTGCCTTTCTCCTGCAGCAGGGGACCTCACTCGCCCTCTCGGCTTTCAGCCCAGCCTTCCCGTGGGTTCCCGAAGAAGGACACGCCTGCCCCTTCTGACGGGGGGGCGGGGGGAGGAGGGGGGCTGCCCGCTGCTGAGGGGGTCAGGCCCTGCCAGGCTCTGGGCAGCAGCCCCTGGGGCCACCTGGACACGGTCATCATGGGCAGTTTCTGGGCAAGGTCGTGAGCAGTCCCCGCCCGGCCCTCGCGTCACGCCTGGGTGGCGGCCCTCCACCCACCGCCGCCTCCTTACCAGGGGTCCAGAAAGGACAACGAGCGTCCTCGCCTCGGCCCCGAAGCCGACAGGGACCAGCCTGCGGAGGGCAGGGCAGCGGCTCCCTCGGCCCGGGGGGACCACGTCCCGGGGGCCGTCCATTCCGAGCCCGGGCAGCAGCCGCGCCGCAGGCCAGAGCACCCGCGCAGCCAGCCTCGCCCAGCCAGCCGGGGCACCACACAGTCTGGCTAATGAGTAAAGGCTGGGAGGAGGGGCCGTGCCACCCAAGGGACCGGCCCTGCCCCCCGGCCCACGTGCTGCCTGGCCCACTGCCCCAGACAGGACAGAGCCCTGGGCCCCCAGAGTCACCAGGCTGACCCCTCCCAGGGGCTCAGCAGCAAAGGCCCAGGAGGAACAGGTGTGGGCAGGCCTGGGGGGCCCTGAGGACTCCCAGGCCCAGATGAAGAGAGGCAGACTGGCACTCCCGGGTGGCAGAGCCAGGTTCCGGTGGGCGGGTGAGGTGGAGGGGGCGCCCAGGGCCAGTCCTAACGAGGGGCCAACTGCTCTCTGCCCCCCCAGACGGAGGGCATTCAGTGGACCGGCCTGCAGGGCACACTCATCGTCCGGAGGGCAGGTCCTTGTCTCACAAATGGTGACGGAAACCCACGACTTCTTCCATTTCCCTCTGCGGAAGCTCTCTGTCCCCAGGCTACCCTCGGGATCGCTGCCCGGAGCCTTCTGGGAGCAAGGCAGGGCTGTGGGAATTCCCGACCGTCCACCAGCGCGGGAACTGCTCCCTCTGGGCTGGGGGCTTCCCAGGCCTCCCAGGTGTTGACTTTCAAACAACCGCTTCCAGCCTTTTCCAGCGAACGCCCCACTCTTGTTGCAGTGGCTGCAAGTTCAGCCAGTGCCACGTGCACCACCTGCGGGCTCTGCCCCCAGTTCAGTTTTCCAGGATTTCAGCCCAGGGGCGCCGGCACGGAGCCTCCGAGCAGAGCAGCCAGCCAACCAGCCCTGCGCATCATCCCGCAGCCGGGTGAGAACTGCGGGGTCGGCGAGCCCCTCTCCACGGCCCACCGCTGTCAGGGGCAGCCGTGCAGACCCCCCACTGGACACGATCAGCAGTTCAGCTCTCGGCGACAGGGCCACGGACCCTGGGACCTCGGGAACCTCTCCCTTCTCGGGTGAGAACTTGTCCCCAAGCCCCTGGCCCAGGGCACAGTGGCCTCCCATCTCCTCCTTCCTGCCAACGTTTGTGTCATTCGTGGTTCCTTAGTGGAAACACGAGAAACTAACTTGAGATGGTGTGGAGGGAGGGGGGAGAGGGGCCAGTGTTGGCACGTGACCTAGAAGCAAGCTGAGCAGCTAGAATGAGAAAACCTGGGCTTTTAAGGGCAAGCCCACGAGATGACTAAGCTCCAAACACCTCCAGCCCCAGAGGGAGATTCTGGAAGACGGGCAGGGCCAACCTGTGATGGCAACAGAGGGGAAAGGGTGGGAAGGAGGGGGGCTGGGGACCACCTGGAGGGGGCCAGGTTGGCTCCCCCAAAGGATGGGATGCTGAACAGATAAAAAATGGTACCACCTGTATACCCAAAACTTAAGTGTCTTAGATCAGCCACCACTTACATCACGTGGGCTGCTGGGATCAGCTGGGTACTGCACCCGTGTCTATGTGTCCGCTGTTGCCCCAAAGCTCGCCTGGGTGGAATGGTCCACCATGGATGCCTGTGGTCAGTGGGCACTCCGCTGGGGCCCCGTCTTCCTTCACGGGAACTCTCTGGGCAGCCTGGCATCTCATGGCGTGGAGCTGGCCTGACGAGGGAACGTTCCAGGAGTGCAAGAGGAAGCCGCGTCCATGTCAACACCCAGCTGGGAAGTTTCACAGGTCACCTCTGACTGTTGGCCATCGCTAACCGCAGGGCTGGCCCATGCTCACAAGAGGAAGCGGCGTCCACCTCCTGACGGGAGGAGCTGGAGACCCTGCAGCTTCTGGGACCCGCCCCCCTCCTCTGTCCCATCTCCATCCTCTCCCCTCCTGTCCCCCTCCCCATGCCCCGACCCTGAACGAGGGCAGAGCGGTGAGGGGCTCAGGCCTGCCGAGGACCCTCACAGGGAAGAAGGACCCAAAGCTACCAGGTCCTGGGAATGGTGGGGGTGGTGAGGGGAAGGGGGTGGAGAGTCACTGCAAGCCCCCAACACACACTGGGGTCAGGGAGGCTTGCAACCAAGGAGAGGGAGTCTCCCCTGGAGCTGGTTCCGGTGCCCGGCAGCCTCATTGTGCCGCAAGGCACTGGAGCATGCCCCGAAGGGCTCAGTGACTCAGTAAGGAAGCATGTGTGGAACCGGAACAGAAGCCACTGGCCTGGACAAATTGGGTGGCCTAGCAACCTCGGGGGTGGGGGGCGGACCTCGGGCTCCCCTGTTGCCACAGGCCCACTGCAGCAGATGCCAGCACAGAGCCATCCAAGGAGGACGCCGTCTCCGGCTGCAACTCCTGCAGCACCAAGAGGTCGAGTCCCCCTGGGGGTAGGCCTGGCCTGTGGGCCCTGCCTTCAGGTAACTGACAGCCCAGGGACCTGCGAGGCACAGCTGGGGCCAGGCCCCTGCAAACCTTTCCTCACTTGGTTACACTTCACCAGGCCCAAAAGCGTTGCATTTGCCCTTTGGCTGCGCTCAGCCCTGCACCCCCAGGCCAGGGGGCCAATGTTCCTCTCTGACCCCTCCTCCCTGTCCTGTGACTGCCAAACACCCAGCTCTCCACTGGGGAGTGAGGGACTCTGGCCTGGTCCCTCAGCTCCCCATACATCATCAGGGCAAAGAACAGCTGGGCAGGACCAACACCTGCAAAATGCCCAAGGCCACCCCTGAGCCCCCAACCCCCCCAGATCTGGCAACCGCTTCCCTCTCTACCTCCGCCCAACCCCTGTTTCCTCCATCCCTCACCCCTCCCTCCTCCAGCCAGACTTCACTAGGCACCTTCCCCACAGAAACGCCTGGGCTCAGGTCCTGGTGGGACGTCAAGGTGGGCAAGGGTTGGGGATGGCCAAGCCTCAACAGTGACTGGAGGTCCTCATGGGGGACCTGCCAAGGGCTCCCAAAGGCCAAAAGATGGGGGGGGCGCGTTTCCAGCCTGGGAGAAGTTTATAAGAATGAAAATGAATACTATTCAGTGCTAAAAAGAAACGGGCTATCAAGCCATGAAAAGACATGGAGGGCCTTGCTGACCCTGAAGGGACTAACCCTCCAGGGCCAGCCCATTCCCAGAGATACGAACAACTCTGCCTGCAAACAAGAGCAAACAACTCTGCACCTTTCACAGCAAACCAGCCACCATGTCCCTCAGGGTTCTGGGCCACCATCCAGCTGCCTTAATCACCCCAGAGCAGGTACCAGACACCTCGGCACAGTCGTAGGCCTCAGAGCCGGCCGAGGTTATTCAAACAAGCCGATCTGAAGCCTGTTTGCCCTGCCTCAGCTGTTTACTCCCCAGAAAGTACGGGAAAGGCTCTTGCCCGCGTTTCCCCTCCTGACTGACCTTGGTGCTTCCCCCAGTGGCCTGTATGTCATGTCCCCACCTCTTGGGAACTGTGAGTGGTCGTCTCCTGATCTATTGGCCCTGCCATCCCTGAATAATAATAAAACCTACATTTTAAAACAGTCTAGAAAAAGGGGAGGAAAACCTTCGTTACTCAGGCTTACCCAAAGCCTGTGACACCCAGAGGTCTGGGCAGCCTTCCTGCCCCAGGGGTGCTGCTATGAGGCGGCCTAGGTTGTGTTCTCAGCCCATCCATCCAAAGACACCCTCACGAGGGGAGTGCTGGGCAGGAGGTGGAAGGGGGACCGCAGTGTGTAGCACTGTGGGACGTACGTCCTCCAAAAAAAAAGCATCGTAGGTAGGGGCAGGATCAAGATCGAGGTGATGGAACAAATTAGAAAATGTAGGCTTTGTGTATTGTACTGGTACAGGAAGTCAGATCCACAGTGTATGTGGATCAGTCAGCTCAGCTGTGCTCCCCTGGCTTTCCTTCATGACTACAAAATGGCTGCAGCAGCCCCGAGCATCTCATTCCCTTCCCCTCACCCCCACCTGTGACAACATCCATATTCAAATCTCTGTCTCAGGCCACTTTGGGGAGCAAGATAACTTTCCCAGAAGTTCCCCAACTAACTTCCTCTAGTATCACACACACCCATGCTTAAGCTCATCTCCAGGGGATGGGAATACCAAATTCGGGGTTAAACCAGCGGTTCTCACCCTTGACTGAATTTTAGAATCACCCGGGGGCTTCCCTGCTGGTCCAGTGGTTAAGACTCTGTGCTCCCAATGCAGAGGTCACGGGTTCAATCCCTGGTCAGGGAACTAAGATCTCGCATGCTGCATGGCACAGCCAAAAAAAAAAAAAAAAAAAATCACCTTGGAAGCTTTTTAAAAAAATATCACTACCCAAGTCCCACCACAGATGTTCTACATTAAGGCCCAAGCAGCAACTTCTTTTCCTTTTTTCTTTAACTTCTTATCGAAGTATAACATTCATACAGAACAGTACACATACAAGTGAACAACTCCACGAGTTTCCATATATTAAATGCACCTGAGTAACCAGCAGCCAGCTCAAGAAACAGATTTTTACTTCACTAGCCTCCTCTAAGGCCCCTGGCGTCGTGTTCAGTCACTATTCCCACCGAGGATAATCACTGTCTTGATTTTTAGCACCAGGGAATTCCAATGCCGGGCATTCATAGACCCACCCAGGTAACTTCCCTGAGGGCCGCTTGGGCTGAGAACCACTGGGCTGACACCTCCGCCCACCTTCCCAGCACACTGCTGCCCTAGCTCACCCCCAACTAATTCCCTTGGCAAAGATGAAGGCCTTGGGAGGCGCCAAGCTCACCATTACTTCTTAGATCAATAGATGCAAGTCCCGAGGCCACCTTTCCTAGGCCTGGCCCATGTGGCAGGGGCCTCCTGAGCCCGGCCTACTGTTGCTTCTCCCCACTGACCCTAGTTGTCCCTGAGATGAGCCTTCCAGAAACTGCTGGGGCTGTCAGGGCTCAGTGACCTGCTACTGCTCGCCCGCCCCCACCCCCACCCCGGCCAACCTCTATCCCGAATCGGAGGGTTTGGAAAGCACCTGGTGGGCTGGGAGAGCCCAGCGCCCAGGAAGGCTTATGCTGGGGGAGCGCACGGTCAGGGTGCAGCTGCTTACCTGCCGGGGGAGCCCTCAGGGACGCCTCAGCCTTGACAGCCGTCAAGCCGTCTCCCCCGCACATGCCACCCAGGGAGCCACGGTGAGGGCTTGGGCGCCCAGCCGCAGGGAGCCCTCCCCAGCACGAACCCCGAGCTCAGGCCACTGTAGTCAGCAGGCACGGAGCAGCTAGCCTCAAACGAGGGGCTTTACTGAGGTCAAGGCAGGCCGAGCGCGCGCATCGCCTCGAGGGCCAGCACGGGATCCACGCCGGAGCGCAAACAGGAAGCCGAGCCGCCTCGTGGGAGCAACCGCCTCGATCTAAAATGAGCCTTAATTCAGACCAGCCTTGCGCGCAGCCTGCGCGGATTACCGAGGCCCCGGTGCCCCGAGGGGAAAGCCAATCAGGCGGCAGGCAAGGTAGCACGAGGTGCTCGCGGTGCACCAGGCCCTGCGGACCCCGCCGACCATGCCCGGCGGGGTGGGGATGGGGGGGGGGGGTCCCCATGCCACGTGACCACCTCTCCGCCACAGTTTATTGCCAGCTAAGGCAAGGCTGGGCCAATCAGATTCTCTCCCGGGACTTCGGGGGTGGGCATGGAGCTGGGTCCGAGAGAAGGCGGGGCTGGAGGCGCAGCTCTGCGCAGACTTGGCCAGGCCCCGGCAAGGCTGGAGGGAATCCTGCACTAAACAGGGTGCTGGGGGCCTGGAGCAGTGGAGGCATACATGTGGGAGGAGAAGAGAAGGGCAGCCCCAGTGAGGGGCAGAGATGGGAGACCCTGTGCCCCGCTGGGGAGGGGGCCACCGTTTCATTCATTCATTCATTCATTCATTCGGTTTTTTCAATGTCTTCCATGTCCGGTGCCTTTGTGGCCTGGCTGTCCCTTTTCCTACGAGATGATGCCCCATCGTTCCAGCCTCACGTTTTACTGGAGATGATGTGAGTGGAGGTCGGTTCCTTGCAACCTCCTGACCCCTGCACCTGCCACTCTCTCCCCACCCCAGCCTCCTGTCTTCATAGTGACTGAGCAAACCCCCTGCCTTACTTACTGTCCTTCACGTGGTCTTGCTAGGGAGACAGACCTCCTAGCATGAAGGGGCAAGGAGGCTCCCAGACCACGGAGCAAGCCCCTCCCTGACGCATCAGATCCTAGCCAGCCTGGGAGGCAAGAGGACACCCCTCCCCCACTTTCTGTCACACCAGCACCCCTTTAATGAGGCGGTTTGTTGAACCCAACTGTTTGCTCAGGGGAGAGTTAAGTTAAATAAACAAGGAGGCCTACATAAGCAAATCAGCCCAGAAGCCTGTAAATGCCTCAAGGCCAGGAGGTCAAAGCCTAAGGACAACCAATCACAAACAGCCCACCAAGGGTAGTCAGATTCTTAGAATGGTTGCTAGGGGCTTGAGCAGAAGGTGGAATGGGGAGTTGCTATTTGAGTCAGGTAGAAATTCAGTTTTGCAAGATGAAAACAGTTCTAGAGATGGGTAACAGTCATGTCTGCACAACAATATGAATGTATTTAATACCATTAAACTACACCATGCACAAAAATAAATTCAAAATGGATTAAAGACTTAAATGTAAGAACTGAAACCACAACCAAAAAAAAAAAGACAAAACTTCTTGAAGAAAACGTAGGCAGTAAGCTCTTTGACACTGATCTTAGTAATTTTTTTTGCATATGTCTCCTCAGGCAAGGCAAACAAAACCAAAAATAAACAAACGGGACTACATCAAACTAAAGAGCTTTTCCACAGTGAAGGGAACTATCATCTACTGAATGGGAGACGATATCTGCAAGCAATCTATCTGATAAGGGGTTAATACCCAGCTTATACAAAGAACTCATACCACTCAACATCAAAAACCCAAACAACCTGATTTTTACAGATGGGCAAAGGATCTGAATAGACATTTTTGCAAAGAAGACATACAGATGGCCAAGAGGCACATGAAAAGATGCTCAACGTCACTAATCATCAGGGAAATGAAAATCAAAACCACAATGAGACATCACCTCACACCTGTCAGAATGGCTACTAGCAAAATACAACAAGTACTGGCAAGGATGAAGAGAAAAGGGAACACTCGTGCACTGTTGGTGGAAATGTAAATTGGTGCAGCCACTATGGAAAACAGTTTGGAGGCGCCTCACAAAATTAAAAACAGAACTATCACATGATCCAACAATTAACATGTGGGTATTTTTCTGAAGAAAACAAAACCACTAATTCAAAAAGATATGTACACCCCTATGTTCACTGCAGCATTATTTACAATAGCCAAGATATGGAAGCAACCTAAATGCCCAGAGATAAAGAAAATGTGGTGTATATATTTATGAAATGGAATACTGCTCAGCCATAAAAAGAATGAAATCTTGCCATTTGCAACAACATGGATGGACCTAGAGGGCATTATGCTAAGTGAAATCTAAAAAACAAAACAAACAAACATAACAAAACAGAAACAGAGTTATAGATAGAAAACAAACAGGTGGTTGTCAGAGGGGGGGTGGTGAAGGGAGGAAAGAAATAGGTGAGGGAGATTAAGAAGTACACCAGTTGTAAAATCAATGAGTCACGGGTATTAAGTGTACAGTGTGGAGAATACCGTCAATAACTATGTAATATCTTTGCATAGCGACATAGCGTAACTAGACTTACCGTGGTGTTTGAAATGTATAGAAATATCAAATCACTCTTTTGTGCACAGGAACTAACATAATGTTGTAGATTAATTATACTTCAGAAACAAAATAACAAACTCATAGAAAGAGATCAGATTTGTGGTTAACAGAGGCAATGGGTGGGGGGAGGGAGTGGGAAGGTTGAGGGCAGTCGAACTTCCAGTTATAAGGTAAACAACTGTTAGGGATGTAATGTACAACATGATAAAACGAACACTGCTGTATATTAAATATGAAAGTGATTAAGAGAGTAAATCCTAAGAGTTCTCATCACAAGGAAAATATTTTTTCCTATTTCTTTAATTTTGTATCTGTATGAGATGATAGATGTTCACTAAACTTACGGTGCTAATCATTTCGTGATGTATGTAAGTCAAATCATTATGCTGTACTCGAACAAACAGTGCTGTATGTCAATTAAATCAATAAAACTGGAAGAAAAATAAAATAGAATTACAAAGAAAAAAAAACAAAACAGCCAACCAGAAAGTGAAGGCAATCCAAGTGTCCACTGAGGGATAAACAAAATGTGATCTATTCATTCAATGGACTATTATTCATCCTTAAAAAGGAAGGAAGTCCTGACAGATGCCACACAACACATCAACAGTGTGAACATTGAGGACATCATTCTAAGCGAAACCAGCCAGTCACCAAAAGACACACACTGATGAGGTCTCATTTGAGGTCCCTGGAGTCGCCAAATTCATAGAGACAGAAAGTAGAATGGTGGTTGCCAAGGGCTGGGGGAGGGGGAGGGGAGGTTATTGTTTAATGAGTATAGAGTTTCAGTTTTGCAAGATGAAAAGACTTCTGGGGATTGGTTGCCTGACAGTGTGAATATACTTAACACCACTGAGCTATATACACTCTGAAATGTTTAAGATGTTTAATTTTAGATTATATGTATTTTACCACAATTGAAAAATTATTTTTTAAGATTTTTTTTTTTTAATTTATTTTTGGCTGCATCGGGTCTTAGCTGCGGCACGCGGGATCTTCGTCGCGGCCCACGGGCTTCTCTCTCTAGTTGTGGCGCGCGGGCTCCACAGTGCATGAGCTCTGTAGTTTGCAGCACGTGGGCTCTAGTTGAAACGTGTGAGCTCAGTAGTTGTGGCATGTGGACTCAGTTGCCCACACTATGTGGGATCTTAGTTCCCTGACCAGGGATCTAACCCACGTCCCCTTCACTGTGAGGTGGATTCTCTACCACTGGACCACCAGGGAAGTCCCTACCACAATTCAAAATTTAAAAAACAAATTTTTTAAAACCACACAGAAAGTACTGACACAAGAAGTAAATGAGCTAACATATATGGAAGTGCCTGGAACATTGTAGGCATTTAATAGACGTTAGAGTCTTTTTTCTTTCTTTCTTCGTTAAACCCTGGTCCTTGATTCCTGAAGTTCTAAGGGTATGCACCAGATGAGACTAACTTATTAGAGGCCCAGAATTTACCTTTAGGTCAATGAACACTGCACAAATTCTTGAGATTCTTTTCTTAAGTAGGTTAAATAATCTGCATAACAGATTTTGTTGCATAACAAATATTTTTGAAGAAGGAGGAGAAAGAGAAGGAGGAGGAGGAGAAAAGGATTCAAGAGAAAAAAGAGCGTGGCTCGCGGCATTTTCATCTGTAGAGATTTCCTGCAGAATGTGTGTTGAGTTTAGGAGGGTGTGTAGAGGTGTCTCTCGATTATGTGCTAATTGGACCAGCAGCATTAGACACATCATCACATTTGATCTTGTCCCAACCTTTTCAGGTAGATATGCTTATCTCTAATTTACAAATGAGAGAACCAAAGCTCAGGGAAATACAGAGCTTGCCCAAATAAAGTGGCGGGGCCAGAATATGAGGCTGGGTCTGTGTCATCTCAAAGCACACTTTCTTTCTGCTCCATCCTTGATGGCAAGAGTTTTCCTCCAGCCTGCCAGCTCTTCATGGATGTTACCTTGCACTGCTGTGCTGTACCTTGCACTGCTGTGCTGTGAACCTCAGACAGTTCAGTAAACGAGTTCTGCGATCAACTCGCCATGTCTGCCATGGGCGTTGTGTAGAGGAGACACGGTACGTGTGCTCTGCAACTGCCTCTCCAGCCTGTATCACGCTGAGCACAGGTTTGGAGCAGAAAGAGGAAGAAAACTTTTCTCTGTCTGTCTAGCAACTGTTGGCCTGTTCTCTGAAGAACTTGGTGTTGAAATGCTCCTCCTGCCAGGGTATCTAGTCAGGCTTGGTCTCCTCTCCTCTCTCCCTCTGCCTTCTCGAGAGAGAGGATGGGTCATTACAGTTTCTACCAGCCCCCGACCCTGTAAACACCTACCAGGCAGACAGGCTTCAGGGAACAGAGAGCTGTCGTCTTTCTCCAGCAAAACAGCTACGAGCATGAACATTCATTTCCCGGAAGGTCATACGAGTACTCGTGAGCTCACGTCTGGCTCTGGCTCAAAGGAAAGATGTTCTGTGAATGCGGCTCCCTGGCACCAGGCCCGGGCAGCATTCCCCGGGTGGCAAGGCAGTCGTTGGGAAAGCTTGGCACATGCAGGGTCTCGTTGTCATGTGAGGGAACAGAGGGTGTGAGTTTTCTCCCCATCTTTCGACCTAAAATCTTGGGTCAAACCAGAGAGGTGAGAACATCTTCTCACCGACCCCCGTCCTCCCTCCCCACCCAGCCCTCTACCCTCCTGCTTTGCTAAAACGCTGCAGCCAGTCGTCGGAGTTGACAGCAGCCTGGAGGGAGTACCTGGCAGGTGGAGGCTGCCCTCCCAGCAGAGAGCTTCAGTCCCAGGCGGGGAACCCGAGGCCGCGGGTCAGCCCCACAGTGAGAGTCGCTGGACCTGCCCCCGAGGGCACGCGGCTTTCCCGAGGTGCTCCCACCCCGGGTAGCCCCCAGAGCCGCCTGTCCTGCCCGGCCTGGCTCTGAGCCTGGGCAGCGGCTTTGCCTGTGGCTGCCTCGCCTGCACGAGCCACCTCTGTTGCCGTTAGGAATTAAGCAGCTTAGGCCACACCTGCTTGGTATTTTCAAAATTTCTTAGAAACAAAATAAACATGCAGCTTATATAACAGTCCTGGCTGGAAAGTCAGTGGCTGCTGGCGTGGGGGCAGCATGTCCGGGGAAGCTGGTGTTGAGGAGGGCCTTGGTCAGCCCTGGCCGTTGCTGGGCCATTTGCTCTAAACTTTCTAAAGCAAAAACTCTCCACCGAGGAGTGACCTCCGAGCCCATTTCAGAGTGAGGCTTGGAGAACCACCGAGGCAGCAGGAGGAGGTCTCAGCAGTGGTGACGAACATGAACCAGGCCCTGGTACAGCTCCGTGTCAAGCACTTCCCCTGCATTATCTCATCACATCCTCACACTAACCCCAGGACGTTAGCATTGAAATTAGAACCACTTGGCGATCAAGAAGCCGTAGGTCAGCTGGCCCTCAGCCTCCATTACGCTTCCTGCTGGCAGCTTTCTGTGTTGCTAAAAACCACCTTTCCCAGACTCTCTTGTAGCCAGGGCTCTCAGTGAGAATTCAGTTCTGTCCTGACATACAAGATTGGCAACTTGGCTTGGTAAGCAAGGGCATGGACGCCTGGTGGTTTCTGCCGCGGCCATCATGTGTCCCATCACCACCGTGGCTGGGGACAAGAGCGGTTATGGTGGCAGTGCCACCTCCCAGCCCGTGGCAGTGAGTTCAGAGGTGGGTCTCATTCCCCAGGTGGAGGAGTAACTCTGCGGGAGTGTCCTTCCCGTGCTTCCTGGGAGCCGTTCCTGGAGGCCTTGCCCAGTGCCTGCTCCTCCAGCCCTTCCTGTGTTTTTGTAGAGACCTAATTCCCTTCATCTATCATCTATCTATCTACCATCTGGCCGTGCCACGCCGCTTGTGAGATCTTAGTTCCCCCGACCAGGGATTGAACCCGCGCCCTCGGCAGAGAAAGCGCTGAGCCCTAACCACTGGACCGCCAGGGAGTTCCCCCTGATTCCCTTTATTTAATCTCTCTCTGTTGAAAACACCTGCAGTGGAGTCCGTGTCCTGTTCTCCACCTGGCTGACACAGTCCCAGAGCAGATCTGGGGCAAGTCCTGTCTCTCCTGTTGGTTCGGAGCACAGAACACGGGGTCAGCAGTGGCCGGAGGGAGCAGCGGGTGTGCTCGGGGCTTTAGAATCAGGAGGCCCAGCGGGCAGTTGCTGCAGGGCTAGGGAGGGGAGCCCGGGAGGAAGGACTTGCCAGAAAGCATGAGCGGGCATCTCAGGTAGGAGAACAAGCAGCCCTGCGGGGAAGACGCTGGGACGAGGAGAGACCAAGAGGAAGAGGAGAGATGGAACTAGCCAGGGGAGGCGAGGAGGGTAGAGTCTGTCCCAGACAAAGCGGTTGATTCCTTCCATCAATAAGATGCTTTCAAATGTAAATAACTGAAAACACACTTCAAATGTTTTGTGTTAAAAGGACATCTTATCATCACGTATTAACAAAGACTCCAAAGACAGGGCAGGGTCAAGTTGCTTCCATCTTTCTGAGCCCCCATTCTTAGCAGGTCTACTCGGCCTCGAGGAGGCTGTCCTCATGGTCACAGGTGGCTGCCCTATTCCAGGTGTCACATCCAGACACACCAACTTCTAAGAAGAGGACGCATCCCTTCTGCTGCTTCTGTTTTCATCAGGGAGGAACCTCTCCCAGAGTCCACCCCCAGTAGACCTCCCCTCACACCCTACCGCCCACAACTGGGTGGCGTGCCCATCCTCACCTAGTCACTGGCTGGGAAAGCACACTTCAGGAGTGGCTTCCGCCAGGGGTGCTCAACCCTGGCAGAATATTAGAATCACTTACAGAACTTAAAAAAACATATATATATATATATATAAAGTATATATTTATGCCCAGTTTCCACCCCGGAACATAGACTAACTCAGGACCCTTGCTAACGACATGTCAATGTAGGCCCATCAACTGTTAACAAGCCCACCACTCTGGTGCGGGTCGCTGATGGTGGGCGAGGCCGTGCGTGGGTGGGAGCAGGGGGCATATGGGAAATCTCTGTACTTTCTGCTCAATTTCGCTGTGAACCTAAAACTGCTCTAAAAAATAAAGTCTATATAAAACTTGCTTTTAAAGCTCAGGATGCTAGGCATTAGTATCTTTTTAGAAGTTCCTAAAATTATTATAATATTCCAGCATGCCACCAGGGTTGAGGAACGATTGGTTTAGACTATTTGAGATTTCTCTCTGAGCTGGGGACAAAGTGACCTTTCTTAGAGGCGAGTATCTGAACGAAATGGGGATTACTGTTACAGAGGGGGGAGGGGATGGAGTTGGCACAGACCACGAGGCACCTGCTACCCTCACCAAGGTCCACAGTGCGGTCAGTCCAAGCCATCAGGGTGACTCCGGAGACATTCGGGGAAAGGAGGAGAGTCAGAGAAGGGCCATCCTGCGGTTGCCCGAGGGTGATGCTGGCCCATGGGAGTGGGAGATGGTACATTTCCCTGCTGTTCAACCTTGGCCAGAGGCTGCGGGTGGAGTCCGGGCAGTGGGGTGCAGGGAGCAGGGAGGCTGGAATGGGGGGTGGGGACACGAGTCCCTGCGGGTCGGGGTAGCTCTCGGGGGCCGTGGCCTACCTCCCCTCAGTCAGTTCCTCCAATCGGCCTCTCTCACTGCGGGGAGATCCTCCATCACCGGAGCGGCACTGCCCTCCCGCCGGGACTTTTCCCGTCTGTTTATTCCCGTGTTTAGCATCTGTGTCCGTGTTGCTGTCCGATGGCGACGGTCCTCTGCGGTTCCCAGCACCCTTTCAGCTGGCAGGGGTGGGGTACAAGACGGGATGTGAGCGCGGCGACCCGTGGGCAACCCTCTGCCTCCCCCTCCCCTGCTTCAGTGAACCCCCAAGGCCTGCCCTGAGCTGGGGGGGGGGCCTCCATTAGCAGGGGGCTTCGAGGAGCAGAGCCCGGCCAACCTCCTGTCGGGTTCCCCACAGCTGTCCTGGGGTCAGCCCGTTGCTGCCGCAGCACCCAGCCTTTCCTAAGTCACCCCAATCGAACGTGGCTCCTCGAGAGCACAGACCCTATCGCCCTGTCACAGCACCCAGGACAGTCCACTCAAAAAATAGTGGCTGAACGAACAAACGAGCGGGGGAAATCTTCCCTTCTGTTCTGTCACGACAACAAAAGAAGGGACTGTGACCACAACAGACGGTTTGCTTGTTTTATGTCTGAGAATCTAAACACCAGAAGCTCCACATAGTGGAAACAAAGGATGCTTTGCTAAGCTTGTGGCGATCCGGCTGAGACTCGGGAAGTCACGTCGGGAAGCACAGGGTGCCCTCCGTGCCCTCGGCCCAGCGTGACGGCGGTTTGTGAGGAGTAACCCGGAACGTCACCTGCTCTCGCTGGTGGCCCGCGAGTGGGGAGGGCTCTCGGCCATTTACGTTTTGGACGATGGCAGTTGTTTGGAAAGAATGAATCCGTTGTGCAAATATTTTTTCAGCCCATTCCTTAGCCCAGGAAAAAACAGTAGAAAGAGAAAACAGTAGATGGGATCACCGGGTGGAGGCAAGATCAAGGGGTTTTTCCATTGTTTTCTTTTGAGTTAAATCTAGTTTGGAAATAGGATTAGTCCAGAACGCGTCAGGTCTGGGACATCACAGTGAAACGGCTTAGATCGTTCTGTCTTGTTATAAAGATAGTAAGTGGGAAGAAAAGGAGGAGGAAAGAGAAAGAGATGATGGTGATTTTTCCTGAAGGTGCTAATCTTCCCTCTGGAACAAGGCAGATCAGGTGTTTGGAAACTCCGAGCCGTCTCCTCCCCAAGCTGAGCGTTTCCAGCTCTCTCGACACATCCTCAAGCAAGGGTTTTGAGGAGACCCTCAAGTGCCACTGCAAGTGACACTTCCGTGGTTTCAGGAAGGAGCAGATGCTCCCGAGACGCGGCCCCGGTGAGTGGCGCAGCGAGCCCAGGCGACACTGCTTCCCTCGGCTGGTTTCCTCATCTGGCTGCTGGTGGGTAGGGGTGGAGGAGAGAGGGGCGGGTCCGGCGAGACTCCCTCCCCCGCATCCAGCCGGGGGGCGGGGGGGGGCGGGGGGCACACCTTTGAGCAGGATATGGTCTTTGCCGTTAATACAGCTTAAACCGCCAGGAGCTCAGGGCCAGGGCCAGAGACTTTAATGTGGGAGGAGAATCCGGGGAGGTGGGAGAACAGAAGTGTGGGGTCCCGGGACCCCAGAGTTGAGGGGGAGGGTGTTGCAAGGAGGGGTGGCCGGGCAGGGCCTTGGGAGGCTGCGGCCAAGACGGTGGGCCTGCCTACACGGGTTGGAGCCCGGATGGACGGGAGTGGTTTCTGCAGAGAGCAGGGGACAGACGGGCTCGGCCGGACGGGTCAGCAGGAGGAAGGAGGGCGGGGACATGAGGTAGTAGCTGCAGGGGCAGCAGGTCTGGAGAAGATTTTGGTTTTGTTACTATTCAGTTATTTGACTTTTGCAAAATAAGGAGCAGGTGTGCACAGTAGACATCCAGTGACACAGGGCCTTTCACCCTCTGCCCGGTCCCCCTTTGCTTCTCCTGGAGGGGACGAGGCACAGGTAGCAGCCAGCGGCCCAGCTGCCCCGCTCTCCCCCTGGCCTGATTCCGGGCTCCTGCTCTGGCCCGCGCCCTGATTCCCATGGTTGTCGCTGGACCCTGTCCTGGCCCCTCAGGCACCCTCGGGGCCCAGGTGCTGCCGGCGCTGAGGGTCCTGGGGCTGACCCCGGCTACCCACCCTCCGGCCCCAGGACCCTCACTCTGGAGTCACCCAGGGGGTCATGTTGACCACCCACCGCGGGTCTCACCAGGGACCCCCACCTTGGCCTCCACGGTCACCCCTCCACTGGACACACCTGAAATGGAGCTGACGTCCCCAAGTCCAGGGGCCCTGGGGCTCAAGTGAGGCTCCGGGGGGTGGAGGGGAATGGGGGGAACCAGAGAGGGTGGGGGGCAGGGCTTCAGAGACACGCACGCACGCACATTCCTGGGCTGCTGGGAAACTTTATTGGTCTCTACTCTAGAGAGGGAGGCGAGGATGCCCTCGGAGCAAGAGGGGTGCCAGGAGCAGCCGTCCAAGGGCGCAGCACAGCGAGGCCAGGGCAGCTTCAGTGACGGGGCATCTGTGGGGGACACGAGGCGTGGTGAGGCCCTTGCCCAGGGCCCAGCGGCTCCCCGCACTGCCGCCCCGCCACTCACCTTGGCCGGGCTCGGGGGGTATCTGGCTCTGAGGGCCTCCTCATTCAGCAGAGGCCTCACCAGGCAAGAGCGGCGGTGGGAGAAGGTCTCGAAGCTCTTCTTGCCATGGTAGGACCCCATGCCGCTGCCCCCTGCGGGAGGAGCCAGCTCAGCGTGGCCCCGAGACCCCGACGCCCCTCCTGCGCCCCTTCTCCGAGCGGCCTGGGGGCCCCCGATCCCTGGGGTGTCCGCCGAGGCATCCACGCCAGGAACAGTGGCCAGGAAGAGCCTCATCCCAGCCCCGCCACTAGGTGGCTCTGCGACCTCTGGCGCGTGCGCCCTCCCTCAGGCCCCAGGTGACCTCTGGGACCCTCTAGGGTCTGGAGGTTGAATGTGGCTGATGGATGTACCAGCAGAGGGAGAGGTCAGTGGGAGTCTGAGGCCCAGCCCAAGGGTGGGGGGGACACCCGCGGGGGGCAGTGGGCCGTGAGCTCGGCCCCAGACTCACCCACGCCCCCGTAGGGCAGCGAGGGCACGGTCGTGTGGACGATGACGTCGTTGGCCGTCACCCCGCCACTAGAAGTCTCCGCGATCATCTTCTTAATCACCTGCAATAGCCCCGGGGCTCAGCCTGCGGCCCGGGACACCCAGCCCCTCCCCCTCCCCGCTGCCCAGGCGCGTCCTGGAGCCGCAAGGACGCGGGAGCTGGTGAAGGCAGAGCCCCCGCGCCGGGCCGCTCCCCGCCCCGAGCCCCAGGCTGGGTTCTCCACTCTCCCCACGTAGTTTTGTGGGGAGATGGTAAGAGCAGCAGTTCCCAGGACGGCGTGCGCGGCACCGAGGGGCTCATCATCATCTCATTCACGCTCTGTCCTGATTTCAGAGCTGAGAAGAAAGGGGCTCAGGAAGGTTAAGCGGCTTGCGGTGAACAGTGAGGCTGGGATTTGCTCCCAGGTCTGTGAACCCCTGGATCCTGTTTGCAGGAGCAGCGCGCCCAGGGCCCCAGGACCCTGGAGGAGGGTCCCCCGGCTCACCTTGTCGTTTAGGGAGAACACATAGAGGGCCAGGGGCTTCTCGCGCTGGCTGATGAACTGGATGGCTTCCTCCAGGCCGCGCACGCATACGATGGGCATTATGGGCCCTAAGACCTCCTCCTGCATCACCGGGGACTGGGGGTCCACGTCCACGAGGATGGTGGGGGCTGGAGCAGGGAAGAAGCCGGCGTCAGCTAGTGTAGAGACCCCAGCCCAGGCGTCTGGTTTCTCACCCAGCCCTTTACAGACAAGGCGGCAAGGCTTAGCGGGGCGGGGCAGGCACGGGGCCTCCTCCTGCCAGGCTCCATCCCGGCGGACCACGGAGAGAACCCTGGATTCACCTATACGGGAGGAGCCCGGGCTCCACACTTCAGGGGGCGGGCCCTGTGCCCCGCTAGCCACGTGAGCCCTGCTGGAGCTCTTCAGCCTCCTGGCAACTTGGGGGCCAAGTGGGGCCCCATCTGCTGACCCTCCAGCCCAGGCACTGCGGGCCCCTCCCGCTGGGCACACCTGGGGCTCCTGTGGCCTCTGCTGAAGCTGCCGGGATGCAGAGGAGGTGAAGCCTCCTCTAGGCCTTGAGGGGAGGGGCTTCTGGGCTGGGGAGGGGCCTCCCAGGGGCTGTGTCCAGCTCCTGCCCGCCAAGAGGCCCAGAGCCAACCCGGGGCCACAGGTGAAAGTGACGGACACACACCATGGGGCTGCGTCTGCTCTTCAGGGGTGTGTGCCCACCCGCCGCCCGCTCGCGGGGCCCCTGGCAGCCCTGGCGGGCAGGCGGTGCTCTCCTGAAGGGCAGCGCACACACCTATGTACCGGCTGGTCGCATCCCCGGTGCCCCCGTAGGCCACCTTCTGGCCTTCCATCAGGCCCATCACCCTCTGGAAGTGTAGGGAGTTGATGATTCTCCCGTAGTCGCGGGACTTCTTGGCATCCTCCCCGTAGAACTCCTGTGGAGGAGAGCCTCCAGGTGAGGATGTGGACCCTCATCACGGCCACAGGCTGTGAGGTCACTGGTGACCCCAACCTGGGAGCACACGTGGGCACCGCCCTGTGGGGCAGCAGTCAATGGCACAGCGACCCCGAGAACTACGGAGCTGCCGCACCCTGGGCGCCCCCCGACTTTCCTGGCACACGAAGTGCTGCAAGACAGCTGTGTTGTTTGAAAGAAATACATGCACAGCGTCTGGACATCACACTGGGACCAGACGCGTGCGTCTACAGCAAGGAGAATGGAGGGAACACACCAAGTCAGCAGCGACTGGCTTTAGGTGGTGGGATTCTGGGTGGAGCTTTTCCCTCTTCTTTATGCTTTTTAATCTTTTCCAAATTATCGACAGCGAGTGTGGATTATTTTCATGAGCAGAAAAGAATGAGCCAGTCTTTTCTCAAGTCCACGTCCATGTCACCACCTGGCAGCCTGTCACCCGCCCCCGGGGCCAACACTCACCTTCAGGGACTTTGTGAGCTTCTCCACGACTTGGTTCTGGATCGAGGGGTCACACAGGATGTAATCGGGGGCCACGCACCCCTGGCCGCTGTTCATGAATTTCCCCCAGGCGATGCGTCTGTAAAAACCCCAGGTTAGATGACATATCGCCAGCCCGGGGGGGCTCCCCAGGAACAGGCCTCTGGCTCGGTTAGCCCAGGGTCAGGGCACGAGGGGCTCTGCTGTGAGCTGTCCACCAGGGGGGCCCCTTAGCACCCCACTGGCTTCTAGATCCCATGACCCTGGACGTGCTCACAGGGCCTGCGGTGACCTCATCACTGACTGGCGGGGGGTGTCTGGCGTGGGCGGACTTTATCCCCCTCTTTTCACAGCCTTGAGCCCTGCACGGCCAGGTGTCACTGTGCTCAGGGCCCCACACCCCAGAAGGCTACATGTGCGGGACATGAGGGCGGGCAGGGCTGTCCTGGACCCCTCCTCTGCGGGAAGCCTTTCCCGCACCTCTTCTGTGAGCATGGTACCTCCAGCCCCAGCTCCCGCCAGGACCGCGGGTGCCCTGAGGGCAGGGGCCACGTCAGTGGCACTCAGAGTGAACTGCCGTCCGTCTGAGCTGGGGGGCAGCCAGGCCAAGCCCCTCACCTGCAGGCGACGTCCAGGTCACAGTCCTTGTCCACGTAGCAGGGGTTTTTGCCCCCCAGCCCCAGCGTGACGGGGGTCAGGTGCTTGGCCGCAGCCATCATGACGATCCTGCCCACCCCGGGGCTCCCGATGTACAGGATGTGGTCAAATCTCTCCTTGAGCACCTCCGTGGTTTCGGGGACACCCCCACTGATCACCGGGTACAGATCCTTCCGAGAGAGGACAGAGGCGAGGCTCAGAAAGGACCACAGCCCCCTCCCCACGTGGCCGGGCCGTCGCCACCAAATGGACCCCCTCTCTTGGCTCAGGGGCTCCAGTCACCCCAGTGGGAGTGGCCAGCTGTCCTCACCCCACCCGGGGCTTGGGCCCTGGCTGCAAGAATTCACTATTTCTCAACCCCTGAAGACACGGCCCCGCCCCCGTTCTCCGTGTGCCCTGGAGAGTCTGTCACCTTGTCCAGGTACTGGGGGAGGATGGTGGCCAGCAGGCTCGCTGTGTTCTCACTCAGCTCCGACGGCTTGAGGACCACCGCGTTCCCTGCAGAGCACACGGAATCAGGGCCATGCTGGGGCCACCCCCCTGCTCTGCCCTCCCAGGGACCAAGGGCGCATGGTGGGCGGTGAGGCTGTGTGGACATCTGAGCCTGGCTGGGCCTGGGCACCGGGAAGCCTGGTCCCCACAGCCTCCTGTGAGAGCCGGACCCTCCTATGGCTCCCTGACCCCAGGCTGCCTCTTCGCACAGGCCTGCGCCCCCCCACCCCAGGCCCTCCCCTCCACAGCGGAGAAGAGGGATCCCTCCTGGCTCCCCGACCCAGAACGGGGCTCACGGTACCTGCAGCAATGGCGCCCACCATGGGCTGGATGGTGAGGCTGAAGGGGTAGTTCCAGGTGCCGATGATGAGAACCACACCCAGGGGCTCTGAGTGGATGTAGGACTCATCCTGCTGGGTCTGGGGCGTCTTCTCCACGGGCTCGTCCGCAGCCCACTCAGGGAGTTTCTTGATCACGTAGTCGATCTCCTCCAGGACGTACACGATCTCCTCGTAGTAGGCGGTCCATTCGTTCTACAGCGAGAGGGCTCCGTGAGGCTTGCTGGCCCCAGGGTGAGGGCCACGCAGCCGGGGCTCTGAGCAGAGGCCCCAGGGCTGGCGGTGGTCCTTGGCTCGCTGCTTCCCAGCTTTGTGACCCCGAGTGAACCTCCTGACCTCAGTCTCCCAGTCTGCAAAATGGGAACATGACTGGACCTCATGCTCCAGGTGGGCCCATTGGACACAGCCTGGCTTGTTCTGCTGCCCACATGAAGGCGGCCATTCACCGTGGGCTCCCCAGCCCAGTGGGCCAGGCAAGAAGGCACAAGGGGGCAGAGCTGAGGATTAGCCTTCGAGTGGTGGGTCTGTGAGGGCCCCTTTCTGCCAGTGCTGGGGGCCCAGACAGGTTGGACACATCGAGCATGAGGTGCCCTCGGGCACCTCAGACCTGAGTAGTGATTTGAGGGTCACTCAGTGAGTCGGGGGAAACTGAGCTGAGGGGTGTCCGGGAAGGCTTAGCGATGAAAACAAGACTTGAAGCCAGGACGGAGCCCTAAGAAGACCACCCTGATGAAGTGGCTTCAGGAAAGAGGCCACCAAAGAGAGTCAGGAGGAAATCCAAGAGACCCTCAGCCAGCGGAGGAAGCCAGTGTGGGGGGCTTCCGAGAGAGGGGTGCAAAGTGGGACACACAGCTCTTCCGTGAACTTTGGCTGTGCAGAGCAAGACAGAAGTCGTGAGGTCAGCACTGGGTTTTCTTGCCTTTGTTTTTTGCTGTAAGATGAGAAATCTTGAGAAATTAAAAAAAAAAAAATACAGTGGCAAAAGGCCCGGAAACGGTAGGGGGACGGGCTCCACAGCCCCTCTGCTCTCTTCCAAGGCCAGGCGGATGGAAGGGTGGAAGCAGGCCCAAGTGACTTGGGGGCAGCGAGGGGGAGGGGCTGAGTATTCGGAGGGGTCTGATTTTGCCCAGGGGTAGGAGAGGACGGGGAGGGAGGGAGGGAGGACGCCCAGCAGAGCAGGCTGCCCTCCGCGAAGCCGGGCTGGGCTGTTCCCTGGTGTGGAGAAGCCGGCCCGCACGGGGCTGAGAGGTGAAGGAAAGAAGAGGCCGGAGAGGGGTGGCCTCGTGTGCTGGGCTGGGTGGAGAAGGGCGTGAAGCCAGGAGTGGGGATGACGGACCTGGCGCGTGGGACCTGGGGCGCCGCAGGACGCAAGGAGAAGCCGGCACGCCCCGTCTGAGCGGCTGCGCTTTCCCCTCCGTAAAAGGGTCCTGAGGCGCCCGGAGTGTTTTGGGGGCTAAGTGTCAAGAGCCGGGCGCAGAGCCTGGCCCGCGGCGCGCAGCCCACGTCCTGGGCGCACGCAGCCCTCTCCTGCCCGTGGCCGGTCGGGGCGCACCTTGCGGAGGTCGGCGGCCAGCGCGCCCACGAGGTCCTTCTCGCGCTCGCGGATCAGGCGCCGCAGCCCCTCCAGCTGCTGGACGCGGCACTGGAGCGGGCGCGTCTTGCCCGCGTTGAAGGCGGCTCTGGCCCGCTGCACCACCTCGCTGATTGTGTCCATGGTTCCTGAGGACAGAGAGCTCCTTGGAGCCGGGAGGAGGGCGCGCGCTCCCCGGCCACCCACTGGGACCCGGGGTCCCCAGGGCAGCACCCACCCTCACTGGTAATTTTATAGGAAGAGGAAGATCTCCCTGGGAGCACCGAGAAATGGCCTCCTTTTGCCTTCTCAGCTCCCTAACCCTGTTGTCTTGGACTCTTCTGGCCATCGGTGTACTCCCTCCCTGAGCAGATGACAGACCCCCGCAGTGAGGACCCCAGGCAGCAGTGACCTGCGGTCCTCAGGGTGTCTACAGATGCTGATGGTGGGTTCTTGGCAGGGTGCTGGGGGCAGGCCCTTCCTGGCATCTCAGGGCCCATGCCCACCTCTACCTTCGTGTAGAGTTGGTGACTCTCGCAGGCAATCACTCCAAGTGCTCTGCACACCCAACCAGGGCAGTCTCCAGATCAAAGGACACGGGTCGTGATTCCACACCCACGCTGATTAAAGAAAACCCAGCATCAGGATTCTCACACCACCTTTCTGGCTGAGCCGACATTCTCAAAAGCACTGGCGGCTTCCCAGACAGAACCAGGCTTGGTGTTTAAACCCGTGTGTGCCTGTAACACCTGTGAGACAGACCGACTCACAGAGCTTCAGATTTCCACAAAAAAGCTGCCCGTACAGCAGACCATGCTGGCGAAGTGGGATGGCTCTGCTGGGAGGCATTTGGCTATGCCCAGCAAAAACCTTTAAAATCTATTTCTCTGTGACGTAGTAGGTCCACGTTCAGGAGCTCATAGAAATGAGCGCATTCCTAAACATTCATGAACAAGAAAGTTCATCAGGCTTATACATAAAAGAGAGATACTGGAAACATCCTAAGTGTCCATCAGCAGGAGACAATTTCAAAGACGTCTGCTGCACCCACGTGCCAGGTGATCGTGCGGTAATTAGGACAGAGATGGACAAGTGTTTCAGCACCTTTATAAGGGCGCTCTCTGTACCAGATGTGTCCCGGGCATGAGGGATAAGAAACAAAACAGTTTCCAGAACAACAGATACCCCAGGCGTGTGCATGCCTGTTCATGCGAGAGCCCAGAGGGGCGGCCCCCGCCCCCCCCCCGCCACCCCGCGTGGTGACTGCTGGGGGATGGGAGGGAGGTTGGGGGTGGATTAGAGGTGATCCTCATTTTCATCTTCTGGAGGGCTTCACTTTTTTTGCAGTGAACTTGCATTTTTTAAAAATGTTTGTTACCTTTTTGAATAGGTAACACGCTCATGGTGGAAAATGTAAAAGATACAAAAGGGACATAGAGAAAAGTAAACGTTCCTCCTCCCTTCTCCCCCAGCAATTCTTCCTGTCCTCCAAGAGGTTCCCACCCTCTTTCAGACACGGTGTAACCTCTGACATCAGAAAAAACCCACAATAAGGCTATTTCCATTTGGCAAAAAAATTAAATACCATATCTACATATATGTAGATACACATGTATGTAGATATGGTATATGTAATACATATGGTATATGTGTACATATTACCATACATGGCATATATAAATTTATAGATGTGTATGTATGTATGTGTGTATATGTATGTATGTATGTGTGTATATGTATGTATGTATGAAATCCTGCTTGAATTCCAGCAAGTAGCTTCTGACTCCTCCCATCACCTCCCCTCTCCACAGCACTGACCCCCACCCTGGTTTTCGGCATGGACAGGAGGGCCCTGCTGGCATCCAGGGCGCCCCAAGCCTGGGGTGCCACGGCCCCCTCCCTAGGTCCGACGGGAAATCGGAGGGAGCCCTCTGGGATCCCTCGGCCCAGCCTGCCATTGGCCAGGCCACCTGTGACCCCAGCCACACAGCCCGGCAGGAAGGTCCTGCTTCCCTCCCCAGCCTCGTGTGGGCAAACCAGGGCAGCAGCCTCTGGCCATCGGCCACCAAGGCCTGGCGGCTCAGGGCAGAAGAGCTGGTGGGAGGGAGACCAGGAGGGCTGGCCCCCAGCTCAGCACTCAGAACCACGTGGTCTCTGGGAATGAGCTTCCTCTGTGGGCAGCGTTAATAGCAGTGTCGCTTCTCAGTCATTACAAAGATTAATGGCGCCGGGAAGTAGCTAACATTGCGCTTGATGTCCCAGTGGAAGCAGCTGGAATTAGTCCCCCAGGACCCATCCTTCTTCCCACACCCCTGCATCCCGCCTGCTTCACCTGTGCCACTTTGTTCCCAGGTGTCATCATCCCCTTTGATCCTCACAAAAATCCTCGCTCTGTAGGAGCGCCCACCAAGAAGGAGCCGTTACGAGTCCATTTTACAGATGAGGAAGTGAGGCCAATAGACGTGCAATAAATGCTCTGTCTTTGGTCTCCCAGTTAGCAAGTAGCAAAGTCAGGATTTGAACCCGCTTCTGTCTCTATCTCATGCCGCTCGTGCCTTTAACTACAGGACTCTGCTGCCTCTGGGTTACTGAATCAAGGCTTCTCACCCACCGTCCCCTGGGTCCCCCTGCTCCAAGGGTCCCCGGGGCCTCTACCTCCCTGTGGCAGGGGTGGTAGAGCTGCCAGACGTGAGCTTCAGGCCCTTGGGGCAGCCAGCCGCGGATCCTCAGAAGATGCTCCTGGGTGTGGGGAGGACCAGCCACAGAGGTGGACCCGCTCCTGGCCAGGCTGCAGCTAGAGATTTCTAGGAGGAGAAGAGAATGGGGAAGAGAGTTACCTTCGACACAGGCTGTCCCGGGGCTGGAGCTCCAGGAATGGGCATCAGCCTAGAGAGGATGCATTTAAGGACCCTTCTCCCCGCCCCCTGGGCCCTTGGAGTCCCTGCCCAGGAAGTTTGCATAACAAGAACAAAACAGTTTTCAAACGTGGGGTGTAGTAATCCGGCCCTCTGCTCCCAGTTTGGGGATTAGGCCTGGGGTTGTCTGCTTTTGTTCTGCTCAGAAATGCAAGAATGTGTCTGTGGAGGCTTGGGCGGGGCCGGGTCCAATCTCCCAAAGGAGCCCCTGTGTTTGCCTCGGGCATGGGGCTGCTGATTGATTCAACCTGACCTGACTGCTTCCAGATTTTCCAAGTGCAATTACCAGCAGCTGTCCTCCTGACCTCCCTGATTACATAAGGGCGGGGGAGGCACAGTCACAGTGAGCGTGCACGCAGCTACCCGAGGACGCCCCATCAAGGTGAGATCTCTAAGCCTGGGGAATCGCAGGCCGGGGCTTTCTACACGAGGCCCCCCCAATACGTGGGTCTGCCCACTTGTTGAACAGCAGAGAAGAGGGCCATGGACCAGTACCGACTGCCAGGAACCTCCCCAGTGAGGTCGGTCACCCACGGAGCCAGAGATGCTTGGGCAGAGAGGACTCTGGGATAACAGATGTTTGCTGGGCGTCTGCTCAGTGGGGATGGAGGCCTGTGTGGAAGACACATCTGGCCACTTCTCACACCGCCCCTGCTACCTGGACTCTGGGCTTCCTCCCACTGGGCACTTCCTGCCACCCTCACCCACCAGCCTTGCTTCCCTACAGGCCCCTGCAGAGGTGCTCTTCCCTCCCCCCTCCCTCCCCCTGGAATGCCCCTCCCATACAGCCCTCATCATCACGCTTCCTCCTCTTCCTCCACGTTATTTTTCTCCAGACCACGTATCACTCTCTGAGATGCTATTTGTCTACTTATTTTGTCACCTGTCACCCTCCAGCTAGAATCTGCTTTGTTCACTGCTGTATCCTCAGCACCCAGAACACTGTCTGGCACATAGTAGGTGCTCAATAAGTGAATGACGGAATAAACAGAAACTTTCAAAATAATACGAACCCTATAGTGGCTGGAATATGCACAAGATGCTACAGGGCCTCAGATGAGAGTCCCGAGGGAGGGAAACGGAGTCTGAGCTGAATGGGAGGTATTTAGGCTTGGAACAGCAAGAGCAAAGGCACAGAGGCAGGAAACAAAGTCGTGTGTCTTCGCAGTTATTAAGGTGCTATTAAAAACATAACTAATGGGAAAAGAATTTGAAAAAGAATAGGTACATGTATATATATGACTGAATCACTTTGCTGTACACCTGAAACTATCACAACATTGGTTTTTTTTGTTTGTTTTTTAATATTTGGAAACTTTATTTTAATGAACAATTCTTTTCCGGTGTGATTTTATTATTATTATTTTTTGGCCGTGCTGCATGGCATGTGGGATCTTACTTCCCCAACCAGGGATCGAACCCGCTCCCCCTGCATTGGAAACGCGGAGTCTTAACCACTGGACCACCAGGGAAGTCCCAACATTGTTAATCAACTATACTCCAATATAAAATAAAAAGTTAAAAAACTAAAAGAAAAAATAAAATTGTAATTGAACCTGTTGGAGATGCATATTCCCAAGCTCCACCTGCTCGACAAAATCAGAAACTCTGGGATAAGGCCCAGCCATTGGTGGTGTAACAAGTCCTCCAGGTGATTCTGATGCCTCCAGGTGAAGTTGGAGAACCAGTGACTCACCAGTTACTGATAACAGTTTACTGGGAGGAGTTCCCTTTGATCTGTGTTTTTATTCCTTTAAGAAATTGCTATGAGAAAATCATATTATTTATTGTTGAATATCTGCTACAAGTTACAAACATATATATGGATTTATAAAATTATATTTTGTAACTATATAAAGCTGGGAAGATTGATGGTAATGATGTGAATATGAGAGAGATTTTATATTGGCCTGTGACACAGAATTCAGTTTACATGTTTCAAGTGGCCAAGGAACTAGGGTGATGGCATAAAACCTTATGAGAAATTGTTCTAAGGAACGAATAAAAAGTTTGTAGCGGCAAACGTGAAGTCATCAGGTGACAGCAGGTGTGACGTGAGGCATTATTCCAGGGACGCATCACAAATCTGGGGCTGCCTGTGGTCATCAGGGCCAGCACTCAGGCAGCAGTCACTTGTGCCGTGACTGAACGCATGGGGCCTCTGGTGACAATTCCACAGGGAGGGTGTTATTCTCCCCATTTTATATAAGGGGGACCAGAGACTTGTAAGAACGTTGGTCCAGGCTCTCACTGCTCACAGGTGGCAGAAGAAGCCCTTGAACCCACCAAAGCCCAGGCTCACTCACCGAATGCAAGCCGTCTCCCCGGAAGTGAGATGCAGCCAAAGCAACCCCAACAGGAAGTGACGTAGTCCATGCCCGTTCCCCACGGGGGTGCCCTCCTGCCCTCCTTCTGAACGTTCTGATTATCATTACGCAGACGGTTCCAACCAACCTGGGGATCTGGTTCCTCAGGCTAAGTGAATGGATGGAAAGAGGAAGGACGACGGGGAGGAACAGCTGTGAAGAACAGTGAGGAAGATGCCGACTGGAAGGATCAATTCCATTTACAACAGCATCAGAAAGAAGAAGTAAATTTAAATGTAAACTTAACAAAAGAAGTGTAAGACTTATACACTGAAAATTGCAACACATCGTCGAAAAAAATTAAAGATCTAAATAAATGGAAAGAAATCACAAGTTTGTGGATTGAAAGACATAATACTGTTAAGGTGACAGCATTCTCCAAATTGATTTACAGATTCAATGCAATTCCTGTTAAAATCCCAGCTGGCTTTTTTTTTTTTTTCAGGAGTAGAAAAGCTGATCTTAAAATTCGTGTGTAAATGCAAGGGACCAAGAAGAGCCATAACAATTTTGATAAAGAAGAAGAAAGCTGGAGGATTCAATTTCAAAAGTATAACAACACTGCAGAGATCATGATACTGGCATAAAACAGACAAGCAGATCAATGGAATAGAGCTGAGAGTCCAGAAACAAACCCTTACACGTGTGGCCAACTGACTTTTGACAAGGCTGCCAAGACAATTCAGTGAGGAAAAAGAACAGTCTTTCCAACAAAAGGCACTGGGATGACGGAATATCCACATGCAAAAAGATGAACGTGGACCGTTACCTCACACCATACACAAAAATTAACTCAAAATGGATCATCGACCTAAATGTAAGAGCTAAAACTATAAAACTTCTACAAGAAAACATAGGAGTAAATCTTCATGTCCTTGGGTCAGGCAATGGTTTCCTAGATAACAAGACCAAAAGCATAAGTGACAAAAGAAAAAAACAGCTAATTGGGCTACATCAAAGCGTGGGCTTCCCTGGTGGCACAGTGGTTAAGAATCCGCCTGCCAATGCAGGGCACACGGGTTCGAGCCCTGGTCCGGGAAGATCCCACATGCCGCGGAGCAACTAAGCCCGTGCGCCACAGCTACTGAGCCTGCGCTCTAGAGCCTGCGAGCCACAACTACCGAAGCCCGCGCACCTAGAGCCCGTGCTCCGCAATAAGAGGAGCCACCGCAACGAGAAGCCCTCGAACTGCAACGAAGAGCAGCCCCTGCTCGCCACAACTAGAGAAAGCCCACGTGCAGCAACAAAGACCCAACACAGCTAAAAATTAATTAATTAATTAATTTAAAAAAATGTCAAAGCATTTGTGCTGCAAATTATACCAGCAAGAAAGTGAAAAGAAAACCCACAGACTGGGAGAAAAGATTGGCAAATCATGTATCTGATAAGGGACTTAGAGTATATAAAGAACTATTACAACTCAACTTTTATCGTTTGTCAATATTAGACAAATAACCCAATTTAAAAATGGGTGAAGGATCCAAACAGACATTTTTCCAAAGAAGATATACAAACAGCCAACAAACACATGAAAAGATGCTTGGCATCATTCGTTATCAGGGAAATGAAAGAGAAAAACACAATGAGATACCACTTCCCAGCCACTAGCATGGCCATTAAAAAAAAAAAAAAAGGCAGAGACAATAAGAAGTGTTGGCGAGGAGGTGGAGAAATTGAAACTCTCCTACACGGCTGGTGGGGATGTAAAATGGTGCAGCCACTTTGGAAAACAGGCAGTTCCTCAAAGAGTTAAACACAGAGCTACCATATGACCCAGCAATTCCACTCCTAGGTCTACACCCAAGAGAAAGGAAGACCTGTGTCCACACAAACAGTTGTACATGAATGTTCACAGCAGCATGATTCACAGGAGCCAAAAAGTGGAAATAACCTAAATGTCCATTAACTGATGAATGGATAAACAAAACGGGGTGTATCTGTACAACGGAACATTATTACGCCGTAAAAAGAAATGAAGTTTGGATACACGCCTCACCACGGATGAGTCTTGTGGACATTATGCTCCAGACACATAGGACTACGTAGTGTACGACTGATTCCATTCATATGAAACGTCCAGTAAAGGCAAATTTATAGAGACAGAAAGTAGGTTAGGGGCTGCCTGGGGCTGAGAAAAGGGGGTGGGGGCAGAGGGTGAGGATTGACTGCTAATGGGTACAGTGTTTTTTTAGGGGGACAAACGTGTTCATGATTAGGTTGTGGGGATGTCTGCACAAAAAACTAAAAAAAATTGAGTTGTACACCAAAATGAATAACATGGTGTTGAATTGTATCTCAATGAAGCTATTAAAATATGTATATCATATTCAGTACCCTCACTCTGAGAAAATAGGAAAATGCATTAGGAAAATGTGGAATCTCCCCTACAGAGAACTGAAAATCATTTACGTAGATCACGCCCCCAGGAGGAGGTGGAGTGTAACCCTCTTTTCTTACGTGTGGGATGTGTGTAGTGACTTCTTTCCAAAGAGGCCAGGGTGGACTGGTCAGGGGAGTAACTCTACACAGAAGAAGCTGATGAACACGACCTCAGCGGGTGTTCAAGGTCAAGGTCATGGCGACCCCATGTCCCCTGGATACCACGTGATAAAAACCGGTGCTTCCACTCTGTGGTCTGCTTCCCCAAACCCAAACCCCCAGTCTAACCATGAGATGAACATCAGACATGCCCAAATTGAGGGAAGTTCAACAAAATACCTGAACAGCCCTCCTCAAAACCATCAAGGTCACCAAAACAAGGGAAGTCTGAGCCCAGAGGAGCCTGAGGAGATGGGACAGTAAATGGAAGGTGGTCTCTGGATGGGATCCAGGGACAGAAAAGGGACATTCGGCACAAACCAAAGAAACCCGGAGAGAGCATGGGCTTCGGTTAATCACACACCAGCATCGGTTCACTAGCTACAACAAACAAGATATCGGCAATAGGGAATCCACGTGCAGACGGCCCAGGAACTCTCCACACTGTCTTGGCAATTATTCTGTAAATCCAAAACAATTCAAAAGTAAGATTTTTATTTTAAAATCTCATCTGGAGGCAGCACACAGGGTAAACGAGTGCTAGCTCAGGCGTCCCCAGCTGTGAGGCCCGGGAAAGACGCTTACCTTCCCGGGGCCCCATTTCCCCATGAGTTAAAATACGGGCGCCAGAATCACAAGCAGTTGTGTGGGACCCTGAGGCGGCGACATGCGTGAAAGGACTTTGGAAAGTGAAATCCCTTCCAAAATCATCCACGGAAAGAGGTAAGCTTCAGTGAGCTGCACCACTGACCTCAGCTAACCTGCCCGTCTTCCTAATGTCATACTGGCACTAGGTCTTTGCCTCGGGAGCCCTTCAGCCTCCAGGCGGGCTGCCCTTCCTCCTCCCGTCGTCCCCACTGCTTTCCCAGTCCGGCACCGGCTCCCCTGCTGTCGCCTGGTGGATGCCCCCCTCCTGGCACCATGGGTGTCGCCTCCCCACTGAGATCCCGCCATGTAAACTTCCCGTATAAACTTCCGGGTGAGGCACAGTGCTGGGGCTCACTGGCCCAGAGAGCTGACTGCTGGGGCCTGGTTGGAGCGAGGCGGACAGCGTGGGTGGGGCAGGCTGGACTCGGCTTCGCCCAGCAGCTCTGACCTCGGGGTCCCTCCCGCCGCCGTCCTGGGTTCCTGGGTGCAGCGCTGAGCCACTGGAGGACACTGGGATTTCAAATACTGTTTAGAGAGCTTCTCCCCGGACAGCGGCAAGGAGAGCGGACCGGCTGCATGTCTGGGAAAACGCAGGAAGGATCCCCGGGGGTCCCTTCCCCTCTATCTGCCCTGAGGGCAGAGACTTGGGTCGGAGAAGCTGCAGGTGTGCATCCCGGGAAGTCAGTGGAAGAGGGAAGCTCCCCCAGGGATGCTGCAAAGGTCCCCCACTGTCACCCGACCCTGACCTTCCCCTGTGCAGGCTCCCAGGAAGCTCCCAGGAAGCCCCCAGGAAGCCAGGGCTGAGTTGGAACAAAGGGCAGCCCGGGGCTGGAGTGGGCAGGGTTGCGCGGCCCGGCAAAGTGCAAGTCACGGTGAGCTGGGCGCCTGGTCCGACCCCGCCCGGAGCCCCCGCCTGCTGGGGGGCAGGCCCGGGCCGCCTGGCACTCCTGCTTCTCGAGCGTGGGAAGCCGCACCCCGATTCCTGACAAACACGAGTGCACCCCATCGCACACCAAGTCTGATATTTATTCTAACAAGGGTGAAAATCTCTCCGTTTTATTTCTGCATGGTGATCACACAAACATAATTCCGTGAACCTGCACAATGTGATGACTAGTTTTTAGAGCCGCCCTTTCCTTTCACACATAACTGGCTTGCCTCTCCCTCTGTCAGCACCCCGTAAAATTCCAGTGTGCACCCCCTGTGTTTTTCCCAATGCTTATATAACATCCGATAAAGTTAAATGTACATGACACACTGGGGGCTGTCGCTGCTTTTAAAACAGGGGCTCTGGGCTTCCCAGGTGGCGCAGTGGTTGAGAGTCCGCCTGCCACTGCAGGGGACACGGGTTCGTGCCCCGGTCCGAGAAGATCCCACATGCCGCGGAGAGGCTGGGCCCGTGAGCCATGGCCGCTGAGCCTGTGCGTCCGGAGCCTGTGCTCCGCAACGGGAGAGGCCACAACAGTGAGAGGCCTGCTTACCGCAAAAAAAAAACAAAAAAAAAAACAGGGGCTCATCAGATACGGGCTCTGATCCCCCGCTGCCTCAGACCGCGGGATCCACTCTGTCCCCTCTCGCAGCTGTTTAGTATTAATATCAACAACGTTTGATGTGCACAGGACCAGAATGCTCCCTGTTGAGGGGAAGCCACCTGGCTTCCAGCTTTTGACCGATGCTCCATAAGCCTCCTTGAACTTACGGGTGTTTTTATTTCTCTGTAACAGAATCCCAGGAATGTTGGCATTTTTGATTTCGTGCGTGTTGCCCGATGGATTTCTGCAAGGCCGTCCCTGGAGGCCAGCAGGCTGTCCGGGCTCTGGTCCAGTCAGGCAGCCAGTGCCCTGCGTTCTTGCCACTTCTCGGCTGTTCCCTGACCCCGGCGGGTGGGCTGGCGCATTGTCACACCTGTGCCGGCCACAGGCCTTCGCCCCACTTCTCTTCTGTGTTTTCCTTGTCAGCGTTTAAGAGCTCTTGCTGTTACAGCTGCTGAGTCACTAGTGCTCTCCTTGATCCGTCACTTGTACGTGGACTGGATTTATGGTGCCTTTTGCTACACGTGAGTTTTAGTATAGCCAGCGAGAACTCTTCTGTTTTAGTTTGAATGAGGAGGGTTCTCTCTCCTGTCCTATGTGGTTCATCTAATTCTCGGGACATTCTCGTAAGATTTGTATTATTATTTACTCTGAGCCCATCAAGAGACTATTTTATCAATAATGCGGACGTCCCCTATATGAGCTCATTTAATCCTCACAACTGCAAAGAGGTAGGAACTATTATGATGTCCATTTTATAGATAGGAAACGGAAGCACAGAGAGGCTAAGTAATTGGCCTAAGGTCACACAGCTGCTAAGTGACAGAGCTAGGCCTCACCTGGCATCGATTCCTTGATCCCCCTTCGAAGGCTCACACCCTTGGGCTTCCCCATTTCCTCCAGGTTTTCAAATTTTTGCTGTAGTGTCGAATAGTTTCCTTAAAATGCTTTAATCTCCTGACCCTGTCATTATGTCTCCTTTCTGAACCTTAACCTTGTGTGTTTCTGTATCTCATTTTTCTTTCACAAAGAAAGTGCAAGTCAGGGTGAGCTCGGGTTCTTCTGCTCACGGGTGTTTGCAAAGACCAGGCTGCACTTATCTTCTAAGAGAAGCGTGAAGCTAGGTTTCTGATTCAGTTCTGTTCTTCTTCATCAATTCCATCTTCCTACTTTCTTTTTGTACTTAAACTGGGTAAGTAGGTCCTTTGACTTTTGTTTTCCTATTTTAATACTGATGGCCTTTGTCTTTATTTCCCACTGAATATACGGTTTTGCCGTGTCCTGGAGTTTTGAGAATGTAACATTCTTACTTTCACCACTTTCCAATAATTTTTAATTTCCCTCTTGATGGCCTCTTTAAGTGTTTTTTATAAGTGTGTTTCCTAATATCAAAGTAGTTAACATTATATTCGTCACACCTTTATTATTTACTGCCAGTTTTCTCAGATTATGATAAAAATATGGCCTTCTTCTCTGCTTTTCTCTATTGGTTCAGGTCTTCTTTGTGGTCAAATAGATAATTTCTGTAGCCGTTCCAGGGACATACGAATGAGATGTATTATTTCTGTTCATAGATGTAAAAACCTCCACCTATTGAATCAAATGTACCGACTTTTCCTGGGTATATTACCCAGCTGTCCTTGCAATTCTGATACTTCTGCTCTGTGTGTTTAACCACATTTTGCTTTGTTCATACAAGTTTATGACTGTTTGATCCCCTTTATAATTTTTGCTTTTCTTCTTCCTCTGTTGTGATCTTAAAGGCCACCTTATCTGATGTTAATTTGGGTGGTCCTGCCTTATTTTTGTTTGCACGGGTCTGAGCACCTAAGTCCCTCCAGCCCTTCTTTAGCCTGCGGCTTTACATGCATTTCTCATAAATGACAGAGGGAGGGTTTGTCTTAGACGCCCTCTGACCGTCTCTCTGTTTTACTAGAAGGACTGGGACCTTCCATCGCATTCTTCCCATTACCTTTGTGTCCACTCTTCACGTCGCTCTCTCCTCTCTGATGCTCACGGTTCCTCCCTTTCCCTGCTCATCTGAAAGCTCTGCCGCCAGGGAAGCCCCTGAAACGGCTTTTTAATGTGTTTTCAATTCCTGCTTCCAGCTGTGCCTCCTCAAATCTTTCTGTCCCTTCAAACACTGCGAGCGGCTCCATCACTTCCTGGCCAACTCCCGTGCCCAAGCTCCGTCCAGACTAAGTTAGCACTTCGATCCCAGCGCACAGCCTCCGCCAGCTCAGCTCCAGTCTGTGGCCCCAGGAAGGGGACAGGTCTCATCCCGCCTTGTCCCCCGAGGCTCTGTCCCCCAAGGCTCCGTGGCCCTGGTGCGGGGGCTGACAGGAGAAGGGACCAGGGCAGTGTCCTTCTGCTTACCTGGCGCTCCCCACGGCCTCTGGGGACTCCCAGGGGTCCCGCAGCTCCTGCCCACCACACAGGTCCCGGGAAAGGAGAGATTTCCCCGCACCCTCAGTTCCAGCCCCACCCTCCAGGGCACCTTCCTCGGGTCCCCTCACCTGGCTGGCAGCTCCCCTGGTATCAGCGAGATGGTCCACGGGCGTGCCTCCTTGGAGTGCTGTCAGCTGGAGGAAAATCACACATCCTCTTGTGCAAATGGGGCCCCCTCTGCCTGGCTGTCTCTCTCTGGCTCTCTTTTCCAGCTCCATCATCTCGGATGACACAGAGGGTAGCTCAGCAAGCCCCCTGGGTGAGGAGATGTCCCTTCTGCAGGCACCCCGATCTCTCTCGGTGACTCTCGGAGCCCCCCTCGGTTGGCTTGGAGAGGTGGGGACTCCACCTTTGGGGGAGTGTTGGGGGGGAAAGGAAAAGGCCACAGGCCCCCCTCAGGTGCACGACTTCCTTGACTCTTAAAATTGCTGCACTTTCTAGTTCCCCGTCTCCATGGCAGAGAGATGCTGGAAGCAGTTCTCTCCCTCACCTGGAGCGAGGTCTCCACGGGGCGGAGGGCCAGAGTGCCCCAAGGAAGGACAGACAGAGCCCAAGGGGAGGGGGCGTTTCGGGCCCTAGGGCGCGGCTGGAGAGCTGGCCATTCCCACACTGGCACGCGTGCCCGTCTCCCCTGAGTCCAAACTGGTGATGCTGGGGAGGGGTCGGCAGCCACTCTTGGGACCGCGGAGCCGCCACAGGGAACACGGCCCGGTCAAAACCATCTGCACAGCTAACTACAGCAGAGCATCATCCAGCCTTGAAAAAGGGAGGAAATCCTGGGGACTGCCCTGGGGGTCTATCGGATAAGACTCAGCACTCCCAATGCAGGGGGCGCGAGGTTCGATCCCTGGTCGGGGAACTAGATCCTGCATGCATGCCGCAACTAAGAGTCCTCATGTCACAACTAAGGAGCCCGTGAGCTGCAACTAAGGAGCCCGCATTCTGCAAGCCGGTGCAACTAAATAAATAAATTTAGAAAAGAAAAAGGGGGTGTACTTCCCTGGTGGCGAAGTGGTTAAGAATCCTCCTGCCAATGCAGGGGACACGAGTTCGAGGCCTGGTCCGGGAAGATTCCCACATGCTGCGGAGCCACTAAGCCCATGTGCCGCAACTACTGAAGCCCACGCGCCTAGAGCCCGTGCTCTGCAATGCGCAGCCTCCGCTCGCCGCAACTACAGAAAGCCCGCGTGCAGCAATCAAAGACCCAACACGGCCAAAAGTAAATAAATAAATAAATATTTTAAAAAATAAGGGGGAGGGGAGGAAATTCTTACACCTGCTCCAACAGGATGAACACGGAGGGCGTTGCGCTGAGTGAAACAGCCAGTCACAGAAGGACGGGCACTGTATGGCTCCACGTGTATGAGGTCATCAAATCCACAGAGACAGAGGGTGGGATGTGGGGGGGTGCCAGGGGCTGGGGGAGGGTGTAGAGTGAGGGTGTAATGGGGACAGAGTTTCAGTTTGGGAAGATGAGAAGGTTCTGGAGATGATGGTGGCAATGGACACACAACAATGCGAATAAACTTAATGACACTGAATTGTGCACTTAAAAATGATGAAGATGGTCAATTTTACGTTGTGTGTGTGCCTACGTGCTCCGCTCAGTTCCACTGCTAGACTCGGCTCTGAGCTGTGGACACCATCTGGGAACTAGAGCTACTCTTCCCATCAAACCAGGAGCCTTCTTTGTCACGGGGGCATGGAGAGAACCCATTTCTGCAGACTTCTCCCTACCCGTGCCTGACAGGTGTGGACTCCAATTTCGCTGAGAGCTGTTTTCCTCCATTATTGCGGCTAATGATGACACTCAGCTCATGTATGTCTCAACCAGACTCCATGTTATTTCCTTGGAACCATCAGTTGACCTTTAACATGGACCTTAACTCTGACTAGAATTTAAAGTCTCTGTATCAGCACAGTGTAATTTCCGTTGCCCTTACTCTCCACCCCCTTTTTTTTCTATTTTAATCAGAAAATATAGTTAAATACTGAAAAAAAAAATCCCATCCACATGGACCCAGTAACGTAGCAGATGCATGGACACCCCACCCTCTACTGAGCCCCCTGCCCCGGGTACTGGGGCGGGAGCCGCGGTGGACAAAGGGCAGAGGCGACCCTCGCCCTCACAGAGACCCCACCCTGCAGGGACAGAGCCGGCAGAGACTCTCGGAGAGCTGGGTGGAGGCCCTGTGCAGTGGGTCAGGGGAAGTGGCCCCAGCACTTGTCCAGGTGTGAACCAGCTCCGGCTTTAAGTGAGCAAGGCTAGACTTGCTGAGACATGGGTGGAGGATGACAAAGCCGAATCAGGACAGCAGTTACCTTTGGGGCAGGGAGAGGAATAGATAGCGGGTGGGGGGGGGGGGGCCGCGGAGAATGCACCAAGAGCTTTCTAGGTATGTAATTTCTAAAGCTGGGTGGAGGGAACACAGGTGTTAAGTATTTTCGTATATTTTTGCATGCCTATTTCATTGTTTAAAGTTAAGACTATTTTTTAGAGCAGTTTTAGGCACAGCAAAACTGGGGGGGAGACACAGGGAGCTCCTGTGCACGCCCTGCCCCTCTGCATGCACAGCTTCCCCACCATCAACACCCCACCACAGGGTACATCTGTTACCACTGATGAAGCGGCACGGACAGGTCATCCCCACCCAGAGCCCAGAGTTGACATGAGGCTCACCCCTGGTCTTCTATATTCTGTGGGTCTGGACAGATGTATCATGAGCTGTATCTATCATGATCATATTACACAGAGTATTTTCTCTGCCCAAAAGAAGAAAAATGTAGCTTTCGAGGTGTCTGTGCGACGTCCAAGCTAAGTGTCCAGTGGTCATGGGAGTGTTGCTGGGTCAGAGCCCCATTGTAGACATGGGCTCCCCTGCGGGGTGAAACTGAGAGCCAAAGAAGGGAAAACAGGATTGAATCCTGGAAGCCACGGGCTTGAACAGAGCGGGAGAGAGGCAATGGATTCGGGCGCAGCTTCAGCAGAGCAATTTATCTATGAGACCAAAGAAGTGAGGGAACCATTAGGTACTAGCAGCCTCACTGGGGCATCACTGGTGAATAGCACAGGATTGGAGCAGCCTGCAGGCCCGACAGGTCAGGACCGGTTAAACAAATGAAGGTGCAGCCATTCAAGAAACAGCTGCAGATCTGTAAAAAGGGCAGATGTTCATAATATGTTCATACATAAGGAACACAAGTTTTAAAATAGTATATTTTGTATAATTCTATTCTTTTTTTTAAAGTATTACCCTGGGTAGGTGTAGGAAGTACTTTTTTTTTTTAATTTATTTATTTGGTTGTGCCGGGTCTTAGTTGTGGCATGTGCGCGCCTTAGTTGCAGCTCACCGGCTCCTTAGTTGTGGCATGTGGGTTCCTTCGTTGTGGCATGCAAACTCTTGGTCGTGGCATGCAAACTCTTAGTCACGGCATGCAAACTCTTAGTTGCAGCATGCATGTGGGATCGTAGTTCCCTGACCAGGGATCAAACGCAGGCCCCCAACAGTGGAAGCACAGAGTCTTAACCACTGGACTGCCAGGAAAGTCCCTACAATTCACTTTTTACAGAAGATTTTGTTTGCACAGGGAAATCATGTGGGCAGATGAATTAAAATGTTAATATAATCTCTGGGATGATGGGAGGTTTGTTCTTTTCATTTATCTGCCTTTGTAAAGGTTTCCGCAATGAACACAAAGTACTTACGAATATAAACAGGAGAAGGGCCTTCCACAGGGAGCAGGTCCTGTCACTTCCTGGAATGCCGAGAGAGCAGTGGGTCCCACGGCAGGCAGGGAAGCTGTGCATCTGGGCTCCGCCGGGCCAGGCCTGCGACACAGACTGGCACGTTGTCAGCCCTTCTCAGTGCCGCGCAGGCGAGGCGTAGGGAAGCCTCCCTGCCTGCGGGTCTGAGGGAGGGTTCCTCCCACACAGCGGGGTCCAGAGTTCTCCCCTTCCCTCGAGGGGTGGATTTGGGGGAGCCCCCGACCCCTCCACCCCCAGGATGTAGGAGACTCCACGCCTCAGGCAGACGGCTGTGCCCTCCCCCTGCGCTTAGCCTCTGACGGTGTCTCCAGTTTTCTGCCAAGGTCCCCTTACACCAGCCTGGCCAAGACCCCAGCCCACATCTCTCCTCTCGACACCCCCCTCACATCCTCTACAAACACCGCAAAGCGTTTGAGAGCCGCTGGCTAGGTGCGACCTCTTGGCCACCTGGGTTCTCAGGTCTCAGACACCATCCACGATGGCCCCCGGTCAGAAGATACACATAAAAGTCCCCCAGGCTCCTTGGTACCAGCAGCCCTCGGCCTTCCATCTGCGGTGTAGGGGTGGGGAGGGGCCTGAGCACAGTCTTGGCCTCAGGCCCCGAAGAGGCAGGGCCGAGATAAAGGCTCCTGGGCAGGACCTCACCGGGAGTGCGAGCTCAGGGGCGTGAGACGGGGAAGGGGAGGCCACAGGAGGACGAGTGCTGTGCTGGTGACCACGCCACCCGGGCTGCGGGCTGCTGCGGACCACGTGGGGGCCAGCCTGGAGGCCGGGCTGCTGCAGGGCAGGCACCAGGGCCGCTGCTTGTGGCTCGTGGCACAAGCACTGGGGTCTCTGGACAGAGGTTGGTCGACCACTGGACAAGTCTTCCACGACCTGGTTTGTTCGGCGCTCCCCCTGGTGGCCACTGGCATGAAACGCAACGCTGTGCGCCCACTCCGAGGTCATCCGCTCGGGCCACTCCTAGACCTCCGCATGTCTGATTTCCCGGTCTCCCTTCTAGGCCCCGGAAACCCCCCACAGCCTTCACCACCACCCACATGTCTGCATAGACCCTTACCCTGGACCTCTCCTCTCCACGCAAAGGCAATGGCTGTGCACAAGCTCTGCCCACCTTGCAAACGGGGTCTTGCGTGTGACCCAGGAGAAGCGAGGTGGTCGTGTGTGTGTGTGTGTGTGTGTGTGTGTGTGTACGTGTGTGTGTTTGGGTGTGTACGTGTGTGTCTGTGTGTGTGTTCTCCTCTCTGACACCAGGCAGGGTTGCTGCAGGATCAACCCCCCGGAGCAGCACGGACAAAGGGTCACAGCAGCGCAGCGACACCTGTCCTGCACGTCCTGTGCCTGATTTCTGATTTTGTTCCCAGGCTGCCGCAAAACTCTTTTTACAAATAGTCATTTTTCACCAATTCCGTTCTGCTTAAATCAGCCAGAGAGTCCTTTCCATTCGTGGCAGGCTGCAAAAATGGCCACAGGGATTCCTCCCCCCGCCCCCCCTCCCGGGTGAGCAAAGGGTTTCGTGGTAGGTCGTTGCCGTGCTTCCCCACCTTGAACCTGGACTCGGTCCACGGGACACTGGGAGATCTGACTCCACAGGGCTGAGGGGCAAGCGCCTGGGGCTTGTCCTCTGAACAGGGCTGGGCCGGCAGTCGACGGCAGAACGTCAAGCAAACCCACAAGCACAGGTGAGCCACCTCAGGCCACTGAGCACCAGCCACGCTGAGCCAGAGCAGAGCCACCCAACTGGACCACAGAATTATGAGAAATAATATGTGTTCACTGTGTTAAGCCACCGTCTTTGGAGGGGTTTTGTTACACAGCAAACGTGAGCTCATACACGATGTCTAGCAACGGAGAACCCCACCCGATCCACCCACATCTTATTCCTCTCCAAGTCCTGTGGGTTTTCACTGCTCCCTACCTCTTTAAAGCAGGCATTTCCCCTTCTATGTTTCAGTGGATGTCCCTGCAGCCATTTATGCCGCCTTCCATCTTTTCTCCAACCGACCAGTTCAATCGGGCCACCCCCTCTGCTTCGAACCTTCTTACGGCTGCTAGAGGGCCTCCCCCAGCCTTCCTCGCCGTCCCCACACGCCGACCTTTGGTCAGGCAGGGCTGTTGCCGAGCGCCTGTGTCCATCATGGGATGGACGCACTCACACGTGCACAGACACGCGCAGAAGAGTCTCTGAGCGCAAGCAGAGTCGTTGCTATACCTGCATCTTGCGGCGGTGCGGCAGGGCGTGAGCTTGGGGGAGCCTGCCTGAGATGAATCCTGACGCAGGCACCGACCACTGTGAGATTCAGCAAGTTACTTCCATCTCTCAAAGGTGGCTGCGAGGTTCACACAAGTTCACACACGTGAGATTCTTGGAAGTGCAATGGCACAGGACTGCACACAGCGTCTGCCTGGAATGCGGACGTCACCACTATCATCACCACCACCACCACCATTGTCACCACCATCACCATCACCACCACCAGCACTATTGTCACCACCAGCATCACCATCACCACCATCATTGTCACCATCACCATGACCATGACCATGATCACCACCACCACCATCATCAATGTCACTGTCATTTTCCACAAATATTTGCTGAGCACCTGCTCTTTGCCAGGCACTGTCCTAGGAGCTATGGACACTATGAACAAGACAGATTCCTGCTTGAGAGAGCTGACATTTTAGTGAGGTGAGTAGAGTAACAAGTAAAAATAGAAACAGGGTAATTTCAGAAACTGGTTACTGGGCTGCAAAAAGCAAACGGTGCTGGAACAGAGAATGACTGCCGTGTCTTCGGTGCCTTTGCTGTTGCAGGCTCCCCCTGCCACGGGGCCTTTGCACATGCTAGTCCCCCGCTCTTAGAACATCCTCCCCTCCTTCATTAACCTGGTCAGCGGCCACTCATTTTTTCCTGACTTTGGTCCCATCACCCCTGCCACAAGCCCCCCCACGAGCAATAACGTCATCCACCTCTCTTTTGCGGCATTCATCATACCTGTGTGTTTATCAGTCTTGTCTGAAGTGTACACCCCGTGAGGGCAGCCAAGCCTCTCTCTCGATGCTGTACCTCCAGCACAGCAGGTGCTTAACAGTTTTGAATAACAAACAAAGCTGGAGAAAAGACCAAATTTGAAGTCAAACATTACAGTTCCTTGAAATGTATCCATCAGATTCTGGCCTAGGAAACATCTCACAGAGGAGGAGATGCCTTCCCTAGACCCTGCCTCACACCAAACCCCTCTTCCCTGTGTGCGTTCCAGGTACTCACCCTGAATCCAATCATAGAGAAACCTGGGATTTTTCCTTCTCTACCCTGGTTGGCTGGAGGCCTGGCTCTTCTCGCCCACGAAAGACCCTCCAGGGCCGCCCTCAACACAAGAGCATGAAGGCCCCTGGGGGAAGAAGTCAGAGGGAGACCAAGGGCAGCCTTTCCCCCAGGGTCCCTCTGTCTCTCCTCTGGGGCCCGATGCCCCACCCACTCTCAAGGGAAGGGCTGGTCTCACCAGCCCCAGGAGGGGTCTGGGGGGCTCCTTGGGGCAGTTTTCCTGGAGGAAGTGGGTATAGGACTCACCTCCCTGCTTCCATCAGAAGGGAGCTGGGCTTCTGGGGGTCAGGGTCAAGTGGGCACCTGGGGACCCTGTGAGCTCCTGTGCTTAGGTTTTCCTCAGGCCCTCAAGTGCCCGTCACTGTGCAAAGGGCATTTTCCCCACAAGAATTGTGTGAGAAGGTACTACTCTGATCTTCAAAGGACGGAAAATGGAGGCCCAGGAGGGCGAGGGGACCTGCCCAAGGCCACACAGCAAGAGTGAGAAGTACCTCGTTTGTCAAAGAAGCAGAAAAAACATGTGCTCCCCAAAATGTTCCAAAACTAAGAATTGTACAGATTTTGCATTCCGTGCGTTTACTAGCCATTTGATGAAACGTCTAAGAGCAGAACCGTCGCTGGGGAGGTGCTGCTGACCCGGGAACACTGTCCACATCCGTGCTAGCTGACCCCAGCAGGGCGAGCAGCACGTATCCCTGGTGACCTGTGTCCGCCGCCGCGTGCGCTTCGATGCCCGGCTCTTCCGCGGTGCATCTGTGCGCCGGGGCCACATGCGACGGCCTGCAGGCCAGGTCCGGTCCACAGCCTAGAGATTAAGAATGGTTCTTACATTTTAAGTGGATTGGAAAAAAAAAGGCTATTTTGTGACACGTGAAAGTTACAAGAAACTCAAATTTCAGGTGCATCGTATCGGCCCCGGCTACTTTCCGTGGCACGACCGCAGAGCCCAGGAGCTGCCAAAGGTGCCGCCGTAGGGCCCTGAACGGAGAAAGTGGGCACCGCGTGGTGCCCTGGGCGTCCTGTCCGATTTCCTCTGACACGACGCTACAGACGAACAGATGACCGTGTGGAAGGAAGCTGGGATCCTCACGAGTAAACAAGCCGCTTATGTAACAGGCATCTGTTTCCCGAGAATCCCCCCCAGGTTTCATATCCTTTCTGAACTGACACGCTTTTGTCACATGCTGGCTCCTCTGACGGCGACTGAATAAATGTTGATGTGTGCTCCGCACCAACTTGTCTAAGAGTTGTTGTTTTAGCACTTTCTCAGTGGAAAGGAGCGTTCACGTCTCCAAAATCCCGACGTGCTGAGGAACCAGCCTGTGACTGCTGAAGGGCCCCCAGCCTCAGCCTCGCTCACCACCCTGCACCCACCTCCCGGGGCTTAGATCCGCCCCCCTATTGTGAGCCCAGAGACTGGGACCCTCGGCCCGTCTGTGCTGGGGGCTTTTTACTCTGCTGCTCCAAGAAGCCTTCAGACTGAAGGGGGGGGGCAGGGGGAGGGCTCTGGGGGGGGAATTTCCTTATTTTCTCCCAGCATTTCCCCCACCTTAACTCCCCTCATCTGTTGTGTTTACTGCCAATACCTTTCCTAGCTGATGACCTGAGTTTTAGAGTTCTTCCTGGACCGAAATCACCTTGTTAAAGAATTACAAAATTAACAAGCTCAGAGTGAAACATCAGCATCGCCACCCCCCACGACAGACACTCCCGACAGGGAAGGAGAACTTGTCATCCCGCTGGACCAGCATCCTCATCACCTCACAGACCCTCCCCTCCGTGGAAGGCACCCTGCCCTCGCGAGGATCCCCAGATCAGCCGCCCGCCCTGTGGTTCATTCTCAGCGCACAGCCCGCTCACCCACCATCTTCACAGAAACCCTCCAGCTGGAACAGAGGCAGGCCCGTTGGGCCCCCATCAGAGCCCCTGGCTGCAGCTCGGTGTGCCAGGCAGAAGTCCTGTTGTCGCCCAGACGACACTCTGGGCAAAGGCACCTGTGACCTGCCCCTGCCCGGCCCACCATCTCCCTCCCCGACCTCACCCTGCAGCAGGGGTGGGGCCCAAGGGCAGAAGGTGGGAGAAGGGGCAGCTGGGTGGGCCTCAGTGCTTCAAGACGAAGACAGGGATCCACGTGCCATCTCCTGTTGAGGGACCGAGGGGAGGGCGCTGGCTTACGTCCCCGGGAGAGGGCCCCTACGTGCTGCCATCAGCAAAAGAGCCGGTCTTAGGACGCCAGGGCCTGCAAGGGTCCCCTTGGCAAACCTGGGGTTGAGGTCCCTCCCACCCAGGACGGGCCGAATCCCTGCTGGTCTACCTCAGCGGCTCTCGTACAAATAAACAAACAAGCAGGGAACCTGCAAAGTGTCCATTTGTCCGTGTGTCCCTGAAGCCCTTCCCCTGGGGATTCTGAGGGTGGTTTCAAAGCTTCTGCTCTTGGGCTCCTGCCCCAGCCCCCAAGGGGGTGGCAGGTCTGCTAACCTCACCTGCTTCTCAAAACTTGCTGCCTGCCGCTTGGCCAGGGGAGTCCAGCCAGAGACACCTGCGCACCGAGAAGCATAAAAGTGCATCAGCAGAAAGGAGAGGCTGGAAGGCCGAGGGGTGAGCAGGGCCGGGGCTCCAGGCGCGTGTGTGGGATGAGCAGCTCGTGGGCCCAGGCCCCGCCCAGCAGCCTGGCTGGCCAAACCCCAGCCCTGGCTTTTTTCTCTTTGGAAATTATTTGCCAGGTCTGCCTTTTCCATCTGTGAAATGAGGCCACTGAGGGTTGGTACGAAGATCTAATGAAGTAATAAATATTAGATTGCCACAAACCTTGAACTACAAGGGTCAGATCAATCCACAGGGAAAGGACGTCTGCAAGCAGGTGCCCAGGGCTCGGCCACAGCGGCAGGGCTGGTCCTTTCAGAAGGTGTCCAGACAGAGCCTGAAACTGGGCCTTGCCCCAAACCAAGCCTAACAGAGAGGAGCTGCAGGCTGCCCACCGCCCATGGCTGGGGCTGTTCAAACAACCTCACGCCCAGTAACTCATTCCGTTCTCACCACCACTGACCAGCTCCAAGCCGGACGCAGACAGGTGTGGAGAGGTTAGGGATGGAGAGTGCCCAAGGACGCACCGCTCTGCACAGGAGTCCGAGACCAAGACAGCTGCACCCAAGGAAACGGAGAACAGCCTGCAGCGAGCAAACCCTCAGAGACAGGACAGCCTGGGAGCAGGAGGACGAGGGGAAGCCCCAGGGCTCGGCCACCGCTGCCGCAGCCTCCGCTCAGATCCACGCCAGGAGGCTGTTCAGAAAGGACAGCATGTTCACAACCGGCCGAGAGAGGCCCTCTGTGCAAGGGGAGCTGGAGGCTCTGCCGGGCGCCCTGCTCTGCGTGGGTCCGTGCTGCCGGCAGCTCCCAGCCTCGCCTCCCTCCTCCACAGCAGTCTGGGCACTGACCCCTGGGCACTGACCCCTGTGACCCTTCACCTGTTTGGCTCTGCCTCGTCCACAAAAGCCGAGACTTCAGGGACCGACTGTCATTTCCCGCCGTGCGGTGCTTCCCCAGGCGGGTCGCTTCTGATGTGACTCCCTCTGATTCCGGTGAGGACGATGCCACCTTGACCCCTCTCCCAAAGACAGCATTCTGGCCAGGGCTGTGACAGACAAGGCGGAGACTTGGGCAGGGCCCAGGACTTCCATGGCTGAAGACCCAGGGCCCAGGACCCAGTGTCAGTTGTCTCCCGGCGTGCAGAGGTGGATACGGATGCTCCTAAGCTGCGCCCGTCAACGGAGGGAAGACACCAAGCTCTCTGGGCGGCAGCCAGTCTCCCTGGAACAACAGAACCGCACTCTGCTCCCGCAGGAGTGAGGACTGCCCACAGAAGCTACAGGAGGCGCACGGTGCAAGCGGCAAATCTTCCTCCGTCACCTCAAGCGCTTTTTAGAGCCAAGTCAGTGACTTCACACCCACGGTGCCCGGCTCGACTCCCCTCCTGTTTACCTGTGGGGACTGAGGTGACTGGGCCCGAACAGTAACCCCCTCTCCGGGCTCCTCTCCTGGACCCCAGGAGGGGCAGAAGGACACCCCCCCTTGAGGAGACGGGCATGTGGGAAGCATCCCACGGGCCCGGCGCAGGCGCCATTAAGGCGAATCCTCACAGCAGGAACGGCCACTCGGCACGCTCACAGATTAGCCCCGTGTGCATCTGTGCGCCCGCCACCTTCCAGGCTCGCCTGAGACCCGATGTCAACCCGTGAATGTGTGAGCTGGTTTCTCTCTTTTTTATGAAATAGATGATACAAAATCAAAAGATACACGTGGAAACATAAAGCATTTGTTTATTATTGCTATAATCAAGGCAAAATCTCTTAAAACAATTGGCCTTGATAATGGAAATATAATCAGAACCATTAATCACGAGTTTACAGTTTGTTCTTCTCTGCTGTTCAGACTTCACGGTCTCACACATACCTCCTATCACCTGACCTTTGTCGTACAAGAAGCAGAAGAATGCACTTGGAGGTCACAAAGCACAGCCCGGCCACTCCCCTAGGTACTGACTGCAGACCAAGCACTTCCTCACTGTGAACCTGTTTCATCCTGTGTTTAAAAAACAAGCGGGAGAGGGGAGGAGGGACCGGAATGTACCCACCCCCTCGGAGGATCAGTGAGATGACACGGGCGGTAACTGAGAGAACATACAAGAAACTGCCCTTTACACTCGAAAAAATCATACAAAACGGAGTATCACCAGTGACAGTGCTTACGGCCCCTGCAGGGAGGGCAGGAAGCCGCCGCACAGCCCATGCTCCTGGCAGCCTGCAGGACCGTCACCGAGCATCTGAAACCCTGGGGCAGGGCGACAGGTGTTAACCACCAAGGCTCCAAACTCACTGAGGAAGGACCTGGCCTGACAAGCCACATCACAGGGACCCAGCCTCACCCTAGAAACACCTGGTCAGTTTTATTTACCTTAATATACATCTGTACAGGCAATAATAAAAAGGCTATGACACAACAATTCAGTGAGTTTTACCTAGTTTCATGAATAATGCATGCAGTTACAAATAAGAGGTAGAAACACTGTATTAAAGACCTAAAAATATAAACATCATATAAATAAATGTTCAAATTAACTGCTGGAATTTCATACAGATAAATAAAGTAAAAATTACATTACTTCGTCAAAGTAAAGAAAAACCATGTTTTTGTTTTTATCAGTACACTAAATTAATGCCGAAGAGCTTCTGTGCAATTTGTCAGAGTTCAGGTTACATTATCTAAAAGGATTAAAACTGGAGAATGGTTTATTCAAGTATTCAAGCAGGTAAGTAAGAGAAACGAAATAACCTACCACGTAGGCACCATCTCTAGAGGGGTGTTAAGTGCCCACATTCTCCATGACTAGCTACCTGGTGAACTGTCAGGACTAACAGGAAAATGCACACAGGCTGGAAAGAGCTGCCCATTTTCCTAAGAGAAAACATACCTCATTTTTCACTAACTTCATGTAAAATTCCACATCACTAATAAGCCTTTAAGTCACCAACTTTGTTTTGGCCCTATTACAATTCTTGAGAGTATCTCTGGATTGACACTTGTTCTAATACTGCCCCAATAAACCTAGCCTTTAGTAAGCCTAGAGGTCATAGGCATGAATGCACATTCTGCATGCACAGTAAAAAATGCAAACAAAAGCAGACAACGAGCAACTTAAAAATATCACTGAGAAAACCTGTAGGTGTAGATGAATAGGCTAAGAAAATGCAAAGGTTCACACAACACAAGTTTTTTACCACTTAAAAGTCCACGAGAAATCACCTGTGAATTCTGGAAAGGGTACGTGTATATAATCAAGTAAAATATTTTAAACAAGTCCATTGTGCCTGTTAGTTTTAAATTGCAAAATCCAATACACAGTTGTTTTAATAAATTAGTGCAATATGAAAGATTTTGGAAGATTATTAATATGTGTCCATATTAGATCAAATTGAAGATTTCACAATCTCTTCCAAGAGACGCCTTTCACTCCTTAAGCTATTTCTTCCTGAGCTGTTTATGGACGCGTGCTCAGACTCAGATAAACTTACCCCGAGTATCAAACCGCCTGGATGAGACGTGGCTTTTTACTTTTTCGCCTCAGTGAACATGTGGAACCCCCACACTTTGCTCTGGTGACTGGCGTGAAGAGCCACTCATCGTTTCATTCCTAATTACCCTTAAGAATAACTGTACTGACAACTCTAGTTCTAAGGTACATTTATTTACCAAGTTCAAACTGAAAGCCAAGTGGAATACTCTTGTTTCTGCTTCTACAAAGAAAAAGGGAAGGGGTGACTTCTCTGATAAGGCAGGTAGTTCTGGGGTTGTTTTTCCTTTTTGAAATCACTGCTTGCTCTTTGGTGGTCACCGTGTAGGAACCTACAGTTTCCTGGGGGTGGGGCGACAGGATCCAAGCTGTGCTCCCAAAGGCATCGCCTCACACCCACCACTAGTCCTGGGGGCAGGCCTGCTGTTGCTCACAAGGTTGAGGTGCTGTAGCAGAGTGCCGACAATCTCCTTTCAATACGAGATTTATCTAGAAATAAAATAAATTCATAATAAAAATCATTTATATTTTCAAAACCAAGGTAAGAAGAACCAATGAAAAAGAATCTCTCACCCTCCACCTACACCCTCACCTCTGTTCTATCTTTGCCCCAGAGTTAACAGTTCTGAGTATTTTTTCTTCTTTCTGCCTGGTAATTGTCTAGCTTAGCGCTGCACAGTGGTAAAAGCTAGATTAGCACGTCAAATGAAGAACAATTAGGTTTTAACAGCTAGTTCGCTCACAATTGCAAACAATCTTAGAACTGCCAGCCCCTTGTGGCTCTTCAAAATGTGGTATGACCACACCTCCTCCTCAAAAAAAAACATCATTGGTCTTATATCTGACAAGTGGAAACACCATCCTGGTACCCTACCAGTGTCCACACTCCGTTCTGTACACCAAATCTGCAGTACACAGGGTTTTCACAGGGCTCTTCGGTCACTAAGCCAACGAGGATTAAAACAGTTGCCTTTCTTATTGTTTAATGATAAAAGCAAAGTTCTCTGCATACACAAACACACCCACCAATACAGTCATGCAGTGTAGAAATCTAAAGACCAATGACAAAAGCCAACAGCTCTGTACAAGCAACCTCTCTAATCCTCACAACAGCTCGGCAAGGCAGGCATTGTTCCTCATCTTGTAGAAGAAGAGACGGAGACCACAGAAAGGGTGAGTGACTTGCCCGAGGTTGGGAAGCCAAGATGCAACCCTCAGGCTGCACGGTTCCAAACTCCATGCTCTGTCTACTGCACCAGGAGGAGACAATGAAAGTGCAACCAACACGCACACTGCTTTCTAAGTCAACTCACATTTGTGTACATTTTCAATATCTGCCGGGTCCTGGAGAATCTTAGTTAAGCCTTCCAAAAGAAGGGCTGCCTTATGATAGCGATAAACAATATCTTCAGTCTGCTGGAACATCTCATCCAGGGCTGCAGCCTGAACCTGGAACCAGTCAGCAAAAACAAGAAGATTCTCAGCTTTTCCATGAAAATACGAATCCATTCAGGCAACGCAGCTTTAAATGGAGTCTGTCTAAAATTAATACGTTTCGACAAAATGATATAATCTATTGGGTGAGCGACATAAAAGAGCTTCTTGACAAAAGAGTTACTCTGCATTCTAACATAACCTTCTTGAACTCAGAGATTCCTAACTCATGATATTTGCACTTCTAAACTGGCTCTTCTATGACTTCACTAAAAAGTTTATTTTAAACTTACACTTCCACACTAGTAACCTGGCATTTCCCTAAAGTAGATCTTGTTACAATGAAATAATTAAATGACGTTAAAAGCCACTTATCAGCTTTTCCTTTTAGTTACAGAATTTTCTGGTGTGTGGGATTCACTCATTCAGAGGCATTTACTGGGCACCTGCTGAGTGTCGGCCCAGAGTGCACGATGAAGGTGAGCTCACAGTCCAGAGGGAGGCGTGGGCTGTGAACTCCAAGGGGCACCTGGCATCACAGGAGGAAGCCCCAGATGGTACGGAGCACACGCGAGAGGCACCTAACCCGACTATGGAGGAAGTGGCTAGGGAGCGCCTCCAGGAAGTGATGCTGAGGCAGAGCCATAAGGAAGCAGGAGCGAGCTGGGCAGGGGGAGAGGTGGGTAGGGCTCCCCAGAAAGACGGGCATGGTGTCATTCACGGGGTTATGAGCATTTGTTTCCCCAACAGCATCCTGATTTTCTCTTTAATCATTCACTGCCCAGACTGTCAGTAATCCAGTATCCTAATTTACTTGTCAGTATGCTCTGTCTCTTTCAAAGAGTAAAGCCACATACAATATGATAAATAAAATGGACACAGAAAATCCAAGTCCTGAAAAGGAAGGAGAGAAATAACTAAATATAAGTTGAGTGTCTCCAAGCTTGCTCAGCAGCCAGGGCACAAGGAGAGACTTGTTGGAGGCACGTGGCTCTGTCATCAGAAGAGACAGAAGCACCCTAACTCCGTACAAGAGGACGTCTTTCCTGGCACAAATTTCTAAAAGAAAATCTGTCTTATGAAGTCTTAATTCGGTACAAAACAATACAATGCATATTATTCATATCAACAGTTTAGGGCAATATAATGTATATTATTCTCATCAACAGTTTATATTCCAAAACTATTTTCATACGCCTTTTTATTATGATGGCTTTCAAAATAAGACCAAGGGGGTAATGTAACAGTACAATTCAAAGTACACAAATTTGAGAGGGAAAAGGAAGCTCAACTATGTTAATATGGTAAAAACTATACGGTTGGTCAGTAATTAAATTTTTCCCCACTTAATTCCTTCTTTGACAGTCCCTAATTTCATGTTTCCTTCAGAGCAATTTTTCCTCGAAGATACAGAAAACAAATTATTTCCACTAATATAACCAGAGAGTTGGAAAAGTAGATTATACTTTTTGTGTCTACACTTAAGTAAGGTCAGTTGTGGAATCTGAGCACGTGAATTTCTGCAGATTGGGTAATAAAAGCAGTATTTTTGTAATGTTTTATCAAGCCAAATTCCTTAAATAGTAGAAAATGAAGAAAGAGATCCAGTGAAAGCTCTTAGATGCAAACTATAAAAAGATTAGATCATGCCTAATGTTAGCAATTTTTAAGAGGTATGGTAAACTTTTACCAAATGTGGTAGGTAACCAACATAACTTATGTTTGTTGCATGTTAATTAAGTGTAATCACTCCTTCAGGAAGAGGTACCACAATACCTGGGACTTGGGAGTGGTGGGGCATAAACTCTTTTTAAAAGGATGATGTCAAGTAGGTGTGCACTTCAAAAGATGCTCTTAGGGAACTTCCCTGGTGGTGCAGTGGTTAAGAATCCGCCTGCCAATGCAGGGGACACGGGTTCGAGTCCTGGTCCAGGAAGATCCCACATGCCGCGGAGCACCTAAGTCCCTGCGCCACAACTACTGAGCCTGCGCTCTAGAGCCTGTGCTCCGCAACAATGAGAAGCCACCACAATGAGAAGCCCGCGCACCGCAAGGAAGAGTAGCCCCCCCCGCTCACTGCAACTAGAGAAAGCCCACACACAGCAACGAAGACCCAACGCAGCCAAGAAAAACAAAAAACAAAAGGTGCTCTTAAAGACAAGTAGTATTACTATGCAATATTACACCTTAAAAAGGGTTACCATTTCTACAGCACAATTATAGATGAGTTTCTCTGCTGTTACGCTGTTGATTTCATCAATAAATCTCTGTTTGTCAGAGAAGAAGCGATTCAGCTTTTCTGTAAGTTTCTTGCACATGCTGATGCAGAATTTATATCGTTCATTCAGATTTTTGACAACTGGAAAAAAATTGAAATGAGAATTTAAATTTTCCTCCAGAAACAGAGTCATGGTGACAAGCAACTTTCCTGCTAATTTATGGAAAGCGACACTAAATGATCACTGAAAACAGTGACTGGAAATCATTCTTCCACATGTTCTCTCTCTTAGTGAAGACTGAGAATAAAGTAATTCTGACTGCTCTCTGTATCGGCTAAATGGCAAAACCAAGAAACAGAAAAGCCAGCATCTTTTCCCATTTAAGCATGCTTAATACCACGGTGACCCCTCACCAAAAACTCCCCTTCCCAGTGTAAGGGGAAAAGCAGCCCCGTCACGCTCCGCTTGTACCTTGTTTCACACCCGTGGACGGGCTCAGCTTCCCGGACTTGATCTGCTCTTTGGCGAGATGCAGAGAGGCTGCCAGCAGCTGTGCGGCCTTCATGTATAACACCAGCTGTTCCACCCGCCTGCACCCAGAGACAGCAAGCAGAGCGTTAGCCTGTGAACCGACAGGCCAGTGCCCCATCACAACAGTCTCTCTAAGGGAACATCATTCCCCTTGACACTTTTAGTGCACGAACACCTCCTGAAGGGAGAAGGGCCGGCATGGAGAAAGACGTGTGTACTTTGAATACAATGGGTGCACTCAGATAAAAATACAATCTCTTTATCATCAAATATCTTAACAGCACAATTTACAGGAAAGGAAACACCAAGGCTGCAGAACCTCCAAGTCTCGGCTCACACAGTGAAATCGAGCACAATGAGTTAACTCAGAGACGCCCATGACCTTCAGTGGATGACACGGCCCCCAGCTTGGACACCAGTTTACAGAGGGCAGGAAGCCTCTGGAGATGGACAGCAAGGGGGCACCTACCCCCAGTCTTTGCTCAGCTGGCTGATCTGGTCCACCACCGCGCTCTCCTGGATCTGGTACAAGGAGACCGCGGACGCGCAGAGCCCTGTGTCTCCCCCGCGCACGGCCGTCAGGTCCAGCACACACTCCGTGAACAACAGCATTGCGTTCAGGTGGCGGAAGGTGTCTGTGTGCTCTCGCTGCGGCAAAGCCAATCATCTTAGAAACTTGCAGGTTAAGGAGAGGCGCACACTCATTTCTGCACATAAACTGTGGCCACTGCTAATGTTTTCTATACTTATGAATGTCAGAATGATCAAAGGAGAATGAAAGTTTTAAATTCCAGAAAACTGTGAGAAAAATAAACACAAATGAAACCAAACAAGAGTGTGTCATATGTTTGTGTGTATGGATGTACGAGAGCACCCACAAAATTCAGCCTCAAAGATATGAGGTCATTGTACTTGCACCAGGAAAAAAATGAAACACAGAACAATTAAATCAATATACATGAGACAGAAACATGACAAAATAGATACCAAGATATAAGAATGTAAGGATATTCTGTGCAGTAAACCACACTTCTTGATAGTTTAATGAATTCTACTGACTTACAATTTCAGAGACACTTTAATTTCTGGTGGCTCTTCAGTTAACAGTGATTCCTAATACCAAGGCTCTAAATTTTGTGATCTTTTCAGTTAAAGAGTGGAGTATAGATAGACATAGTAGCAGCACATTAAAAATGGGTACTCTAAAATTTATGTTCTGAGGTTTGTTTTTAGCTATAAATGTATTTTGAAATCTCAAATAAGACTAAGTTTCTCACTCTCCTTTTATGGTTAAAAAGGGATGAGAATCAGTGTACTAAAGACAGAAGAATAAACCAATCAACTTTTGAAAGTCTCTCTGCTCTATGACAGCATATCAGACTATGTTCCAATACATACTGGAACATAATTTATGCCTAATTTGATGGAGACTGAAAAAACTCTGAAGATTTCTTTTCCAATCTTATACATATTTTCAAAATTACAACTTAAACTTACTACAGAATCACTATTAAAATTTTGCATGCAGTACTTTATAACTTTTATGTGAAATACTTAATTTTCCTTCACACACAACAGAAATATGGAAAGAGAATTTGTTCTTTAGTTGACCTGGAGGAGGTGCAGTCTATGGAACACTGTCCTTGAGTCGACACTGAGGAATTAGCCAGCAGAGGCTCTGGAATCATAAAATTCACCTCTATTCTGCATTTGTGCTCAGCACACTTCACGTTCTGATGTGTTTTTCCCTGGAGACCTGGCTCCGTGGAGGGGAAAGGTACTGGTGTACACACGCAACTGTCCAGTCTGCCGGGCAGCTTTATTCCTCAGCGTTACTGACTGATTTGGCATCTTAATTTATTTTTTTAAACCTAAGTTTAAGTGTATCATTTTTATCTTATGAAGAAAAGCAAGCTTTGAGAATAAAAAGTTACGGTTTTAGGAAAAAGATTATGTTTTAAAAGTCCTGTAAGTAGTAAATAAACGTCAGATAAAGAAATTAAGAATACAAAATCTGTATGCATCACTTCCTGTCAACCAAAGCTTGCTATGAATGAGTATCACTGTCAACATTATTCTGAAAATATATGAGCAATGTTCCAAATAGGAAAGGTTAGGGGGATTTTGTCCTCCCGTCACCAACACTCTCCTCGGGGTCCCCGTAAGTGACACGTCACAGGGTCTCTTCCCACCTCCATCAGCGTCTCCTCGGGCAGTTCAGGGGCTTCAAAGGCGACGAGCCCCTCCAGGCTGGGGGGTGAAGCACCACAAGGCGCGTGTCTCAGGCTGGGAGCTGCCTCTGCTCCCAGAGGGGGAGACCCCGAGCACAGCCCAGGCAGGGAGCCCCCAGACACACGGCCCCCGGTGGAGCCCAGGGAGCCTCCGGAGCCGCTGGAGCCCCCTGTGGAGACGGGCGAGGAAGCGTTAAAAGGAAGGCCCCCGACCCCTCCCTGAGCACATGAACAGGCTTTATCTTCCCAGGCTCACCTTCATTCCTCACAGAATCAGCACAGCTACTTTTAAATTCTGTTTTAAACAAACTTCTAACATACACATTTCTCCCTGCTGCTCCACAGTCCTCACGGTGATAAAACTCAGCGGATGTGTACGCTTCACTAAAATTATACCCCAATGCTTATGTGGGGGCACTTATACTATTTCTGATTTTTTTAATGCCACCAATAACATTGTAATGAAATCCTTCCTTGTTTTGAGTTATTTGTGATAAATACTTTATAAGACCACTTTGTTGTAAGTGGCCTTATAAACAGAATGGGATTACCACAGATCAAATATTACTATAAATATTTTTATAGCTCTTTGTAAGACTTGCCACGCTATTTTCTAAAGCAGCCGTGAGTGAGCGCAGAGATCCCACTAAGCCTCAACAACACTGGGCATTACATTTTTTAAATGTTGGCTTAGTTAACAGGTATAAAAAGTTATTTTCTCAAAGTGGTATTTTCTTATTATTTAATACTCTTAATAATCCTAAAATCAAGATTATTATTAGCTCTTTTTCCACTCTCATTATCTATTTATATCCTTTGCTTATTAATCTACTTGTATCTTGATTAGTAACTGATTTAGCATAAGGGAACTTAAGGGACACAAGGTATAATATATGATGTCAAATGATAACTCAAGTCCAATCTAAATACTTTCTTAGTTTTTGGTACCAATTACCTATTTATAGACTATGGCTGATAAAACCAATCTATCAGCCTATCCAGAAGTAGGATATAGGATTAAGTGCAAAGATTGGGACTCAAAGTACCAAAAAAAAGGTGAAACCTAGGTTTCTAAAAAAACCCACAAAACCAAAAATAAACAACAATCTATCATTTTCAAAAAATTTACTGGATGTACTAAAATAAGCCTTCAATATAAGCTAAGAAGCACCAATATGCATAGCTGCTTCACTGTGACGTCACATTCATGTAATAATGTTATAAAATTACATATATATTACAAATATATAACATAGTACCTTTTGTTTTGCAGATTTTTTTTTTCCCCACAAGTATTGTCTCATTTACTCTTTTTTTTATTTTTTGGCCGCACAGCGTGGCATAGGGGATCTTAGTTCCCCGACCAGGTACCGAACCCATGCCCCCTGCTGTGCAAGCGCAGAGTCTTAACCACGGGACTGCCAGGGAAGTCCCCTCATCTACTCTTCATAACCCTTTAAGGTAAAGTAAATCGTTATCTCCACGTCATTGGTAAAAAAAACGTCACACCATTAAGCCATTATCAGAATCTGCACACCAAACACGAGCCCAAGGCGGAACTAAGACAATCCTCACCTGAGGTGGTTCTTGTCCGAAGGACTATGTGGGTACAAGCGGGGGTCGCAGCCCTGTGTGGAGGAGACCCTACCGTGAACAGCACAGCCCTGGGACTCGCTGCTGTTCCCACAGAAGGAGCCCGTGCAACACCACAGGCTCCTGCAGGGGCTGCAATAAAAAGTTCACCAAATGTGTCATGTATCAGAGGGTGGGTTTTATAGGGGTACCTTTACTTTTATATTAGATTTGGGTTTTTTACAATAAGCATTTATTACTCTTAAAAACAGAAAATTCAATACAGATCTCCATTAAAAATATTTTATGGTAATCTCTTCACAGCTGTGAATCTTCTTTTCACCAAGGCCTACAATTCAGTTACTTCTACGTGAATTGCCGTCACACCTGAGGATAATGTGAAAAGGTGGAAACCAAGAACTGGGAATAAATATGTGGGGAAACAACCTGATTTAAAAAATGGGCAGAAGACCTGAATAGTTATTTTTCCAAAAAATATATATGGCCAACAGGCACATGAAAAGATGCTCAACATCGCTAATCATCAGGCAAATGCAAATAAAAACCCCAATGAGACATCACCTCACACCTGTCAGAATGGTCATCATGGAAAAGACCACAAATAACAAACGTTGGTGAGAATGTGGAGAAACTAAGAGCTAAGCTGTTTTTGTTTTTGCTTTTTTTATAAATTTATTTATTTATTTTTGGCTGTGCTGGGTCTTCGTTGCTGCACACGGGCTTTCTCTAGTTGTGGAGAGTGGGGGCTGATGTACAGGCTTCTCACTGCGGTGGCTTCTCTTTGTTGCGGAGCACAGGCTTTAGGTGCACAGGCTTCAGCAGTTGTGGCTCGTGGGCTCTAGAGCGCAGGCTCAGTAGTTGTGGCGCACGGGCTTAGTTGCTCTGCAGCAGGTTGGATCTTCCCGAACCAGGGCTCGAACCCATGTCCCCTGCATTGGCAGGCGGATTCTTAACCACTGTGCCACCAGGGAAGTCCCTAAGCTGTTTTATAGCTTATATTTTCTTAGAAGAAAATATAGAGTTAGGCATTTAAGAAGGGGTATCTAGGGAAACTCAAAGACAACAGGGAAGACAAAAACAAAGACACCAGAGAAAAGTTTACCCTGATACCTATGGCTACAGCAAACACTAAACACAGCCTAACTCTTAGCCAGATAAACAAAAAAAACACCTCACACTATTTAACTCAATTCTATGTCCAGTAATATCATTTCTGGCTTTCAACAAAAATTAAAAGGCAAGCTAAAAGGTAAAAACAGCTTGAAGAGACAGAGCAAGCACTGAACCAGACTCAGCTACAGCACGCATATTGGACTTATCACACCAGAAATTATAACAACTTTGATTAATGCTAAGAACTCTAATGGAAAAAATAAACAACATGTAAGAGCAAATGAGTAACAAAGCAGAGAGATGGCAACTCTAAGAAAGACTCAAAGGAAATGCTGTAAGTCAGAATCACTGACACAGAAATGAAGAATGTATTTGATGAGCTCATCAACAGACAGGACATGGTTGAGAAGAAAATCAGTTAGCTTGAAGATATGTCAATAGGAACTTCCAAAACTGAAAAGCAAAGAGAAAGAAGAATTAAAACAACAACAACAAAAATCCCAGAATATCCAAGAACTGTGGGACAACTACAAAGATATAATATATGTGCAACAGGAATATGAAAAGGAGAAAGAGAAAGAAACAGAAGAAATATGTGAAGTAGTAATGTCCAAGAAATTTCCAAAATAAATGCAGAACCAAACCTTCCAAGTCCAGGAAGCTTAAAGAACACCAAGCAGTTAGAATGCCAAATAATCTACACCTGTGCATTTCATCTTCAAACAGCAGAGAATCAAAGGAAAAGTCCTGAAAGAAGCCAAAGGAAAAAAGCACCTCATTTATAAGAGGAACGAGGGTAAGAATGACACGAGACTTCTCTTCAGAAACCATGCCAGCAAGATGACAGTGGAGTGAAATATCAAGCCCTACAGCACAGAAACCATACTCGGGTGTTTGCTGGTCTAGATACTTCCTCCTTTGGAGGCTCATGGGAGAGACGGTAAAAGAATGACAGAGAAAACAAGAACAAAGAGGCTCCAATACTGACTCAAATTTAAGTGGACATCATAATCACGTGGGGAGCTTGTTAAAGACACAGATTCCTAAACTCCTTTCCCAGAAAACTTGATTCAACGAGCCTGGGTTAGGGTCTGGAGCCAGCCCTTTGTTTTCATTTTTTGATAAGCAGTCTAAACTAATCTAGATGTGGGTCCATGGACATAAAGTTCCCTGGAACAGCTATGAAAGAGCCAGGGATCTCAGTGACCTATGGTTCTTTATAGGTTGGGCTTGCTGTATAAGAGATGCTCAAGAGTTCGTATGTGTAAGGCAACTTTGGCCAGTGTTATCCTACTGATAAAAAGCAATCTTGGTCAGCATCTAACTTCTCACTCATGGGCTGCCGATCATCAAGACACTGAACATGTCCCTATATTGACAGGCTCCTAAGAACTTCGATGAGATGACAGGGACTGGATGAAGCAATCTGGTCAACAGGTTCGTGAACAGTCACCAGAAGTAGATGGGCAGAGTAATTACCCCCATGCCCAAGCCAAAGATGCCCACGTCCTGAGCCCTGAAATTTGTAAATAGGCTATGTGACACGGCAAAGGGGAACTAAAGCTGCAGATGGAACCAGGGCTGCTCATCAGCTGAACTTAAAGAGATTATCCAGTGGGTCCAATGTAATCACAAGGGTCCTTTAAGTGTAGACTAAGGGGGCAGAAGGTCTGAGTCTAGACTGGCCATTGCTGGCCTTCACGGTCGAAGGGGCCACAAGCCAAGGGATGAGGGCAGCCCCCAGAAGCTGCAAAAGGCCAGGAAGTGCACCCTCCCCGAGAGCCTGCAGAAGGAACCAGCCCTGCGTACACCTCGGTTTTAGCCTAGTGAGACCCACTGTGGACTTCTGCCCTCCGGAACTGTAAAATAATACATCTGTGTTGTTTTTAAGCTACCAAGCTTGTGGTAATTTGTTACAGCAGCAATAGGAAAGTTAACAAACAGATTACCTGCCTAAAAAGAAACCGGACTTCTCTTACCTATATCCATTGGTCGTTCTGTATTTAAACTGTCCGTGCTGCCCTGATGTCCACCTAAAGGTGTTTTTACTGGTTGATCTGATAATTTCCCAGTACTGACAGATCTAAAAAGAAGAATGATAATAACGTAAATGTATACTTTAAAAAAATCCAGACTTATCAGTAATAAGGGTGATTTAAGCCAAGCCATAAAAGGGTTAAAGGAAAGTCAGAGAACAAGGAGACAAAAAATAGAGACCGAACAATTCAAGGTAGAGATAAACTTCAATACCCAAAATAAACAAAAAGGCAGAAACAGACTACTCAGGAAACTCAGGAAGAGCTCTGGACTCCCACAGGTATAGGCAACAGCTATGGTTTTCAGAGATTCTTTTTTTTTTTTTTTTTTTTCCAGAGATTCTAAGTGTATGCAGTTCCTTACACGTGTACAGTGTCATTAACCACTGGCATAAACCAGCTGCTAATCGGGTCTGGTTGTTTTATGATAGGAATGGATGCACTGTTACCGTTTCCATGTTTAGGGCTGGAAGGAAATGGCGTCTCTTACCTGCCAAACGCTGCTCTGACCTGCTGCTCGGACTTGTGCCTCTCCCCTCCTTGTACTGAGAGACAGTGAGAGCATCCCCGTGGGTCACTCCCATCCTTCAACTGCCCCTCAGAAGGCCCGCGGCGAGTGGCCAAGGCTGGCAGGTTGGAAGACGCTTGCGTTTTCGGGATTTTGAAAGGAGCCGTGGTCTAAGGGAACACATGTAAACTGGTTGTTATGACGTAGGAATGTTCAGAACCGTCAGGCTCATGGCACAGTAGCTGGAGCAGAGACTCCAGACTCTGTCAGTCTTGGATTCAAATCCCGGCTCTTCTGCTTCCAGTCTCTGTGACCTTGACAGTTCATTTACGCTAGGCCTGTTTCCTTTTTTCAGGATTAAATGGGAACGTGTATATAAAGCGTTCAGCAAGTAAAGGACTTACACTTTGCCTGGTACACGGCAGGTGCTGATTAAATTGCAGCTATCCTCTTCCTGAATGCTGCCTATAAAGTACTTATGATACTAGTTCATGACCTACTACTGAGAGTTAAGCTACTCCATGGTATTGCTGCTTCCACATCCACTGTGCTTGGCTATGCGGCCTGCAGGGACCTTAAATTGACACCAGCCCCTCGTACAAGCACACGCCCTAGACAGCAGCCCACAGAGTCGCAAATAAATGTACGTTCCGGATACGACTTCCCTGACAGGCCTGGTGATTTCCCCCCGTCTCCCAGGGCCTTCCCGCTGTGTGCCCCTTAGACAAGACCCCCGTGGAACTTATCAGAACCCTGCTCTTTTGGTTTGGATTGACCCATCCAGCCTTGGCCCGGGAACCCCAGAGCACTCCACCCACAGACCCTAATAAAGGCATGTGCCCAGGTCCTGTCTCTCTCTGCACTTTGACTTGACTTCCCCGTGTGGCATCTGGGTGCTTCTTCCAGGACCGGTGAGTAACCAACTTCTCTATTTCAATTTCTCCTGTGGTCCGTTGCTGGACCTCAGCTGACCACCCGGAACAAAATGCCCCAGTTAATAAATGTTAATTTAGCAAAGTCACAACATCTACAAAAGGGCTTAATAAACACACCTTAGTAGGGGAGCCAATGATTGTTGGTAATGGAGTTTTGAAGAACCAGTCGGAACTCCGCGGGGAGGACCCCGCGTGCTTGGTGGGAGAGGTCCCAAGGCTGCCGGGCCGACTGGGCTGGGGGGAGCAGCTGCACCCAGCCCCGGCGTGGGACGGGCACACGGGGTCCGAGTGCTGCTTTCTGAGCTTCTGCTTGCTCTGGTAGATGTCAGTGAGGGTGGAGGCGCTCTGCAGTCTAGCACCCAACAAGAGTGGCTGGGGCGACGGAGGCTGCGGCACGGGAGAGCCTGCCGAGGACACAGAGACAGCGTTAACCCAAAGGGAAGAAGAAGTGCAGGGCAAAAACTGGCGAGTTAAGAAGACACCTCTTCAAGGAGAGTTCCAGTGAATGTCTTGTTTCCTGTGAGATATTCCAAAAGTTGTTTACCTGGCAAGAGGCATTTTTTGGCATCCTTTACAAACAGTGACAAGCACACTGCCGTTGGCCTTCCCAGGAGACAGGGGTTAGTGACGACGAGTCTGTCGGCTGTTTTACCAACAGCGGGCACACAACTCAATTAACATAACGTCTAGTCAGCACCACAGAGAGCTAAAGAGCACGTAAAGCCAACAAAAACAACAAAAATCTACATGGAACGAGATGATTTTCACTCTTTATATCGATATGTATGTGTGTAGTATCAATGTAATTATTCTCTTTTCTCACATAGCAACTAAAAGAAACTTTTCAAGCTAAACTAGAATAGCTCTTTATTCAAAAAAGAATGTTGGAAAGAAAATTAGAAAGATAATATACTTTTCCTGGATTTTGTCTAAAAATAACAAGCATACGCATATTTTTGTCAGTTTCATGAAATTCATTTAAAACCTAAAGTGTCCATCTTCTCTACAAAGAAAACACTTGTTCACAGATATTATTGCCTCTTAAGGGGACTCTGGGGGATGGGGTCTTGATACGATGAACAGCTGGCTACAACAAGAGGATTCCCCCCCACAAACCCTGCTGTTGCTGACTTAACATTCACTAAGCCTGGGGCTCCAGTTACAAATTCCTTGGAGTTTCTTGCAAGCTGAACTACCACCAAAAATGTTAAAGACACACAAACCTTCTTAGTGGCTGATAACCATCACCTTTCCCCAAACAGGCAGCAATAAACAGGAGCTCTTGCTGCCAACCACTCCTGGCTTATCTCATCCTAAATCTACCATTTCACTTTTCAGAACTGGGTTCTGCCATACATGTGTGTATACACGTACACATACACAAATAAACACTGACAAAGTGTTATGATCCGGAGAAAGTTAATCAAGCTTTATTTTTAAAGAAACACAAAATATGAAACACTAAACCTAGAAAAGAGTGCTTTTCTTTTCTTTAAAAAACCTCTGTTTTTTTTTTTTTTTTTTTTTTTGCAGCTGCGTTAGGCCTTTGCTGCTGCGCGCAAGCTTTCTCTAGCTGCGGAGATGGGGGGCTACTCTTCGCTGCGGTGCACAGGCCTCTCTTGTTGCGGAGCATGGGCTCTAGTCGTGCAGGCTTCAGTAGTTGCAGTGCACGGGCCTAGCTGCTCCGTGGCATGCGGGATCTTCCCCGGACCAGGGATCAAACCCGTGTCCCCTGCGTTGGCAGGTGGATTCTTAACCACTGCGCCACCAGAGACGTCCCAAGAGTGCTTTTCTAAGTAACAGAGCATTCCTTTAACTGCCCAACTCCTCAAATGCACATACAATAAAATTTGACTTATCAAAGTGTGATTTGCGCAGATCTTTTCAGGCATGTATATTTTATATAATAAAGCAAATAAACATCCATTAGTTTTTTTTTATCTGATGCTAACTGGTAGCTTTTATCAAAACCAGTATTAAAGTAATGAAATTTCATTTTCTAGATTGATTTTCATTATCTGTGGGACAACAACCAGAGTTTAGCCAAGTTGTGTAATTCCTAGGACTTAGTCTCATAAAAGAATCCTATACGTAGGCGATAACCAACCGGCAATGATACACTAGAGCACATTAGCATAAAAGACAGGAGAGCAGAGAAAATACTTCACGTAAACTCTGTTGGTTTGTTAAGACTGGAAAAACATATCTCGAATTCACTTACGATGGGATTTAAACTATTAACACTGCGAGTCCATCTCCTACCTGACCAGTTCCTGCTCCTGGATTCCTGGCCCTGAGGATGCCCACAGCAGCACTGACTAAACTGCTCAGGAATGGTGCCAACTGTGAAGAAGGGAAGGGTAAAGCAGGGAGAAATGGCTCACAACTAATATAGCATGGAAAAAGCGACACATGCACAGATCGTACATTACAGTTGACACAATTTAGCGAAGATGTAGTTCAGCTCACATGTACTAAGCCACAGCGTGCTGGGCACGCTGAGATCAAAGCACTGTAGGACCTGCCCGGAGGGCAGAGACTGGGTAAGAGCCAGGCAAACCTTTGACGGAGGTCTCGGGCGTGGAGCTGCCAGGGCCCAGCTGCTGCCCGTCCACCTGCCGCATTCCCCTCCCACTGAGGTTGCCCCCGGGCTGGCCCAGCCTGACTGTGTGGGTCACGGTGATTCTGGGTGGCTTGTGCCTGGGGACGCTCCTCAGAACTCACTGGCCGTCGAGAGCCTGCCCACCCCTCCTTCCAGCCCTCTGCCCCGGGGGTCAGGCCTACAAGGTGGTCAGAAGGGGCGCCCTGCGGTCCCTGCTTCCTACCCGCTCTCCCTCACAGCGGCTGCCCAGGCGCTCCGTGCACATTTCTGCAGCCCCCTTCTTTGCATCTACCGCTGCGAACCCGAATTAGCAAGAGTGGGAGGCGGGGAAGGCTTCCAGGCGCTCAAGTAGACGAGACGCGTGCGTCTCCAGCAGCGGCGGAGCAGTGGGCAGAGACTCGACCCCGAGGGAGGGCCGCGTCCCTGAGAGCAAGTGTTGGGGCCTCGTCCGCAAACTCCGGGGAGCCCGGGGGCCTCTGAGGGGGCGAGGACACGCCAAGACTTTGATTGAATAAGATTTTTCATTTAAGAGTAGTGTCCAAACCACTGCCACAGGGAAGTGGTGACATTAACTTTTAAAAAACATTATCACTGTGGTTTTCGCCTTGTGAACCGAGGCTGCTGGGCGAGGCTTCGATCCCGCTCGCTCCGCCTGCTTCCGAGGCGCGCCCCTCCCTCCCAGTCCTACTCCGGGGCGGAGATGGAGGGGGTGGGGCCTCCCCCTTTGGATGCGCGTGCGTGTGTGTGCGCGCGTGCGTGTGTGTGCGCGCGTGCGTGTGTGCGCGTGCACGCTTGCCCTCCCCGCTCCCGTTCTCCCCCACGTCGCCGCTAGGAGGCCGCTGCTCACGGACTCTGGATCTCTGTTGCCCTGGCCTCTCTCGCGTGTGTTCTGAAGCGGGAGCGTTTTCTCTTAGCTAAGCCCCTGAAAATGTGGTTCGAGGTCTCCCTGTTGGGTTGGGATTGGCTGTTCTGTGGCCTCCCTGCGTGCCTTGGGCGGCTGTTTTCGAGCTCCCCGTGTTGCTCCCCGCGGTGTCCAGGAGAGGTGGGAGGATCCGCAGTGGAGCTGCCACCCGGTCGCCCCCGCAGCGGGAAGGCCTCTGGTGGACGTAACCCAGCGCTGTCACGTACTCTACTGCCTTTTAATCCTCCTAACTCCTAGTGCCAAGTAGGGTAGGCATTTTATGTACCTTCACCTAGGGTTTCTGAGTTTGTGTTTAGAGCCTAAACCCAGTGGAGATGCTTTTTATCCCCAAGACCCATTTATATCATCCTGTTTCCGACAGCCGTCTTAATGGCGTTATACAGAGGTTCTCAAGAGGGAATCAGAGAAGGGTAGGGTTGGAGGGGCGGGATGTGGCTCCCAGTCAGCTGGGACTCACTGCCATCGTAAGCCAGTGTTCCTAAAGGGAGTGTCACGTCGCACTGGTCACAATGAAAAAAGGGTGGAAACAACTGCTATAAATTCTCCTTACCCGAAGGGGAAGGTGAGTAAGGCCTGGAAGACCCCGTGGAGAGTCTTCGTCCGACCGCCTGTACTGCGTCTGCCGGCACCGGCGAGCAGGATCCCAGCCGGGGGAAGCCCATGGGGCTGGTGTTAGACCTTCGTACCGCCGCAGATCTAAAGGGAAAAATAATATTACTCCCTCACCGGCAGGTTCTAGGACTTTATTTCTGTCCTTTCTCCTAAAACTTCCTAACAATATGCCGTGGAGTAGATTTTTTAAACATATGGAACGTAGTGATATGCAACAAACATAAAACCTATAAAATTATACAGAGTGAGGTCTCCCTCCCATCCTTGTATCTGTCTACCTAATTCCCAACACTTCCTCAATCCTGCTCAAAAGGTTACCATTATTTTTAGTTTCTAATGTATCCTTCCAGAGTTCCTTAATTCAAAAACAAGCAAACTGAATATATAATCTTATTTTCATCTTGTTTTAACAAAGGTAATAGATTCCATACCAATCATTTTCAACATTTTTGTCTTAGATCCCCTTTATATTCTTTTTTTTGCGGTACGCGGGCCTCTCACTGTTGTGGCCTCTCCCATTGCGGAGCACAGGCTCCAGACTCGCAGGCTCATCAGCCATGGCTCACGGGCCCAGCCGCTCCGTGGCATGTGGGATCTTCCCGGACCGGGGCACGAACCCGGGTCCCCTGCATCGGCAGGCGGACTCTCAACCACTGCGCCACCAGGGAAGCCCCCCTTTATGCTCTTAAAGTTACTGAAGATACCAGAGTTTTTATTTATGCAACTTATTATATCTATTGATTTTTATGGTACTAGAAGTTAAAACTGAGAAATTTTTGTAATTATTAATTCATTAAAAATAATAAACTTATGACACAAGATTATGAAAAATATTTTCCAAAACAAATCATTGAGAAGCATGACATTATTTTGCAAATCTCTAACGTCTGGCTCAAGAGATGGCAGTTGGGTATTCATAACTGTTTCTACATTCAGTCTGTTACTTGTGTTATTTTGGGAGAAGTACATGAAGAAAACACTGCCTTATAAATTTGTAACTGGAAATAGGAGGAGCACTTTGGTAGCCTTTCAGATACTGTGACACTCCTCTTTGATGCTACCCCAAAACTCAGCAAGTGGTCATTTCTAAGATCAGCTGCAATATGGAATCTGAAACCACATCGGTAAAATTTGTACTCTGTTCCATTAAACTCCATTCTCTGGCAAAAATATCTTGTACTTGGAATGGATCTTATATCTATGTATGCTTTTTTAAAAATTTGGTCATTTGGAAAATACTGGTTGACAGAGTTATGCAGATATTCCGAACGCTGACGCATTATACAATATCAAAAAGTCACATTCATATCAAAATATCACCACCAACTTAGTTCACTTTTGACAAAATGGCTGTCAACACCACAGCCACAGCTATCCTCTCAAGCACCAGGTGTTCCATGAAAAAGTGGCTAAAAGTCAGCTCACAATGAAAACAACCATACAAGGGCTTTTCCTTAGGACCACTACTCCGATGTGCAGCAAAGGTGCTTTATGCCTACTTTCCACTCAAGGTGGAGATTTTCAAAGAGAGATAATACCTTTCACTGTTTCACTAAAGACACTCCTAGGTACTATAAGTGTGTGGAGGTAAGGAGACCAGGGCTAACAGCAGAACGGGAGCCACTCCCGTGACCTGTCCTGAGGCACCAGCAGCTTTCCCATCACAGCGCTCACACCAACAGTGCACGTGTCAGCGCAGTGAAGAAAGCAAACTGTATCCTGGAATTACCATGGAAATGGTCTCCACCTCATGGACCCTCTGAAATGGAGCCGCAGACCACACTTTGAGAACCACTGCTAGTGCACTGTTATTCACTTTGCTTTTTCCATTTCACAATGTACCTTGGAAACTGCCCTACCTCACCACACAGAGAGCTTCCTGACTCTCTCTGGAAGGTGTTCCACTGTCACAGATGGATCAGAATAAATCTGTCCCTTACTGGTGGGCACTGGGCTTACTGCTCATCCGTTGCTATTATAACAACTAACCACTTTGTATACATACGATTTTATACACAGGCAAGGAATATATATCTTAGAATAAGTTACCAGAAGCTGACTGATGGGTCAAAGGATATATGCATTACTGATTTTCACAGGTATTGCCAAATACTCTTCCTAGAAGTTTTCTTAATTTACATCGCACAAGACGGTGAGGATCCTTCTCCATTCACTGAGCTATTCCTTTGGTGGGTCCTTTTAATCTAAAATCTTGTCTCCTCCAATTTTGGAAAAAAATTTCATCATTATTTCCTGGAAATTTTCTTCCTCGCTATTATAGTTTTCTTTCTAGAATGCCTAAACTAATTAATCCTTGAAGATTATTATTAATTCACACTTTCCATCTTCTTGATTTGATTATCTATTTCAAATATTTCCTCAACTCTGTCTTCCAACATTTACTTTTGTTTAGTTCAGTTATTCTGTTTTGTAATGTCCAAGAGGTCTTTTTTACTTCGCTTGTTTTCAGTAGCATTTCGTTCTTACTTACAGATGCAGTCTCTAACCCAGCTCTGAGGTCCTAGTTCTTCACGTAAGTTTTCCTCTCTTTGCACTCATGCACTTTCCTCCAGATGCAGCTTTCCTGCTGTCAGCCGTCCGCCTCCGTCTGGCCACCCCGCCTGAGCTATGACTCCGGCTGCCCTGTTTTGCCTGAGCCCCGCCTGCTCACACACTTACCCTGCCCGGTGGCGACAGCAGGCACCCCTCCGTTGTTCTCTTTCTCACTTCCAGAAACGCGTCGGAAGCGGTCACCCACTCAATACTTATTCTCGTTTTACTTGTCTTTGTGGGCTTATACCTTTGTCATTCCTTTTCTACTTGAGTGGGGTTTTAGGATGTGGGAGAAATAAATAATATGTACATAGTCTGCTAAAACTGGTGAGATTTCATTTTTTAACAAGTTCTTCCTCAATTCTTAAAAATAATTATACTTGTGGACAAATATATATATATATATATCTCATACTATATTAATTACCCAGCCAAGCTTAAATATCATTTAAATAGATCCATTACAAAAAAATTGATTATTATTCAATTTTGTACATCTCCATTATACACATACGTAAGAGTCTAAGTCGACCATGGAAATTAACAGATGTTTCAATCACAACAACAACAATTTTAAAAGAAAGGAAGAAGAACTGGGAAAGGAAGCAACTGCTAGCTTACCTTGGAGAGCCATGCAGATTTGTGCCAGAGGGGGCAGTGGAGGTGAGGCTCTGCTCTATGCGCTGGTAGTTCCTTATCTGAGTAGGGACGGGAATGGGGGTGGCTGCGCTGTGAGGGGACACAGTGGGCTGACACTGCCTGCAGACATCAGTCATTGAAAAAGGAAAGAAATACAAGTGAGACCGCTTTCCTTTCATCTGACGCATTGGTGGTATTTAGAGGAAATTCTATAAGAAGCCAAATGATCACTTCTGAATGTGAATAAGAAATGATCATCTTGAAAATACACATAAAGCCAAAAAAACCACACTTGTCCTTTACAGAAGTCTACTGGTCTGCACATGCACACTGAGGAGGAAGGCTTGTAAGAAGAAGGGGACAGAGGCCCCTCTGCAACAACAGGAAGAGCCACAGGCCGCAAAACGCAGCTTCATCTGCTCACACTCTGCTCTTCACTCCTCATGCAAGAGGAAAAATACTTCTAGGAAAATATGCTGGGTACAAGAACAGGAAGTTCAAGAGTAGAGATGACTGGAATGTTTACAAAGTTATGAGTGCAGTAAGCATTCCCAAGGAACTTGGACTTTGATGCAGACTGAAAATACACTGTGTGACTCTCCCTATACACTGTGTGACTCTCCCTGCACATAACCCATCTGAGGTCCACATTTTGTAGCGTAGCTGGTTTCTTTCCTTGCTTTTCATAAATTCAGAAACAGCATGTCCTTAGATGACTTTCAATTCAATTTACAACATACCTTAAAACATCAGGGACAGTACTGGGCCTTAAGAAAGATGAGTTATTTCCTTCTTTTGCCCTTCTGTAATTCTAAAAAAGCCACAATCTCTCCCATTTTTGCCCAATTACAACCTTACAGAGATAAAGAGATTATATATTTAGTTACCTAAACAAACAATATGATTATCTTCTAAAGTGTCACTTTAGAACTTTTGGAACCATTACTTCATATTTAAATAAAAAGAAAATCTAGGGACTTCCTGGGTGGTCCAGCGGTTAAGACTCTACGCTCCCAATGCAGGGGGCCTGGGCTGGATCCCTGGTCAGGGAACTAGATCCCCCATGTCTCAACTAAGACCCAGCACAGCATGCATGCACGAATGAATAAACAAATAAATATTTTAAAAAAAAAGAATCTAAGAGACAAAAGTACCCCCAAATTATAAATCTAGATATTAATGGGTACACTAAATAAAGATGTAATCAGGGACATCAGTAACATAAAGGTGGGGGGCAGTATACTCTTATACTCTATACGAGTAGCGTTTTTATATGCGATTGAAGTTATCAGTTTCAAATAGATTGTTATAACTTTAAATTATTTTATATAATCTCAATGGTAACCTCAAAGAATATACCTACAGAATATACACAATAGGAAATGAGAAGAGAATCAAAGCATATCAGTACTGAAAAAAACAACAAGATACAAAGGTAGTAAGAGAGGAAATGAGGGACAAAAGAGCCACAAGACATACAGAAAAGTAACAAAATGGCAGTAATAAATCTTTCCCTGTTAGGCTGGAAGTGAAAGGATGGAAAGAGATATTCCATGCGAATGGTACCCAAAGGAGAGCAGGGGTGGCTACATTAACATCAGACAAAATAGACTTTCAGTCAGATGCTGTTATAAGAAACAAAAAAAGGACATTATATAATGATAAAAGGGTCACTTACCCAGGAAGACATACGAATTATATATATTCATGCACCAAACATCAGCACTACCACATATATGAGGCACATACATAACAGACTTGAAGGGAGAAAAGACAATTCTACAAAAATAATCACAGGCTGAACCCACACCCTCAATCATGGATAGAACAACCAGATGGAAGACCAATAAAGAAACAACCGCCTGAACAGCGCCACAGACAACAGGACCTAACAGACGCTGCAGAACACTCCCCCCACTGACAGAACACATTTTTCTCTGATGCACTGGAAACATTCTCCAGGATGTACCACATGGTAGGCCACAAAACATATCTTAACAAATTTAAATCATACAAAGTATCTTTTCCAATCAATCACACAGGACAGAAACTAGAAATCAACAGCAGAAGGAAAACTAGAAAATCCACAAATACATGGAAACTAAGCAACACAACTCTTAAACAACCTATGGGTCAAAGAAGAAATCTCGGAAAAAATCAGCAAATAACCTGAGAAAAAGAAAAATGAAAACACAATGTACCAAAACTTATGGGATACAGTCAAAGTAGTGCTAAGATGAAGTCTGTATCTCATGTTCGAAAAGATCTCAAATCAACAACCTAACTCTATTCCCCAAGGAACTAGAAAAAGAAGACAACTAAACTCAAAGTTAGCAGAAGGAAGGAAATAACAGGTAGATGGCAGAACATATACAGATTATGCATCTTGATTTATTCAGAACTCTTTTTCTAAGATTCTGGTTGTCTTCCACTTGAGGGAAGGAAATAATAAAGATTAGAGGAGAGGTAAAGAAAACTGAGAAAATGGAAAAACAATAGAAAAAAATCAAGGAAACTAAGAGTTGGTTTATTTTTTTAAAATAAAATCAATGAAATTGATTTTATCAAAATCAATGAAATTGACAGACCCTTAGCAAGATTAACTAAGGATAAAAGAGAAAAGACTCAAAATCAGAAAGGAAAGAAGGGACATAAAAATGCCACAGAAATAAAAAGGATTTTAAGAGAATACTATGAACAATTGCTTACCAGCAAACTGATAACCTAGAAGATACAGAAAAAAATCCTACAAATACACAAACTACCAAGACTGGATCATGAAGAAAGAAAATGTGAACAGACCCATTACTAGTAATGAGACTGAATCAGTAACTGAAAACCTCCCAACAAAGACAAGTCTAGGACCAGAAGGCTTCACTGGTGAATTCTATAGAACAGTTAAAGACTTAACACAAACACCCAAACTCTTCCAAAAATTTGAAGAGGAGGGAACACTCCCCAACTCATTCCATGAGTTCAGCATTACCCTAGTACCAAAGCCAGACACAGACACTACAAGAAAACTAGAGAATATCCCTGATGAAATTTGATGTGAAAATCCTCAACAAAATACTAGCAAACCAAATTCAACAGCACCTTAAAAGGATCAAACACCATGACCAAATGGGATTTACAGTATACCACCATTAACAGAACAAGGACAAAAATCACATGATCATCGCAATTGATGCAGAAAGAGCATTTGTCAAAATCCAACACCCTTTCATGATAAAACCACTAAATAAAATAGGAACAGAAGGAAATTACCTCAATATAATAAAGGTCATATATGAAAAGCCCACAGCTAACAGCATACTCAATGGTGAAAGACAGAAAGCCTTTCTTCTACGATCAGTAATGAGACAAGAATGGCCACTCTCAACACTTCTATTCAACGTAGAATTCCCAGCCAGAGCAATTAGGCAAGAAAAAGAAATTACAGACTTTCAAACTGAGGAAGAAGTAAAATTATCTCTGTTCACAGATAACATGACCTTAAATGTAGAAAACTCTAAAGATTTCACATGTAAAAAACCCCCAAAACATATTAGAGCTAGCAAACTCAGCAAAGGTGCAGGATACAAAATCAACACCCACAAATCAGCTGTATTTCCATTTACTAAAAATGAACAATCCCAAAAGGAGATTAAGAAAACAATCTCACCGACAATAGTATCAAAAAGAATAAAATACTGAGGAGTAAGTCTAACCAAGGAGACAAAAGACTTGTATGCTGAAAACTACAAAACGCTGCTAAAAGAAATTAAAGAAGACATCTCATTTCCATATACTGGATGACTTAGTATTTAAGATGTCAATAGTACTACCCAAAGTGTTTTATATGGATCAGTGCAATCCCTATCAAAATCCCAATGGTGGGGAGGGGGAAGGGTAAGCTGTGACAAAGTGAGAGAGTGGCATGGACATATATACACTACCAAATGTAAAATAGATAGCTAGTGGGAAGCAGCCGCATAGCACAGGGAGATCAGCTCGGTAGTTTGTGACCACCTAGAGGAGTGGGATGGGGAGGGTGGGAGGGAAGGAGACACAAGAGGGAAGAGATATGGGAACATATGTATATGTATAACTGATTCACTATGTTATAAAGCAGAAACTAACACACCATTGTAAAGCAATTATACTCCAATAAAGATGTTAAAAAAAAAATCCCAATGGCAATTTTTGCATAAATAGAAAAATAAAAAAATCTATCCTAGAATTCATATGGAATCTGCAAGGACCCTGAATAGTCAAAATAATCTTGGAAAAGAAGAATAAAATTAGAGGTCTCATACTTCTTCTTTTTATTTATTTATTTATTTTTTTGCTGCACCACATGGCTTGTGGGATCTTAGTTCCCCAACCAGGGACTGAACCCAGGCCCACAGCAGTGAAAGCACTGAGTCCCAACCATTGGACCGCCAGGGAATTCCCGGAGGTCTCATACTTTTTTATTTAAAAACATATTTCAGGACTTCTCTGGTGGCGCGGTTGTTAAGAATCTGCCTGTCAATGCAGGGGACACGGGTTCGAGCCCTGGTCCAGGAAGATCCCACATGCTGCAGAGCAACTAAACTCGTGCACCACAACTACTGAGCCTACACTCTAGAGCTCATGCTCCACAACAAGAGAGGCTACCACAATGAGAAGCCCATGCACCGCAACGAAGAGTAGCCCCTGCTTGCCACAACTAGAGGAAGCCCGCGCGCAGCAAGGAAGACCCAACACAGCCAAAAATAAATAAATTTTTTAAAAAACATATTACAAAGCTACAGTAATCAAAACAGTGTGGCACTGGCATAAAGACAGATCTATAGAGCAGAACAGAGAGCCCAGAAACAAACACTTGCATACATGGACACATGATTTATGACAAGGGTGCCACCACCACTCAATGGAGAAAGGACAGTCGCTTCAGCAAATGGTGCTGGGAAAACTAGACATCCACATGCAAAAAATGAAACTGGACCCTTATCTTATGCCGTATACAAAAATCAACTAAAAATAGATTAAAGATCTAAATATAACAATATAATATATAACCATATAAAAGTATACGGAGGGACTTCCCTGGTGGCACAGGGGTTAAGAATCCGTCTGCAAATGCAGGGTACATGGGTTCAAGCCCTGGTCTGGGAAGACCCCACATGCCACGGAGCAACTAAGCCCGTGCGCCACAACTACTGAGCCTGTGTTCTAGAGCCCGCGAGCCGCAACTACTAAGCCCGCGTGCCACGACTACTGAAGCCTGTGCGCCTAGAGCCCGTGCTCTGGAACAAGAGAAGCCACCACAATGAGAAGCCCCCACTCGACACAACTAAAGAAAGCCGGTGTGCAGCAATGAAGACCCAACACAGCCCAATACATAAATAAATAAATGTATATTAAAAAAAATAAGTATATGGAGATCTGTTCCACAACATTGTGGATATACTTAATGCTATTATTGAACTCAAACTGAAAAATGGTTAAGATGGCAGATTTTATGTTTTTTAACACAATTTAAAAAGTTTTTAAAGAATAGATTGTGAAACAAAGTAAATTTTACATCAAGAACACAGAGTTCTATAATTTACTCACACACACAAAAAATATGAAATAATGTTTAGTGAAATATATGCAAACATACCCTCCACACACCAAGAACTCATTAGAAGCACGTCTGCCAGCAGTGCCCATCAGCATATCATCTAAAGGGAAAAGAGAAAAATACAGTCAGTTCTGCTATACCACCTGTTTAAAAAATGTATATATATTGTTCCAACATGACTATTAGGAAACAATCTGATCACAGTACGAATTTACCATTTGCTTATGTTGTGATTTTGCCCATGAGTAACAACAGGTGAGCACGGAACACTGCACCCAGCTGAATTCACAGGCTGCCAACATCAGGTCTTTTCAGGGTAAGTGTATTGCAGTGTATACATATTTCTTCACCTTTTACCATGTGCAAAACCTGTGCTGTTTTTATCATGTTCCTTTTCATGTGCCATGGACAAAGGTTTTGAGTGTTGTGCTCCTAATCCTAATTTGCCCATAAACTCTGTGGTTTTTACTGAACTACTTTGCAGGGTGTGGTGACTTTTAGGAACATGTGTGTCACGTTCTAGTACAGCTGCCTGTATCCGAAGTCTAATTCACTCTAATGCTGGAGCACCCACACTCCTGCATGACACTCTCCTGTGTCTTGCACGGGTAGCTGAACAAGATGTCATGAAACTGGGGCCTCTTGGACACAGATGCCACAGGCCATCTTCATGCTCAGACATCACTCGTCTAAGGGAATAGAGCACAGCTCAGAACACAGGGGCCTGTCGCCTCTACACCCACTAGATCATACTGCCCTGTGTGACCTTTACATGGCTGCAAAGGTATAATTCATATGTGTTGATGTGAAATAGCAGTGTTGACCAAATAATATAAATTTTTTAAAATAAAATAAACTATGGTAACCTCAAAATACTCAAAAAGGAAAAAAATAATCACAAATATCCTTTTGAATGGCCCTACATGGAACTGAGAAATACATTTACTTTGGTCACTACTCTCATGAAGCTTACATTCTAGTAGTGAAAGAAGGTAATAATACCAGGCAGTGATATGATGTATAAAAGGAAAATGAATCAGGGTAAGGGGATAAAGAGAGGGGCAAGAAAGGAGTCCATTTTAAAGACAACAGTTTCCTACGGAGGAAACAGCGCAGAGGGGACAGGGTTGGAAGCTGGAGTTCACTAAGAGTTCACCTCTTCATTTTGTAGCTTTGAGTTTGGAATCATACATCATTATGAAACAAAATTAAGTCAAAAGAAAAGAACAAGCCCTAGAAATCAAAAATAAAATGAAGTGATAGAACCTAATCATATATCAACTTGGTAGCATAACCACCAGAGGGGAATGAATGCTTTCTTTCTTTTCTTTTTTAAGTTCTTTATTGAGGATTTTTTGTTTTTGTTTTTGTTTGGGTTGGGTCTCCGTTGCTGTGCGTGGGCTTTCTCTAGTTGCGGCGAGCGGAGGCTACTCTTCGTTGCGGTGCACAGGCTTCTCATTGTGGTGGCTTCTCCTGTCGTGCAGCATGGGCTCTAGGTGCGTGGGCTTCAGTAGTTGTGGCGCACGGGCTTAGTTGCTCCGCGGCATGTGGGATCTTCCTTGACCAGGGATCGAACCAATGTCCCCTGCACTGGCAGGTGGGTTCTTAACCACTGCGCCACCAGGGAAGTCTGGGGATGCTTTCAAGTGACTTTAAACTCAGTAATTTAATTGGGGGGGGTGCGGGAAACACCCAACTCCAGGCCCCTGGAGTCCTGTTCCACCTGAGGCGAGAGGAAGAATCTGAAACACCTGTGAAGTTCACAGCCCAGAGGCACAGGCTCAACGCAAGGCAGAGCCCCAATCACAGGACTCGCCCACTCCTCACCACCACATCACTAAAGGCCTATTGACAGCAGGTCCTTTCACCCGGTACATCATGTGCGCCTATCAAGAAAGAATTACAGGACTTCCCTGGTGGTGCAGTGGTTAAGAATCCGCCTGCCAACAATGCAGGGGACACGGGTTCAAGCTCTGGTCCGGGAAGATCCCACATGCCACGGAGCAACTAAGCCCGTATGCCACAACTACTGAGCCTGTGCTCTAGAGCTCACAAGCCACAACTACTGAGCCCAAGTGCTGCAACTACTGAAGCCCCCACGCCTAGGGCCCGTGCTCTGCAACAAGAGAAGCCACCACAATGAGGAGCCCGCGCACTGCAACGAAGAGTAGCCCCCGGTCGCGTGAGAAAAGCTCGCGTGCAGCAATGAAGACCCAACGCAGCCAAAAATAAAAAAAATAAATTTATTTTTTAAAAAAGAATCTTATTTCTTTAAACAACAAAAAAAGAAAGAATTGCAAGGCATATCAAAAGGCAAAAAAAAAAACAACACTTTTTTTTTTTTTTTGGCGGTACACGGGCCTCTCACTGTTATGGCCCCTCCCGTTGCGGAGCACAGGCTCTGGACGCGCAGGCTCAGCGGCCATGGCTCACGGGCCCCACCGCTCCGTGGCATGTGGGATCTTCCTGGACCGGGGCACAAACCTGTGTCCCCTGCATTGGCAGGCGGACTCTCAACCACTGCACCACCAGGGAAGCCCCCAAAAAAACACACTTCGAAGAGACAGAGAAAGCATCAGAACCAGACATGGTGGGGATGTTGGAATTATCAGACAGGGAATTTAAAACAAGTATGATTAATATGCTCAGGGCTCTAATGGGGAAAGCAGACAGCATGCAAGAACAGATGGGCAAGGTAAGCAGAGATGGAAATCCTAAGATCCAAAAAGAAATGTTGGGGATAAACACTGTAACATTAATGAAGAATGTCTTTGGTGTGCTTATTAGTAGACTGGACATGTTTGAGGACAGAATCTCTGAGCAAGAGTATTATTTCAAGAGAACCCTTGAAAACCCAAAAACAAAGAGAACAAAGACTTAAAAAAAAAAACACCCAAAAAACAGAACAGAATATCCACAGTCTGTGGGACAACTATAAAAGGTGTAACATGTACATAATGGTGATTCCAGAAGGAGAATTAGGAGGAGCAACAGAAGGAAATACTTGAAACAATGACTAAGAATTTCCCCAAATTAATGTCAGACACCAAGCTACAGATCCAGGAAGCTCAGAAAACACCCAGCAGGGTAAATGCCCCAAACAACTACATGTCAGCATGTCATTTTCAAATTACAGAAAATCAAACATACAGAAAATATCCTGAAAGAAGCCAGAGGAAAGGAACACCATACCTACAGAGGAACAAAGATAAGAATTACATAGACTTCTCCTCAGAAACTATGCAAGCGGAAAGAGAGTGGAGGGAAATATTTAAGGTGTTGAGAGAAATAAACCACCAACTTAGAATTCTGTACCCTGCAAAATTATCCTCCAAAATGAAGGAGAAATAAAGACTCTCAGACAAATAAAAATTGAGGGGATTTGTTGCCAGTAGATCTGCCTTGCAAGAAGTTCTTTAGAGAGAAGGAAAATAATATGGATCAGAAAACTGAATCTACATAAAGAAAGGAAGAACACTGAAGAAGTGAAGGTAAAATAAAAAGTTTTATTTTTATTTTTTAATTGGAGTAAAATTGCTTTACAATGTTGTTAAGTTTCTGCTGTACAATGAAATGAATCAGCTATATGTAGACATATATCCCCTCCCTCTTGGACCTCCCTCCCACCCCGCCACATCCCACCCGTCTAGGTCATCACAGAGCACCGAGCTGATCTCCCTGTGCTATACAGCAGGTTCCCACTAGCTATCTATTTTACACGATAGTGTATTTATGTCAAACCTAAGCTCCCAATATGTCCTAGCTTCCCCTTCCCCACCGTGTCCACATGTCCATCCTCTATGTCTACGTCTCTATTCCTGCCCTGGAACTAGGTTCATATGTATCATTTTTCTAGATTCCACATATATGCGTTAATATACGATATTTGTTTTTCTCTTTCTGGCTTAGTTCACTCTGTATGACAGACTCTAGGTCCATCCACATCTCTACAAATGACCCAATTTCATTCCTTTTTATGGCTGAGTAATATTGCACTGTATATACGTACCACATCTTCTTTATCCACTCACCTATCATTGGACATTTATGTTGTTTCCATGTCCTGGCTATTGTAAATAGTGCTACAATGAACACTGGGGTACATGTGTCCTTTTGAATTATGGTTTTCTCAGGGTACATGCCCAGTAGTAGGGTTGCTGGGTCATATGGTAGTTCTATTTTTAGTTTTTTAAGGAACCTCCATACTGTTCTCCATAGTGGCTGTATCAATTTACATTCCCACCAGCAGTGCAAAAGGGTTCCCTTTTCTCCACACCCTCTCCAGCATTTATTGTTTGTAGATTTTTTGATGATGGCCATTCTGACTGGTGTGAGGTGATACCTCATTGTAGTTTTGATTTGCGTTTCTCTAATAATTAGTGATGGTGAGCATCTTTTCACGTGCCTCTTGGCCAACTGTATGTCTTCTTTGGTGAAATGTCTGTTTAGGTCTTCTGCCTGTATTTTAATTGGGTTGTTTGTTTTTTTGATATTGAGCTCCATGAGCTGTTTACAGGTAACAATTTGTTCAAAATAACAACAGCAACAATGTACTCAGTTATGTATGCTTCCCTATATATCTTATGTGTACATATACATACATACTTATGTAGCTTATATATAAGTGAAATTAATGACAGCAGTGATACAAGGGATGGGAGGAAGGAATTAGGATTATTTTGTTATTGATATTATAAGATACCCACACTATTTATGAATGGTATAGCATATTTGAAAGTGGGCTCGGATTAGTTACACATGTATATTGCAAATCTAGAGCAACCACTAAAAAAAATTAAAAAGAGGTATAATTGATATGCTAAGACCAGAAAGAAAACAGAACCATAATAAATGCTCAATTAAAACCACAAAAGGTAGAAAAAGAGTGGAAGACAAATACAAGAACAAAGATCAAGGACAACAACAGAAAACAGTAATGAATATGGTAGATACTAATCCAGGTACAGCAATAATCACTTTTAACATCAGTGGTCTAAATGCACAATTAAAAGACAGAAATTTCAAAGAAGATACACAGATGGCCAACAGGCACATGAAAAGATGCTCAACATCGCTTATTATTAAAGAAACGCAAATCAAAACCGCAATGAGGTACACCACCTCACACCAGTCTGAACGGCTACCATCAAAAAGTCTACAAATAATAAATGCTGGAGAGGGTGTGGAGAAAAGGGAACCCTCCTACCCTGTTGGTGGGAATGTAAATTGGTGCAGCCACTATGGAGAACAGTATGGAGGTTCCTCAAAAAACTAAAAATAGAGATGCCATATGATCCAGCAATCCTACTCCTGGGGATATATCTGGAGAAAACTCTAATTCAAAAAGATACATGCACCCGTATGTTCATAGCAGCACTATTCACAATGGCCAAGACATGGAAACAACCTAAAGGTCCATCAACAGATGAATGAATAAAGAAGATGTGGTACATATACACAATGGAAATTACTCATAAAAAAGAATGAAAAATGACATTTACAGCTTCATGGCTGGATCTAGAGATTATCATACTAAGTGAAGTAAGTCAGACAGAGAAAGACAAATACCATATATCACTTATATGCGGAATCTAAAAAAATGATACAAATGAACTTATGTACAAAACAGAAATAGACTCACAGACATAGAAAACAAACTTATGGTTAGCAAAGGGGATAAGGAGGGATAAATTAGGAGTTTGGGATTAACATATACACACTACTGGTATATAAAACAGATAACCAACAAGAACCTATACTGTATAGCACAGAGAACTATACTCAATATCTTGTAATAACCTGTAACGGAAAATAATCTGAAAGAGAATACATATATACATATATGTATAACTGAATCACTTTGCTGTACACTTGAAAATAACACAACATTGTAAATTAACTATACTTCAATTTTTAAAAAAGTAGGAGAGGGGGAGGGGGAGCTGTACAGATGAGCCACGAGTCCCACCCACAATGCAGGAGCTGCAGTCCCCTTCACACACAAAAAAAAAAATCAGTGGCTTCCAGGGGTTAGGTGGGGAGAAATAAGTAAGTAGACCACAGAGGATTTTTAAGGCAGTGAAAATGCTCTGTATAATAACAATGGTGGAAACAAGTCATTATACATTTGTCCAAACCACAGAATGTACACCACCAAGAGTGAACTCTAAAGTAAACTGTGGACATTAGGTGATTATGATGTGTCAATGTCGGTTCATCGTTGGTGACAAATGTACCACTCTGGTGACTGATGATGACAATGGGGGAAGCTATGAAATAAGGGGTACATAAGGGTATATGGGAAATCTCTGTACCTTTCTCTCAATTTTGTTGTATAACCTAAAACCGCCCTAAAGAAATAAATCTTAGCGAGCTCCCTGATGGACTAGTGCTTAGGATTCCAAGCTTTCACTACCGTAGCCCAGGTTCAGTCCCTGGTTGGGGAAATGAGATCCCGCAAGCTGTGTGCCGTGACCAAAAAGGAAAAATTAAATCTTTTAAAAAACTATCTTGGGCTTCCCTCGTGGCGCAGTGGTTGGGAGTTTGCCTGCCGATGCAGGGGACACTGGTTCGTGTCCCAGTCCGGGAAGATCCCACGTGCCGCGGAGCGGCTGGGCCTGTGAGCCATGGCTGCTGAGCCTGTGCGTCCGGAGCCTGTGCTCCGCGGTGGGAGAGGCTACAGCAGTGAGAGGCCCACGTACCGCAAAACAAACAAACAAACAAAAACTATCTTATACATATGATATACTTCACAATAACAAATTTTTACGAATTACATGGCAGGGTGTGGTCAACCATAACAAATGCTGTGGACACATCAAAAAGATGAGGACTGAGAAATGACCCCTGGGATTTGGCAGCATGAAAAGACCTCGACAGGAGTAGTTTTGCAAAAAAAGAAATGTTTTTAAGACAACATTTATACAACTACAAAAAAACCAAAGGTAACTTGAATAAAACAAAAGGTGTGAATGTCCCTTACATAGAAAAGTATAAACATGCATCAAAACACACTAAAGAAATCTAAGTGGAGGAACAAACACACAAACATTCTTGAGTAGACAATTCTCTAGGTCCCTGAATAGGTCTTAGAGAATCAATACAGTGCTGATCAAAATCCCCAGATGGTTTTTTGTAGGAGTTTCAAGTTGAAATTCAACTATATGGGGGAGGAAAGGGGGCTGAGAATAGCCTGGTGACTCCACAGAATTCTAGGAGGCTCCCCACCGTCACCTTCCACCCCAGCTACGCACACACACTGAAACAAATCCTTTATATATGCCTGATATGACAAGTCTGGAACTGCATATCAGTGTAGAAAGGACAGAATATTCAATAACTAATGCTAGGGTAATTGATAGAGCCCTTATTCCATCTACACAAATTAATTCCAGGTACAGTTAAATATGAAAAAAAACGATGGAAATCTTTAGAAGGCACCATGATGACACTGGGGCAGCACGACAGAGGTGTTAGTGGCTACAACTTGCTTATACCAATATTTTATAGAGCTGAAGTTGTACATATCTAGAGCATCCACCCGGAAGAAATTCTGGCACAAGGACATCTGTTATAACACATTTTGAACAGTAAAAAGATAGAAATGTTCCAAGTCATAATCAGTAGGGAAATAGATAAACTATGGTTTAGTTGTACTATAAATATCATATATTAAAATGAACTAGATACACACCTAGATACAGATCTAGATACACAGCAAAAATATGAAAAAGCAAACTACAGAAAACAATATTCTATATAACATTTACTTGAAACTAAAATCATAAAAATACTATATGTTCTTTATGGATACAGGGGCATATTAGAATTACAAATCAAGAGGAAGAATATATCTCTGGCAAGAGAAGAATGATGCAAGTACTCTGGCTATACCTACAGCATTTTATACCTTTAAAAAGACATCTAAAACAGGTATGTCAGAATGCTGACATAAATAAAATTAGCACGGTGGATGATTTGAGTATCTGCCGCGTTATTTTGTTAGAAATATTTCACAATTTTAAAAGTTTTAATTACCTTTTTAGTGAAATAAAACCACCATACAGGATGATTTTTAAAGGCAGCTGCCAGCTCTCAGCACACGGATCAGGGCCTGCCGCTTGCCTTATGTGCCGTGTGTGTTTCCCCTGCCCCAGCCAATCAGCCCCGAAGCATGTTTGGTCTAGGGCCACAGCCTTCACAACAGCCAGCGCAGGGGTGAATGTAAGCAGCTACTAAATACGTATTTGACAAACAACTAGAGACCTCTTGATACAAACGTCTCCAACTTTCTACATCTGCACACAGTCAACTGGGTACTATTCACTTGTTGAAAGTAATCGAATTTCCAAACCATGTTTCCCTCTTTTTTCATGGTTTTGTCTAACTTCTCTTTCTGTGGGTTTTCTGCTGCCCTTCACTGTTCCACAGAACCCTGACTGTATTCAGTCAGCTTGGATTCTGCTTCCTTTATACAAATTCTTCCTGTAAATTTATGAGGCTCATTCCTGAACTCAGGCCAGTAGCTCCTGAAGCACCATCCAGACTGTTTTTAAGACCCTTTGACTCTCAGGCTTTTTCCAAAAGAGGTCTTCCTTTAATTCCTTTCCTTAAATTTAATTTCTCTCATTATGTTGGCTTCTCTATTCCTTTCTGTTTGGATACAAACAGAATTTGAGATCATTTCCTACAAAGTTTTCATCTACCTTCAGAATCCAAGGTTACTGTCTTATAGAAGATGACTGAGCAGATTACAGGAAGGTAGGTAGATAGTTCTGGGAATTCCGTCAACTAAATAAAATGTCCATTTGAAAAGGTGTCCTACACAAGACAGCGTGATATAAAGGTTAAAAAATGCTAGTCTAGTAAATTCAGAAATATAATGTGTACAAGCAGAAAAGATTCTCACATGAGTGGTCTGACGAGGTGTTGTGTGGAACCAAAACAAAGTCATCCGTGTCACAAGAAGAGTTCTTGCTACTAGTACTGGCGGAATCTTTGGACACCTGGAGGGAGCTGGGAGGACCCAACGGTGGGGAGGGTAAGCTTTCTTCCTGAATATGCTGCACATCTGGAAGGGACTAAAATTAACAACATAAAATTAAAAGTGGCCTCATAATAAAATGCAAGTCAGAATAGCCATCAGACTAAGGAATATTTTTTTCATGAAAGTGGCATAGAGTTCAATTCCATTTAAGATTAAAAAAAATCTCTTTGGAAAATCTTTCCCTTAGAAAAGCAGTTTAAAGTGTCTTTCCATAATGACTTCTAAAATGTTTTCTAAAAATGATACTTAAAAATACATCATACCAAAACAACAACAACAGCAAAAACCCCATCATACCAGTTATCACACGTACAAGCTGCCTCTCCTGAAATGGGTGAGGGGAGTTTTTATCATCTCCACATCCCCGTTTCAGCACATGGCCTAGCAAAGCAGATACTCAATACCTGTTTACTTCATGACTAAAACAAAACGTCCAGGGACTTTAAATTAATGACATCCTGCACACACAAAGTTTTAAATCTCCAATGAAGAAAACATTATAAAAGGGAAAGCGAGAGACCCATGTTCACAGTAAGGATAAGGGCATGTAAGCACAGAGATTATTTACACTTCCAGAAGGAGAGATTTAGAAAACCTTACAGGCGTGGGTGTGTTCCTTTTGTGTTCTTTTTTGTCAAGGGAAGGAGTTGATTTGTGGGAGACAGGACAGGAAGGGAAGAAAAGCATATAAAGATATTTAAAGATACGTGGGCGTAAGTAGCTACAGACCTCTTGACGCTTGCCCACTTCAAGGACACTAGTGACAACTCTAACTGAATGTCTTCATCATACAATAGTTTCCTAAAACAATGAACTTCGTAGTTTGTTGTGTTAGGTCCCCATTACCATGTTTAACCTTTGTTTCTATTTAAGAAAAAGGAAAATACGACATAATATGCTCTTTCAACCCCAGGGTTAGACTGCTACTGCTCCTGTGAATGTCACTGAGCAATGAAATCAGTCTCAGATCTCCTTATCACTTCTTTGTGTGTGTGTGTGTGTGTGTGTGTGTGTGTGTGTGTTTGACATACACATGATATAAATTCTCCTTATCACTTTCTGAAGAGCACTTACGCTTCAAGGTTATAAAGAGAGGAAGATCTAGGACTAACATTACAGAGCACCTACCATGGGCTATAGGCACTGTTAAGAGCTTTCCGTGTATTATCTAACTTCAGCCCTGTTCTGAAATCCATTTCATACATAAATAAACAAAACTCAGAAGATTAGGAAATCTGCCAACTGAAGAGCGGTTGAGCTGGGCTGGATTCCAAGTATCTAACTCCATGATTTCTTTCCAGTGCCATTTCTTTCCAGGCAGGAACTCTCTCAATTTCCTCCTTTGCTATTTATAAAATCACCTTCATCCACAACCACTTGGGTGGAAGATATGCTTCTTGCATTCAAAGCTAATCTCTCCACTAATTCTCCCCACCTCCTCAAGGACCCAGATCACTCCCCTCTGCTCCTGACACTTTCACCCTCTCCCTTTATTCTGGTTTTTTTCCCTCTGCACACAAACATGTTGAATTTTTCCACGTCTCAAATCAATGCAGCCCTCTCAATTACCATCTTCTCTCCCTTCTTCACTTAACAATGTTTCTTGAAACTTCAGTCTTCACTGACCCCAATTCCTCACCCCCTGTGTGTCGCCTAACCCACCATAATCCACTTCCTGCTTTCAACCCTCCACCAAAACCGCCTTTATTAAGCCTACCGGGGACCCCTGTGGCTGCATTCTCCGGAGGCTCCTCTATGCCTTAAGTGACCTGACTCTGCGACTCCGACACTGTGGGCCGCTCTCCTCCTGACCCACCGCCTCCATTCAGTGACCCTACTGTCTTGCTTTCCCCACTGCTTCTTAGTCTCCTTTGCCCCTTGACGGAGAGGAGTGGCTTGCGGGATTCCCCAGGGCCACCCTGGGCCTCCACTCGGCACACTTCGTAGCCTCACCTGGGGTCACTCTCACCTTCCCGCCTCAGCTACCACTGCCAGAGTGACGACTGCAGCCCTGCCTCTCCCAGGCTGCCCCCGCGTCTGCACCGCCAGCGCGTCGCCTCTGTGCTCCCTCGCTGAGTGGCTCCATCAAAGTCCACCCACTTGGGTCCCATCAAGATCATCCTCTTCCTTAGGTCCCAAGTTCAAGCAATCGCCAAGTGCTACAAACTCTTCACCTTGCACTTCCTGGCCCCTCGTCTTCCCCTTTCCTACTGCTGACTTACTTCAGGCCCTCATTCTCAATAAAAACAAAGCAAGACCAAAACCAAACCAAAAAATCTGCAATGGTCACAGGTTGTTCTCTTTGATCTAGTAGAGAGGATTCTCTCCTTGTCACCGATCCAATCCTCCACCTGCTTACAGAGGAATTTATTTGCTAAAACACAGTGGATCAGATGACGCCTCCACTTAAGATCTCTCAAATAGCCCACCACAAAAAGTCTGGCCTCCTCTGCTCGGTGCCCAAATTCTGCCAAGACACAGCCTCTCCCTACCCTTCTGGCTCTGCTTTCCCCTCAGCACATAACCAATGCTCTCTGCACCCTACAGACTGAATCGTCAGAGAAGCCTGTCCAACCAGAGCTTCCTGCAACGATGGGAGAGTTCTGTTCTATCCAGCATGGTGGCCACCAGCTACATGTGGCTATGAGCACTTGAAATGTGGCCAGGGAGACTAACGAGCTGAATTTACATTTCACTTAATTCTAATAAACATTATGGCCAAGGACGGCTACAGATTCCTTCAGCGGGTCACCATTCCACAGGGATTCCTCTGCTTACAACACCACTCTTCTACAAATTCACCGTGCTTACTCTTCCTTCCAAACTCAACTCAAGGGCTTCTCTGGTGGCGCAGTGGTTGAGAATCTGCCTGCCAGTGCAGGGGACACGGGTTCAAGCCCTGGTCCAGGAAGATCCCACATGCCACGGAGCAACTAAGCCCATGCACCACAACTACTGAGCCCGTGCTCTAGAACCTGCAAGCCACAACTACTGAGCCCATGTGCCACAACTACTGAAGCCCGCCCACCTAGAGCCCGTGCTCCACAACAAGAGAAGCCACTGCAATGAGAAGCCCGCACACCACAACGAAGAGTAGCCCCCGCTCGCCGCAACTAGAGAAAGCCTGCGTGCAGCAACGAAGACCCAACGCAGCCGAAAATAAATAAATAAAAAAACAAAAAACAAAAAACTCAGCTCAGTGCCTCTCCTGAGCATCTTTGCTGGCTTCTTAGTCTGATTTCATGCCCCTCATCCACACTCCCACAGGCAGTAAAGGCGTGTATACATATGCTTCTATAGCGATGCTTTACCTGCCTCTTCTCCACACAATTAAACTAAAAGCTCCTCAGTGAAGGGACCTGGTCATATCTTCCACTGGTATCAACCAAAACTTCACAGAAAGTAGGCATTTAATAAATGTGACTAAAGCAATAGATATTCAAGAGATATTATCTAAGTAGCATTTAGCCTATAGCCAGTATCCTAACTAAAAGAGTGATTTGAGCTTTTTGTTACAGAGTTTTTGTTTGTCACCTTTCAAAGATTTCTCTGGAATGAAGTAGCAGCTGGATATTTGTGTGAGAACGTAAAAAAGAGAATGTTACGTGGGCATGCCTGCATGCATCCACCCTCAGTACAAGAGTCTGCTGCAGCCCTAGGAAGGAAGGCAGTGCCTATAGGAAGTCCTCTCACTTTTGCAGACTATGTTGAAAGCAAGGCCTAACAAATCATCCCATTTTCTAATCTCACTAACTGGAAATTACACTACATTACATTATATTATTCCTGCTCTACTCTTATTTCCAGATTTCCTTGTTATTTTCACTTCAAGCATTAGCTTGTCATAAAGGCCTTCTAAAAAAGGTTTTTCCACCAAAGTTCTGAGCATCTAAGTATGTCTCCCCTCCCCCGCCCCTCGCCCCTCCTCCTGCAAGCACCTGTTCCACTCTTCCCAGCGGCCCAAGACACGCTGCTGTCTTGCGCTCCCTTTCAAAGCATCCCCATCCAACAAAAGCCCAGCACACTCTGTCCAGTCAAAGCACTTCCCAGCTGCGTCCCTCCTGGCGGCCCCTCTCTTTCTCCTCCCTTGGGGTCCTACCATCCCCCAGGCTTTCCCACACTCAGCTTCTCCCCTGCTGTCCTTCTCCAGCACCATCTCTGCTTTTCACACCGCGTGTCACCTTGTATCACATACGTGCTCCATCATGGTAGCTACAGTTATCAAGCACTCACTACATACTACCACCCACTCCCCTTCAACCAGAGGTTAACCAGGCCTCTGTAACCTACGTTACAGACAAGGAAACTCAGCTCAGCCTGGGAACTGACCTGCCCTGTAGGATATAGTGAGCAAGCAGCAGGGCCAGCGCTGAGGCTGGTCCTGCCCGGCTCCAAACAGAGCCTTCGGTCTTTCCCTGCAGTTCCTCTGCATTTCTCCCCAGTAGCTCCAAATCCAGTTTTCCTATATTCCAGACTGAAACTGGAAATATACAACACTTTTGCCCCTCTTAGTTTTTTTAAGTTCATGGGAATGTAATGTAAGTCTTATTAGTCTATCTGGTCTGAGCCTGCAGGGCTGTGCAGAAGGGCTTCCTGCCAGCTTTAGGGCTCATCCGTTCGCAACAGGCTGCCGCAGCATCTGCTTTCTCTGTGGGGTACTGGGTTTCCCTGGAAAATAAGAATAACTGCACCTGCCACTTCCTGAGTATTACTGTGTGCCAGGCACTGGAGCAGGTGCTTTTGCTCATTAATCCTTAAAAAACTCTGAAGTGGGTAAATTATACTCACTTTACTTATGAGAAACAGGCTCAGAGACACCGAGTCACCTGTCATAGGTAATATGGCAAGTCAGGGATGTGGAAGCTCCCAAGCCCCAGACTCCTAAGCCTCAAGCTGCTAATCACCCAACCAGCTCCCTCTGCGATTCCCCGACCCTTCTGCCAGCAGAATTCAAGAAATGCACGTCTGCCAGGCCAGTCTGGAAAATACCTGCAGTGGCTGACACAACGGCCCCTGGACCTTGGCTTGTGAAAAGTCTCAAGGTCACAGCCCTCTCAGGCAGCAAGAGATGTGGGGGAAAGTCCAGAAAAGCACAGAAGTCGGAAAGGCAAGACCTGGGAGAGCAGAGCAGAAGGAAGGAATGACCAGAAGTGGCCGTAAGTTCTCAGGATCAGGAAGAAGCACTGAGACTGCAGGGAAGATGGCCATGGGGTGCACGGATCGGGCAGCCCTGGGGAGGGAAGAGGCTGCAGTGGAGCCGGCTCACAGGGCCAGTCACTATGACTACGGGGCCTAAGGCAGTGAAGTCCGCTCAGAGGGCACTCGTCCACCACTGCAAGTTCTATGTACGATAACTGTCCAGACCGATGTTTATGACATTCATGAAACAAATGCGAATTACCTATCTACGTGTCACAGTGACATCTTTCCCCACCTCACTGGTCACGAAAGGGTGAGAGTACTGTGTCCACCTGTCAGAGGGGAGTGTGCACAGCCAGATAAGGCAGAGTCCAGACCAAGGGCCTCAACAACAGCACTCTTTGCCCAGGCCTCAGCTGCGCTAGGAAACTCCACACATAAAGAGAATACCCACGACGTATCTGCAGGCTCTGTGAGCAGATGCAATAACATAGGCTCTAACGTTACCTTTAATACAACCAGGACTTACAGGTGGAGAGGCGAAGCGACAGGATGGAGAGCTGCTACAGGGACCTTCAGAGGCGGAGCCGGCGTACACGGGCACCGGGACCGGGCAGGCTGGGGGAGAAACACCGACGAATGGAGTGCGATTACACGAGCTGTCCACTAGCAAACCTGTCACAACTACTACAGCTTTGTGTTGGCCAAAAATTTACATTCACCTACTTATTACAGCTCCCATGGGTGAAACCAAAAATGCAGTAATTACTAAACTCTTTCAATTTGGACTTGGAAGGAAAAACAGAATTGTAATTAAATAAACACAACTACAAATATTTAAGAAAAGCTCAATGAAATCTTGAGAAGCACATAAAAAATTAATTTTATAATACCAAATACTAATTTTTCCTTAAGCTTGCATTCACTCTTTAAGTAGAAATGTAAAAAGTGGGTACTCACATTTTTTTACTGGAACTTGCTCAAGAAAAGGATGGCTAAAAAATGCTTCTATAATGAAAATGAGAATGAAACCATTAAACTGATGTTGATTTTTGCAGATAGGTTAACCTCGTCAATGTAGTCAACATAATATCCTTGAGATCATACATAATTATTATTAACTTCTTTACATAGACTCCATTTCCTTTAAATGTAAAAGCACGTTATTTTATAAATCATCCATAAAACCCATCAAATTATAAGTAATTCTTAATGAATGAAAATTTTAAAATAATGGTGTGAATTCTCAGAGTGTCCATTACCAGCACAGCACCCCTGAGGCGACTAAAGCAGATGTGTCCTCTAGTGTGTGCTGTCCTCAAACAGACAAGGGCACGGAGAACTATGACCAGGCCCTCGCTCATCGCTCTGTGAACTATGGCTCTTAACTGTCCTAACGGGAAATCTTAGACAGCTGATTTGTATAATAAACTCTACTCTCCTGTCCCAGAAGAAATATTCCTACAGCTGGTTTCACATTTTTAAAAAAGCTATTAATTTGATTTTTAGTTTCTTCAGCTATTCACCAAGGATAAAACCTACACAGTAAGCCTGCTAATTAGATAAAGATAAATAAGTAGGTGAGTACATGGCAGTTCATTAATTTACTCTTTTCCTGTATGTATAATTGCGTTATTTCTTTAAAACCTCATGAAGACCATCTCATTCTTCATTAAGTCTCCAAATTGTATGTTACTAAATAGCACAGAGCAGAGAAGGAGAATGGCACAGCCCAGCACGGAGGTTCTCCAGGTAATACACAATCAGGAATGAGCTGAAGTCAGGTTTAGTCTAAACTACCTCCCACTCGGAAGCACTCAGTTCACTGTCCCCGTAAATGTTCTCAGTAGACAGTAGCTCTAATAGTTTCTGTATGGCGGAAAGATGAAATAGTCTAAACATATCTTTTCTTAAAGTGTGGTAAAAATTGGAATTAAACTTTAGTCATGTAGTTTGGTAAATATTTTTATCTTTCCGAGGGAGAAATTAACTGAGATTGCTCTGTGACCATGAGAAATATCGGCCAATAGTGAAACGACAAATAGGATAATAGCTTCTAAATTACTGATTATATTAACTATTTATATACCTTCCATACATTTACAAAATACGTGAAAGAAAAAAGACAAAGAGATAGAAAGAAAAGTAAAACTGATTTTCATTTTCTTCTGAAACATCTATAGTATCTTTTAAAAAAACCTTTTCATGTGGTTGCCAAGGTGGGTAGGGGCGTAGGGATGGAGTGGGAGTTTGGAATTAGCAAACTATTTTATATAGGATGGATGAACAACAAGGTCCTACTGTAGAGCACAGGGAACTATATTCAACATCCTGTGATAAACCATAATGGAAAAGAATATGAAAAGAATGTATACATATGTGTAACTGAATCACTTTGCTGTATACCAGAAACTAACACAACATTGTAAATCAACCATACTTCAATAAAAAATAAATTTAAAAAAACCTTTTTTGAATACACAAAAATAAAATTAGAAACTAGCATACATACAAAATTTGAAAATATTACTTACCAAAGTCCATTCTATCTTTTTGGTTTCTCTGAAGCAAACCCAAAAGGAGATTAGCCAAATAAGGTGATGTTTCTCTGGGAATGCTGAGGGGGGGAAGGAAAAAAAAACCACCTAAGTGGTGAGTTTATATATTAACTACGCGACTTTCGCCTTCATTACAGTAAATGAAAATGTATATACAGTTTCACAAACACTACATTTTATACCAAGAGAACCACGGTAGACCTTCATTCCTTAAAGGAAAAAACAAACAAGCAAACAAACATTAAGCAACTGCCTTTGAAAAACAGCATCAATTTGGGAAGATTCTTGCATCGTGCTTCTTATTGCTGTTTTTGGAATATCTGCGAGAACACAGCACTTCACAAGCACAGACCATCGTGAGTTTTAACACAATGTCGACCTAGCACTAACGGTTGCTACAGAGTTCTCTGTTAGACAAACAGCCACCTCCAATTCCATCTGCAAAAGGGCAGAGCTTAAATAAATACAAGTGAGAAATAACACAGCTTCCTGAAATCCAATAAAAAAGGACAAGGCAATAAAAAAAAAAGTGAGTAATAGGAATATGTAATTCACAGAATAAAAACTACAAAAGGATGTTAAACAAACAGCGAGCCAACCTCACTAGTAAAGAAAATAATGCAAGTTAAATGAAGAGCTAATTGGCCCTGCTTGGGAGGCATCGAGACTGGTAACAACCCCTGCTGGTAGAACGCAGGAAAGGAGCGCACTGCTTGTTCAGCAGTGCAAACAGGGCCAGCCGAGCTGGAGAGAGTGTCTCTAAGCCCAACAATTCCATTTCTAGGAGTCCATCCTAAAGGAATGCACAAATGTGTGTATACATGCACGCACGCACACACATACACAATCTCTCCTCAGTAAAGCCTGTTTGTAGTATCCAAAAAAATGAAAACAGGGATCTGATTAAACAAAATACGTTACATCTAACTTGGGGACTCTCTAGCTATTTTAGAGCTAGCTATTTTCTAGGGGAAAGCCTAGCTATTTTCTACTTTATGCACATCTATTCTGTTTGCATCTCCCTCCCCTCAAAGAACACATATAACTTCTGTAGGTTTTTCTTTTAAATAAACTTAACATTTTTAAAAAGAAAGAAAATGATACAGCACACAGGCACCTACGATACACTAGTAATTTTCTAATTTCCTGTTAAAATGAAAGCTCTCCTTACTGTTAATTGAAAAAAGATTCAATAACGGAAAAACATAAAACACATAGAATTCACATAGATAACACTGCACCGACAAATGGTAAAACCCAGTGTAATCAAAACACATACCTAGGCGTTAGGTTTCTGTTTTTCTCATAAAGCATCCGTAGGTCTTGAGGACTATTAGCCTGTTTTAAAAAAAAAAAAAAAAAAGGGGAAGAAAAAGGTTTAATTTCCTAAACAACTAAGGGCAAAAATTCCAAATCATATGATCAAAGCTCACATTCTGCTATAGAACAGAGACTCTGAACCTGAAAGCCATGGAATGCTGAAGGAGCCATAGATGGGCACCAGGAACTTAAAAAACTTCTGAAATTGTACGTGAATTCTGCACATCTGGGCACAATAATGTACCTTTTCTGAGGTCAGATTCTCAGAAAGGCCTGAAAATCACTACTCTGGAGGTTACATGGCCTACCCACAGGTGTATTTTTACTGTGTAAGATCAGGGTGTATTTTACCTCCGAGGGATTCAAGGAAGAGAACTCAGATGACTGCTACTCTTCTGCCATAGTAACAAGCAGCACCCTCATAATAAGCGCTGCTGAATTAGTGAAGCTGTCTCTACGCCCAAACTAGGTTGGGAAATTAAGTGTTCAACCTGGCTGTGTCACCGACTTTTAGAAACCATGTTGGGCAAATAATTTCACTCTGTTCCAGTTTTCAGATTCAAAACTCCTCTTTGTAACTGGGCAGTATGAACTCAAGAGGAATCATTGTGATTATACCCTAGGAGGCCTCTTTTTGACAGGATGTTAAGGGAGAGGAAGACCTACTCAAAGTAACTTCCATAAAGCCTAAATAATTACCTCTCACCCAGCAGTGACAGGAATAGAGAGCTGGGGACAGTTTCCAGTGATCTTCCCAGACCTGCCCTAGCCCTCACGTGGATTCCAGGACCCCAAAACAAGGCTAAGCAGGAAGCGCTGACATCACTGTTCACACCTATTTCCCACCAGGTTGTTAGCTAAGCTGCACCAGCTTTTATGAGCCTGGGGAACCTAAGCGGCCCCAGGCCCAGTACAACTACTAGGGAAGGGAGATAAAAAAGGAAAAAGCAAAAGATGTTCTGGCTCACTATAGCAGTTTTGCCTGTTAACAAAATCAAAATAAGTCACAGAGGAACCAGAAACACTGCTTTCAAAGTACAGGTGACCCTTGAACACCATGGGTTTGAACTGTGCAGGAACCTTTTTTCGATACATACTACAGTACTACACGATCTGCAGTTGGTTGAACCCACGGATGCAGAACGGCAAGTACAAGGGGCCGACTGTAAAGTTACAGCACATTTTCCACTGCAAGGGGTCAGCACCCCTAACCCCTACATCGTTCAAGGGTCAACTGTATTCCCCATTTTATAAGTCAAAGGCAACTGCAAAATGAGAAGATCCCCAAACTGAGCACATCCAAAAAAAGTCAAGGTACCTGAAAAGGTGGTTTTCCAACAAGGCACTGATATATCACTGTCCCTATGCTCCACAGGTCGGCCTTGGCATCATAATGTTGAGACATAATAACCTCAGGAGCCTGGGGATAAAACAATTCAAGAGACATGCATTAGGTCATTTACATAATTAATATGTATGGATTAATTAGCTGGAAAAGGTCATACTCCTAACAAAACCACAAAAATAAAAACAACACACTGTGATATTGCCCTAATCAAAGGATACTGCAATGAATACAGAACCACATTCTTACATTGAGGCTTACTGGTAAATCTCAGAAACAACGGCGCATGAAAAGAAGCAAGTTGCAGAAACAAACATTTCTATATAATATTATGGACACATAAACTACAAAAAGAGTATTAAAATAATAATAAAGAAAAATATACCCCAATTACAGGATAGAGGTTACTTCTGGGGTAGGAGAGTGGGAAATGGAAAAAGGAGGGCTACGGAGGGCACATGAACTGTTTCTGAAATACTTTGTTTCTAAAAAAAAGATCAAAGCAAACATGACAAAATGTTAACTTTGTTAAATACGGATGGTAGGTACACAAGTGTTTGCTGTATTATTCCTGTCATTTGAAAACTTTTAAAATAATGGAAAATCTGTTATGCAAAATACAATAATGAAAACTATCTTGGGACTTCCCTGGCAGTCCAGTGGTTAACACTCCGCACTTCCAATGCAGGGGGCGTGAGTTCGATCCCTGGTCGGGGAACTAAGATCTCACATGTTGCTCAGAGCAGCCAAAAAAATAAAATTTTTTTTTCTCTGCTGCTTTGTCACAGCTATTTTCCCACCCTCTCATTAGATGTTGCTTTTTAAAAATACCATCCATCAAGGCAAGCATAGCATTAAATAGGAATGTCAAATACACTTAAAAGATAGTGAAATTTTATTTTCCAGGCATAACATTTTTATTTATTGTCCTTAATAAATTTCTTATTGAGCCACCTCCCTTTAATAATCAGCCCAAGCACTGTCTATCCTCAAGGTTATTAGTTCAAGGCTGAACTACTTTCACACTCAAGAAGTGCAAAATAGTATTTAATTATATTAAATTATAACATTTACTAAATAAGCAGTAAGATTATTATCAGGAAAAAGTAAGTCTAATACAAAAAATTTTTTCTGCACTTTGATTACTAGTTCCCTTAGCTCAAAGTGGTTTTACATTAGAAGAAACCCTAATTGAACATAAAACCATTTTAAATTAAAACTGAAATAGGTACATTTATTTACTTCACAGGATTCTGAAGTTCCAGAATTAAGGTACTTCCAGGCTTAACACCTCACATTAGTTCAGAAGTTTCACAGCTTCACCCTATTAGACCTGACAGTAACCACAGGAGAGGATAAAGAGGAAAACTAAGATTTTTTTCAGCTGTTAAGTGTGACACTGATGGAAAACACTTCTACAATATAGGGATACTGTCTAAAGAGACAACATGCAGAAGATGACTACACCCTACAGCTGAAGAGGTACGTGCCCCAAAAGGTTTTTTTTTAAGTATTCCTAAAATTATACATTATGTATAGCATGACCATATTTCATCAACTTTTGTTTTCAATTTAATCTAACAGGAGATTTCTACCATAATAACTAACTAATCATGTTAAAAAATAAATGCCAATGGGCAAAGATGACAGACTTTCACAGTCGCTATACTAAAGTGAAAGACGTCTGCATTATATCATTATTAGTAATAGAATTAACATTTGTAATATAATAAAAACTCAGACTATATATAAAATCACATCTTACTTGGAAACAAGCATTATACTTAAATTCCAATGCTTATGCTGCTGTGCTGTAAACACACAAGGATGCAAACACTCACTCACCATGTACATTGGAGACCCACACAGCGTTGCAGCCATCATGTTACTATGTAGGTAACGAGCAAAACCAAAATCCGCTATTTCACAAAATAAAAAGGAGAAAATCAAATGATATCTTTGCTCAGTTAACACAGATCATATGATTCTTTAAAGATATAGGAGCATACAAAAGAACTGTGAGAAATTAAAGCTTACTGAATAAGACTGTCCACCAAAGAAAAAAGAGCTACCTCACTTTCAACAAGTTAAGAAACAGTAGTCATCACCAACTGCACAAGTCACTGCTCTGCCAGTTTTGTAACCAAGAAGGAAGTGCCACACTTCGCAAGAGAAAATGCTAATTATAACACATGATCCATTAATACAGCTCTCATCCAATATCAATACCAGTATAGAACTGGAGCTGTTTTTGTCCTCCTCCAGATACCAGATGTAACCCATAAAATATCAGAAATTTCTTAAAATATTGCTAAATAATCATTTTTCCACCAACGAAGAGAAAAACTTTAAAAAAAATCTAGCATTATAAACTGCTTCAAATAATCCTGAGAGTGCTAAAAAAACTTCCAAGTAAGAAGCCTGAACTAAATGATCTCTCAGGTCCCTCACGTTAAAATCCAACAAGCTGTAAAGAATCAGGGTTATTAATTTGCTGCCAGCAACCATGATACATTAGCTCCCCTGTGATAAGGAGAAGCAGGATTTCCTGCTGGGAGTCGCACTCAGAGCTCCTAGCATGGGGTCTTTGGCCCCGTCTAGCGCCTGCTGCCAATAATGTAAAGGGTTCCCATATCCAAATGTACCTCACTGAACTCAATAAAAATGTTAGAAGTGCCTCAACAAAGACCATCATTCTAACAAAGCTGAACTAAAATTATCTAAAAATACCAAGTCCCAAAAACGTTCTTTGCATGAGACAATACAGAGCCAGGTACCTATTTTGATGCGAATACCACTGACAGTGGCCTTCCTACGGTTGGCATAGGACAGCAGGATGTTCTGGGGCTTGAGATCCCTGTGGATGATCCCCTTGGTGTGCAGGATCCGCATGGCGGCTGCAATCTGATGCAGAAAGACTCTGATGGTGTCTTCACTGAGAGTGCCTTTAGCTGGGAGAAAAGGCGCTCCATCAACATTCAAGTATCATCTGCACATTCTGAGGAGAACACTGAGGGAGTACGGAACTGGGATTCGCATTTTCTCACTGTTTTTACTTTAACAATTTAAGTCTGTGAAGAGAGAGCGGATATCTCAAAATTTTTAATCAATCTGTTGTAAAGAGAACTGATTTACACTTGCACCTTTCATTTTCACTGGTGTTCCTCTTTGGCTTTCCTCTCGCATTTTTACTGGGAGGAATGAGCATAACAAGAGGTGCTCAACAAATGTGAGTCTCCTCCACAAGCCAAAAATAAGTCCCCTTCATGTCAAATACCTGGAATAAATGTCCACATTTAATTCCAACCATTACCTGAGCACGAATTAAAAACAGGTGAACTGCTTGGATGGCGAGACTTGGGCATCCCTTCCACGTGGGCCTGCCGGGGTTGGTGGCCCTACACCTGTCTCCTCCCATCTCCCTGTTGCCAACACACCGCCTCACTGCAGCATCTCTCCTAACTAAAGACACCCGTAAGAAGCCATGTCTTCAGTACTATGAAGAGGTGGTAGGAATGATCTGAGGGTAGTCACTGCTCAGCAAACAGCAGTGTTTCTACGCGCACACTGGAGCACGTAACGGAACAGGGCTTGGTTTGGAGTCAGGTTGCCTTTGTTCAAATCCCAGCTCCTCCACTTACTCTGTGACCCTGGAAGATGACCCCTCTGTGCCCATCCTCATCTATAAAAAGCTGAAAATAGACTAACCGCACGGGGCTGTTGTAACAATCAAGCAAGACAGCGTATTTAATAATAGAGGCTTTAGAAAAGGGTCTGGCACAGAAGTACTCAAATGTGGGCAGCACACAAATCTATACTTCAAGACAGTGGTTCTAAAAGTCATTCCTTGAATCTACATTAGGGATTTAATATCCATGGCCCCATTTTAAAGCCTTTGTGAACATATTTCTGCCCATACAACTCTAGAATATGTTCTTTATAACCTTTCCATATGCACTTAAGATTAAGAAAGAAATAACATTAACACTCAGAACAAGTGAAGTATTACTTTAAAAATCATTTTAGGGGCTTCCCTGGTGGCACAGTGGTTGAGAATCCACCTGCCAATGCAGGGGACACAGGTTCAAGCCCTGGTCTGGGAAGATCCCACATGCCTCGGAGCAAAGGCCTGTGAGCCACAACTACTGAGCCTGCGCGTCTGGAGCTTGTGCTCCGCAACAAGAGAGGCCGCGACAGTGAGAGGCCCGCGCACCGCAATGAAGAGTGGCCCCCGCTCACCACAACTAGATAAAGCCCACGCACAGAAACAAAGACCCAACACAGCCAAAACTAAATTAATTAATTAATTAATTTTTTTTAAAAAATCATTTTAATGACACATTAAGTGACAGTTTATGTCCTTAACATCTTCAAATAAACTAAATCCCCATGGTTTAAAAATTACCAAATTGGCCTTCCCTGGTGGTGCAGTGGTTAAGAATCCACCTGCCAATGCAGGGGACACGCGTTCGAGCCCTGGTCCAGAAAGATCCCACATGCCATGGAGCAACTAAGCCCATGCGCCACAACTACTGTGCCTGTGCTCTAGAGCCCATGAGCCACAACTACTGAGCCCGCACACCTAGAGCCCATGCTCCCAACAATAGAAGCCACAGCAATGAGAAGCCCGTGCACCGCAACAAAGAGTAGCCCCCACTCGCCGCAACTAGAGAGCGCCTGTGCACAGCAACGAAGACCCAACACAGCCAAAAATAAATAAATTAATTAAATGTATTATAAATAAATAAAATTTTTAAAATGGATGGTACAGGGCTTCCCTGGTGGTGCAGTGGTTGAGAGTCCGCCTGCCGATGCAGGGGACGCGGGTTCGTGCCCCCGTCCGGGAGGATCCCACATGCCTCAGAGCAGCTGGGCCCGTGAGCCATGGCCGCTGAGCCTGCGCGTCCAGAGCCTGTGCTCTGCAACAGGAGAGGCCACAACAGTGAGAGGCCCACGTACAGCAGGGGGGGAAAAAAAAAAAAAGGATGGTACAGTTTCTTCCATTTCATTCATTTACATTTTCATTCTAGGGCTTAGAAAAATTTTGCTACTTTAAATGACTACGGCTGCTTAGAACCAGTATCACTGCCCCATGACATACTATTGAATAGACTTAGGGTTTATCTGATTCAGAGTCCAAATTCTAACACTGTTCCTGTGGGGAAAAATTAATGACCTAGTTTAGGCTGCTTCTGGGCACAAACGACAGTAAAAAATTCACATATTTCTATGAACACAGGATGCCTACTCTCAACACAATCCCATAAATTGAAATTCTCACGTTAAAAGTTTAACATTTTAAAGGCACAGCTATCATGAAAACTCTCAGATGAATGAACTCTTGAGCAGTTCGCCCTAGCAGGGCAGGCTCAGCTGTGGCTGCCACACTGAAGATATCTGCTAGAATTAAAGTACAACTTACCAACTACTCTACAATTTGTCTTATTTAAAACTTGCAATTGATAGAAGTTGTTTTCTATCTTTCGATAGAAAAGGGACTTTATTTATCAAAGCAAATAAAAGGACTAAATAGCTGTCTTGTGATTTAGCGGCATTAGACCATCCAGACCTCTGGCCGCCAGATCTTCCAGACCAGTGCTCTCCAACAGAAATATAATTTGAGTCACATACGTACCTTCAAGTTTTCTAGTAGCCACATTTTCAAACATGAAAAGAAACTGGTGGACTAACATATATTTAATCTACTACTTCCAAAATATTATCATTTCAACCTATAATCAATATAAAAAACTTAAGATATAATCATTCTTTTTTCCTATGAAGTGTTCAAAATCCAACATGTGTTTTATATCACAGCACGCCATCTCAATTCAGACTAGCCACATTTCAAGAGCTCAACAGTCCCACGTGGTCCATGGTACCATACTGAAGAGTAGACAATTCTTTAATTCTAGACAATTCCTTAAGGACCAAATTTAGGTTACATGTCTCTTCAACTGGCAGCTAGAGACCAGGGAGAGGTTAAATAATGACCAAAATCGCATAGTGATTAAGTTATATGAACAGCAGAACTACTGCAAACCAGCCTGCCTGCCTGACTGCAGCATTCTGGTAAGCTCTTTACTCTTGGGTCTCCTGTTCTAGCACTATTGCTCTGGAATATCCAATGCAGAGCTCAACATCACAGACAAAAGTGCTGTCGAAGCTAACAAATCTGCTACAGCAGCATCAGCACCTATGTCAGTCCAACAGGATTTCTGTGAAAGAAGGAAACTGATATTCCAATGAGGGCTCTAAACGGCTAAGGTGCCCCTCAACCTGACCCCAGGGAAAGGAGCTTTCATCAGGATCACTAAGCAGTCAAGGAGTTCAAGATTCAGAGGCGGACCAGAAGGTAAAGGCAAGGTGTCTTCTAGCTCCAACTCCTCTCCCCCAGCAGTGAAGAAAGTGCCTGTCTCTGCACGGTATCCACTAGGAAATGACATTTTGAAAAATCTTTTCATCAAACTGAGAATTTCTTAAAAAAGAATCTCAGGGAAATACAAAAACACACATGGACTAAACTCCTGGGTTCAGGATAATGGCTGTCTCTAAGCGGGAGGGACCGGAGTAGGATCACAGAAGGGCCTACAGGAGCTTCAGCTGTATTTAGAAGGAGTAATCCTTGTGTTCTTTACATTATTTCTACATGGCTTTCCAAACCTCAGCAATATATTCTAAAGATTTTTAAAATCTCATTTTCAATTGCACTCCTCGTTTACTTGAACATTTGAAGTATGTTGTTTCTCTTCTGTAAGCTGTCCATACCCTTTGTGCGTGTATTTACTGCTGTCTTAGTGTTTTCACAAGCAACTGTCATGGCCTGTCTCTAGGCTGCGTGACGAGCCTCTCCCTTTTTGCCTACTCCCCGTGTATCTTTAAGGGGAGAGAAAGTAGGTGCTGGCCTCACCTAACGTCGTTTTAAAAAGCACTTTTGAGGGACACAATTTGATTTGAGCACTTACTGTCCTACATGAATACACTTTAGATACTAGCAACATCCAGTACTAAAATCTTACCCCTGGGCCACAAAATATCTTACCTCTGGGCCACATAATAATTTCAAGGTTACACTTAATCCCTTATAACATTTTTAAAAATTTACGAGCAACACTCACATTAATAAACACATTCTTGGATACATTCTTCCATTCTGGTTTGCTTTGTTTTGTTTTGTTTCTGTTAAGTAAATTAAATGGACTAAAGGTTCACTGACAGCAGCCCACTAGCATCTTTTGAAGAGAAATTCTGTTGGTTTTTCTCTCTTGGGGAGAGGCCCTACCTCTCAAACTGTCCGAGAGAGGCACACATAAACAAGTACTTATACACAAGCAAAGTTTAGGAGCAAAACCACAACAAATGACAGTCAGTCAGCAAAGTGACCACAATTACACATACACAAATATTTACTGAATGTTTCTATACAAGTACAGAAAACAGGGGTAGCATATTTCAGAAGTAAATGAAGACTAAACAGACTACATTACTACACTGAACACTGACAAAGTAAAAAAAATTACCTTGCAAATAATCTGCCAGGTCTCCACCATTGCAATACTGATATATAAAAGAAAAAGTAATTAAAATAAGACACTGCTTCAAGCTTAATTCAGTTCATTATCAGTTAACTTTAATTAAAAATACATTTGTATATAATATAAATCTAGTCTCACAAATTATAAGAATTATAGAATCAACATTTTAAAGTTTTATATTCCTTATAAAATAGAATCTAAATCACTGAATCAACTTTATTAATCCAAATTTTCAAATAACCTACCATCAATTTTAAAGTACCTATTAATCAAAAGAAATTTGAAATAAATTAAACAGAAACCTGTATACTACCTACCTCCATCACCAGAAAGACAGAGTTGGGTAATTCCTGAAAGTAAACATATTAAATATGGTTTAGATTAGAGAAAAAATTAAGCACAAATTTTAAAAATAATGACAGTTAATAAAAAAAGTACATGTGTCCATTTTAAACAAGTAAAATGAACTCACAAAATCCATTCGTAAGTGAAATTTAAAATCCCCAAAACAATGACATAGCACCTCAGCTTCAATGACACTAATGTAGTCATCAAAAAGTTCAATTCTATTCATGGAAAGAACTAAAGAAAGATTCATCTTTTGGTTATGGTTATGGTAAATTTACCGCTTGTGGAAAAAAGGAAGGATTCTCTGGTCCTCAAGGAAGCACTTCCACTTTGAAAAGTTTACGATTTGGATCAATGACTTGATAAATCCTCCCTAGCAACACTAAATGCACAATCTGAGTTCTGGAATACATGATCCAGGATGCTTAGTTCTTTGTTTTTCTGTATATTTGAAGGCAATCACATTACTTGGGAATTGCTGGCAAAGGGAAGACATTTTATCACATGAGAAAACATTAAACATAATTTTCAACAAAATTTTCTTCTTCTCAAGTATAAAATACAAAAATCTGATCTCAAACCAGTGTTGTTTATTCATGTAGGAGCACCATACCCTAGCTACTGCAGAGGAAAGAGAGCGAGGGACTCCTAAGGGGAGGCTAAGGAGACACAAAGAACTTCTGTTCCTTCAGTATGACAAAGACACATTCCCGTCTTGGTTTTCACAATTTTGGGGGTACACATAACCACTTAGTTTCCCCAAACATTCACTCACTCATTCAATAAATAAGGCAGAAATACTTTAACATCTTTGACTTCTCGGGCAGACCTTCTTTTGCCCACCTTTGAAGCAATGAAAATCTCCACAGATTCAATCATTCTCTCCAACACCCCCCTTGCGTAAAGGCCCGTCCCTTACATGAAGCACCGGAGTAACCTGCAGCAGGAGGAGCTGCAAGAGCCAGGAAGACTCAGCAAAGGAAGGAGAAAAAAACATTCATTTTTTAGCAAAACCAATCAAGCCATCTATATACAAATCAAAACTGAAACAGTACTGGAGCCCAGGGAACTAAGAAATGCTTGTAGGGTCAGCAAGGCTGAGAAGTGAGGCCAACATACCTGTGAGCCAGACCACACCAAGGGTTTTCCAAAGCTGAATATACACTTACCCTCCCTTCTAATGTTAAGACATCCACATCCTCAACTACTCCCCAGAACTTCCACCAACAAAACTAAACATAATGAATTTCATTTTAACATTTCCCTACTCAAAGTCCTTATTAACTTGATTAAAAAAACACCTATTCTCTAAAAAGAAGGGGAAAAAAAGGATATCATTATGAACAACTCAATGCCAGTATGCCAAAATTTGCATGAAACGAATACACTGAAAAACAATTTGAGGGGCCTTCCCTGGTGGTGCAGTGGTTGAGAGTCCGCCTGCTGATGCAGGGGACACGGGTTCGTGCCCTGGTACGGGAAGATCCCACATGCTGTGGAGCAGCTGGGCCCGTGAGCCATGGCCGCTGAGCCTGCGCGTCCGGAGCCTGTGCTCCGCAATGGGAGAGGCCACAACAGTGAGAGGCCTGCGTACCGCAAAAAACAAACAAACAAACAAAAAAACCAATTTGAGGAAAAACGCAACTTACTAAAACTGACAAGAAGTAGAAAATTTGAAAAGGTATGTATCTGTTAAAGAAACTGAATTATAATTTAAAACCTTTCCACAAAGAAATTCTCCTTAAGTTTCAGTACAGTCCCAATCAAAATCGAAGGAGGTTTTGTGCATGTGTGGAAGTTGACAAGTTGATTCCAAAATGTATGTGGAAATGCAAAAGGCAAAGAATAACTAAATATCATGCAGAAAAAGAAAAATAAAAGTTGGAAGATTTATACTACTAGATATCAAGTATGATACTAGATATCATAAAACTATACTGAAAAAGACAGTGAGGTAAAGGCTAAGGGGACAGAAAAGAGTCTAGAAACAGGCCCCCACACGTGAGCTCGCAATGCAGAGATGACAGTACAGAAGGGAAGGATGTCGGTTCAGCAACAGATCAACTGGCTCCCCTTTGTAAAAGTAAATGAATTGTGATCCCTACCTCACGCCACATACAAACTCATTTCCAGGTAGATTATAGAGCTAAATGTGACAGATAAAACAATAAAGACTCTGGGGAAAAACAAAGAACATCCTCATGACCCTAGGGTGGGCAAAGTTTTCTTAAATATGACACAAAAGCACTAAATACAAAAGGAAGAAACAATACACTGGACTACATTAAAATTAAGAATTTCTACTCACCAAAACAAACGGTTAAGATAGCAAAAAGGCAAGTCAGAGTGGGTAAGTCATTCACAACACCCATATCTGTCAAACGACTCATATCCACAATATATAAAGAACTGTAACAAATTAATAACAAAAAGACAACCCAATAGAAAAACAAGCTTCTACAGGAATTTCAAAAAGATATTTAAATGACTTATAAACTTACAAAAGGTACTCAAATCAGGAATCATCAGGAAAACGCCAATCACAATCATAATAAGACACCTCATCACCTGAATGGCTAACACTGCCGAGTGCTGGCAAGGATGTGGCGTGACAAACTGACGAAATGTGGTGGGAGTGTAAGCCAATACGCTGGCAGTATAAGCTAGGCCTATGCATAGCCTATGATCCAGAAATTCCTCTTCTATAATGAAGCCTCCGTAAAAACCCAAAAGGACAGGCTTCCAAGAGCTTCCAGGATGGTGAACATGATGAAATCTGGTGAGAGTGGCCCACTCAGGGTGGATACCTTGCCCTAAGCATCTCTTCCATCTGGCTGTTCCTGTGTTACATCCTTTTATAATAAACCAGTAATCTGGTAAGTTTTCTCTGAGTTTTGTGAGCCACTCTAGCAAATTAATGGAACCCAAGGAAGGGGCAGGGAGCAGACCAGAGGGCTGGGAAAACCACTTCAACACAAAGGACAAAGAGCTGCCAACCCTGATTCCCTCTTCTTCACCTCCTACAGTACCCAAGTCCTATCAACCCGGCCTCCTAGACGTTCCATCAGTCTGTCCAGGCCTCCCCATTTCCACTGGCGCCTTCACCCACCCAAACACCTGCAGCATGGTGGCCCCATATCCACCCATGCCCACTCTCCACAGAGTAGCCAGTGTTTTACACACTTTAAGAAACTCGTATGGCTATTAATTTATAATGGAGAATATGTCTTTCTCTAACCATAATGATTAGGTCTAATACTCTCTCTGTATATACTCCCTAACTGGCATAAAAATACCTGGAATGATAATTCATAATCAGAAGACTGCCCAAGGATTACAGAAAGAAAGAAAGCAAAAGTAGGTTTTCCCCTTTCCCCAAAAGAAGAAAATTGCTTTTTTTCTTGATTATAAAAAAAAGTATGTGCTTATTGCAAAAACTTAAGATACATAAAATCTGAAGGAAGAAAGTTAAAAAATCACCTTAATCTCACCATTTGAAAGAAGCGCTACTAATATCTCAGTGGTCTTGCTTTCATGCATCTATAATACTTGTACACATATTCACACCCAAAGGAAGCATGTACATGCTAGGTTTTTTTAAATTTTAATATCCTTCCATATCTTTCTTTTACTCATACAATCATAAGTTAAACATACACATACTTTGAGAAAACGGGATATCATATATAGACGTCTGAATCTTGCTTTCCTCACTCAGTAATACACCAAAGAAATCCCTCCAGGTCAACTACATACAGACAACCCTTTTTCATAAGTGTGTTATATGTCATAGTGTGACTATATCACCATTTATTAAGCTATTCCCTCGCTAAGGAACATCACTTGTTTCTAGTTTGGGCCATTATAAGCAAAGCTATATTGGTTCTTGGACATACATCCTAATTCTCAAGCTTTTATGGCTCTGGGATAGATGCCCAGGAATCTGGGTTGCTTAGTAAAAGGGTGTGTATTTCTAATGATGACAGATATTTCTCCTCATTGAAAGATTTTTTAACTACCTATTATATACAAGACACTATTCCAGGTCCTGAGGATACAGCAGAAAGCCAACAGAGTTAAATGCCCTGTTCTCCCCAGTCTTCAATTCTAAGAAGGGAGGGTCAGGCGCAAGACAACAAACGGAAGAAATACGTATGCAGAGCTCGTTAGAGGTGATAGGTGCTCGGGAGGAGGGGAGACCGCGCTGGGGAGGGACTGCAGTTTTATTTAGGTGGCTAAAGAAAGCGTCCCTGAAAGCACAGCGCTTGAAGAAGGACCTAAAGGAGGCTGGGGCGTGCCTGTGCAGGCTACAGACACGGAGACCGTCCTGTGCATACAGTCTCCCTGTAGGGGACACGGCGCTCCAGGAACCACAAGGAAGCCCGAGTGGACGGAACACAAGCAGCGAAGCACAGAGCAGGGGAGCCAGAGCCAGGGGCAACGGGGATGGGCTTTCACTCACAGGAATGGGGTCCGCACAGAGGAGGAACACACCCTACCTGCACTACGGGGGGAGGGCTCTGACCGCAGTGTCGGGACTATTCTTCAGGGCATAGGGGCAAGGTGTCGCCAGACAGCATCCCCAAAACATTCTAGCGGTTCACATTTGTGCCAGTGACACAGGAGAATAGCTTACACCTCCCCCCAACCCCACCAGTAAGAATTACTGCACTTTTTAATTTTGCCCACCGGAAGGCTGAGAAGTGACATCTGTTACCTTAAGTTACATTTCCCTACTTGTTCATGAATATCATGCATTTCTTAGCCATTTTTATTTCTCTTATAAGAACCAACAATTTGTATCCTTTGCTCACTTCCTCTTTGGGTTGTCTTTTCCTTAATTTGTGAGGTTTATGCATTTTAGGTGTCAGCCCGTCACCTTTCAGGTTGTACAAATTTTCTCAAACTGCCATTCGTCAACTCCATGTTTTTGCATTTTACTGTGGTATAGATTTAAGCGTACAAAGACTTGTGACACATGTATACACCCACATAACTACGCTTCTAGTCAAAATACAGAACATTTCCATCAACCCAGAAAGTTCCCACATACCCCTTTTCTGTCCATCCCTGATACCAAGTAGCAACCTCTGATCTGCTTTCCCCAATTTCTATCACCCTAGCTGAGTCCCATCTCCTCTTGAAACTCACAAAAACAGAATCACACAATAGCTGTATATAGCTGGCTTTTTTTTTTTTTTTTAAGCTGGCTTCTTTTTCTCAACATAATGTTTGAGATTCATATGTTATGGCAACTAGCACGTTTGTTCCTTTTTATGGCTGTCAATTTGTTCACAATATTATCTGCTATGAAATAATTTTTAAAAAATTTTGTATGTCCCTACCACTTTTATGGCTTCTGAGTTTATCTTGATTTAAAATACCTTTCTAGCTCTTAGATTACATATTTAAGCCTTTAATTCATCTAAAAGTTATTTTGGAAAATGATGAAAATAGACGTCCAACTTCATTTTGTCTCAGTTTGCCAGCACCCTCTATGAAATGCATCTTTTTCTCACTATACTAAAAATTACCAAGAGGTGGATGTTTATCCAGATCGCTGACATTCATGCAGGGAAGTATTCCCAACTAACAATATTTACCTCATGCCCAGAATGCTCAAAGATATGCATCTTCTGAAAAACAGACATGGTATCACCCTCCAAATGGTTCTGCACTGTCCTCAAACTAGAGATCCACCCCATGTGGCCCCTCCACCCTCTCCTGCATCACTCAGCACTACTCCTACCTCCCATCTGCACTCCCACCACATCCCTTCTTCCAGGTCCTAATGCTAGCTCGTCCCTCCTGTCAGCTCCTCCCAGAGGCCGCATCTGCATGGGAAGCTGACCTGTTCTCCCCGCCCTCACTGGAGCCCGGCCTCCTCCCACTTGATTATAGATACATATATCTATTTAGAAAACTCTAAAATAAATATAACAAACAGTGGTTGTCTCTGGGAAGTGCCATGTCTTTTCCAATTTATTTGTGTTGACAATGTTGGAATATTTTAACTGTGGGCATATATTACTTTTGTAATTAGGGAAAATGTGTTTCTTTTTAAGTGTCATCCAAACTGAAACCTGATCACTACAAACAACGTCAAAAGTTCTCAATTCATCAAAGTGCACACAAACTTGAGGTGGACCTCCACAAGAGATGGCCAGTGAGAATGGTGCCAACACCCTGTACCCCTTGATGAACGGTCGGAATCCAGGAAGCAAATCCAAACTCTGTTTACTTGACAGCCAAATGCTGAAGACTAGATTCATTCGACTAATGGTTCTTAAGTTTATTTTTACAAATTAGTTCCAGGAGTACACAATGCACAAAACAGTAAACATTCTCATGCAGTCACCTTGACATTCCCAACTGTTCCTTAATTCTGGTTTCTGAGTACATGTCCTCCCTGATGCTACCTCATTCTGCAGCCAAAACCAGTACTTTTAAATATTTCTCATTCTGATAGAAAAAATCCAACTACACTCTCTACCCTGAAAGCAAGACCTACTCTGAAATTGACAGGGTTTTCTGCACTTCTCAAAAGATGGGAAATTAAGAGTTAATATTATTTAACAATTTTTGTACGAGGCGCTGACTTGTACCACGTGGTGCCCTCTATCTACAGAGACTAAAACAACTACACAAACAGCTCTGAGGAGAACCGACATTTCAATAGGGACTCTGACATCAGATCAGTTTTACTTTAAACTTTTTTCCCCTTTCTTTCTACGCTGCTTTGAAATTTCTCAAATGAAGGAGTAAATTACACCTATTTAAATAGGTAATAAACTATACCCACAGCACGCACATATTCTGTGTGTGGAGTTTAAACTGCAACATTTTTGCAGAACAATCATACACTGCCATCAAAAACTTTAAAACTGTTCATGCTATTTTTCCTAGTAATTCCAATTCTAGAAACTCAACTTACAGGAAATAATTGGGTATCTTCAGAAGGTATGTATTCTCCTCGTAGCATTTTTTTTTACAATGGGAAAAACCTTAACATCTTATAACATGGGTTTAGTTAAATATAAATACTCTGTGGTATGATATGACATGAAAAACGACTATATATATATTTTTAAAGGACATATAGAGAGCAGTCCGCTAAAATTAAGCACACTAAGAGCAAGGACTTCGTTCTACTCACGGCTTTGCTCCTCTGTTCCTTGCACTTACAAACGCCTGGCCACCATAGCCCCTCAAACCTCACGCGTGCTCATCAGTATCAGACCCCTGGGGCTCTCACTGGGTGCATATCACTGGCCAAGTGTGATTCCAGTATTCAGGGATTCATAAAACACAATATGGCCCCCAAATATAAGCCAACTACTTGCTCTGGTGCTCCACCCAAAAAACAGGAATTTTCTCCAAAGTTGGCCTTTTAAAAAGGATTTCCAAGGGTAATTTTGACTATATAGAAATGCTGCCTTCGAAGGTAACTTCTGAGGACTTCCCTGGTGGCGCAGTGGTTAGGAATCCGCCTGCCAGTGCAGGGGGACACGGGTTTGAGCCCTTGTCCGGGAAGATCCCACATGCCGCAGAGCAACTGAGCCCGCGAGCCACAACTACTGAAGCACACACACCTAGAGTCCGCGAGCCGCAAGAGAAGCCACCGCAATGAGAAGCCCGCGCACCATGATGAAGAGTAGCCCCTGCTCACCGCAACTAGAGAAAACACGAGCACAGCAACGGAGACACAACACAGCCACAAATAAAAATAAATAAAATAAATAAATTTATTAAAAGAAAAAAAACAGAAAGTAACTTCGGAACCCAGCCTTCCCACCTCCACATACAATGCAAGTCTACTGTATGCCATGGCGATAATCCCAGACAAATCTAGATGAATATGCAGAGTTTCTTTGTTTTTATTCCACGTATTGTCTAATATCTCCACCATTAGCAAATGTTGCTTTTGCAATAAGAAAAAAGCTCTACCTGAATTTTTAATAGCTCAAAATAGTCCTTTCTACATTTATCACAGAGATGCTAGATCTGGACTTGACCTAAGACAACACTACTCCTATAGTATATTATCTGTCAGTAAGTTTACTCATGCAGCCCATTATTTATTTTATCCTTCTGCCCTATGCTATTGTAAACAAATTCTTAATTAATAAACACACAGCTCAAGCTATATATCTTTTCAACAAGAATAAGGCAATTTTCTATTTCTGTTAAGATTCACTTAGATTTGTATGAAATAGAAAAAAATTTAAGTTCTTTATTAACATACAAATATTTCTTTAAAAATCCAAAATAAGGTACCTGAACATCATAGAGCGCTACAATGTTTTCATGCTGAAGTTCCTGTTAAGAAAATCGAGAATTCAAAATATTTGTATTTATTCTAATAATTATAATATTTCAATACACAAATAAAATTAAGTATACACACACATATATATCCATTTATACTACTTCTAGTATACCATACTTCTGTTACTAGATTAGAACAATTCAGTCTACTGAAGAATAAAAACAAATGTGCCTGATCAAACTTTACTTGGGGCCTAAATATTTTTTTACTGTCCTAATTTTTTAGACTCTTAACAAGGTGAGTACTCTCAGTTACAAAATAAAGGTCAGAGTTAGTATGACCACATACTTTCTGCTAGTCTTTCAGATTTAATATACAATGTCTAACAAGAAAGGCATAAAATTCCAAAGTGCTTTTAAAAAGCACCATTTGCCTAAAAGAACACGAAGTATACTTCAACAAGCTATAATTCTTACCAAAGAGCTGTCCAGAGAATAGCAGTTCTGATGAATGTTAGATGAAAGTTCCATGTTTATATTACTTTGGGAAACACTGGGTTAAACACACCTAAATTGGTCTCTTCATTGTATAATTTTTTTCGACTTTCTTTAATGAGTCAAGTGCTTTGTCACTCTCCAAGAAGTATTTAGTAAACAGGATTTTCCACACTTATTTGACCACGAACTCTTTTTTTCCCTCAAAGCATCCCACTTGGATAACAGTGCTTGTGAGTGATCTAAAAAGACCACTTTAAATAAATAAAAATAAAAAGACCACTTCCAAGGAAAGTAACTTTGTTCAATTTATAAGGAAGAAAGATTCCAACTGCCCCCATTTCTCCCCCCCCCCAAAAATTAACTATAACATGAAAGGAATCAGCAGAAGAGATAAATAATGTGTAAGAGGGACCTGCCTCTTCTCAAACAATAAGGCAATAACTAAGGGAAAGAAATGATGAGAAGCTAAAAGCAGTTTTCATCTAATCCCTCTAAGCATTGGCCAAGAGCCACAAACATCTATTCTTAAAAACAGCTTCCCAGTACTCAATGTTTCAAAAAATTGAGCATGCAAAAAATGAGAGCAACAGGTGAACATTCTCAAACTTGGGGCCAACTACCAAAATTGCAAAGGATGTCATCATGTATCCATTTAAGTTTTGATCTAGTATGAAATATCACATAAAGAAACATACCTTTAAGATTTTAATTTCCTTCCCAAGCAGTATTTGCGATTTTGACAAGTTCTTTTTATTAATACTTTTAATAGCTACCTCCCAATCAGTTTTCTGGAAAGAAAAAACAGTTACTCCTGCAAATTATTCCACAGAAACAATGCAACAGCAAAAAAAAAAATCTATAAGCATAAAGATGTTTTTAGCAAATTCATGTAACAGCACTGAGAAGAAAAATAGAAAAGAACCCGAATCTCTAACAGGAAAATTATTTTATAAATTAAAGGTGTAGCAAGCTAATGTCCTACAAGATAGCCAGTAAAAATAAATATGAAGACCACGTAGTAACAAGCATTAAGTGAAAAAAGGACACAGTTTATTTACAACTATTTAAAAGTTATGGAGGATAACCTCGGAGGTGGTATAGTTAACTGAAAACAGGATTTGACAGCTAGGTAGGATTAAACGTGTTTTCGCTATTTTTTTTCCCTTGAGTTTTAAGTTACTCTCATGATAAAGTCAGTAGTATTTATTACTTTATCGGCTAAGCAACCAGGCCATCCCTTTGGACCTGCCCCTTGCCCCAAGCCTTCTAGGATTATTTCCACTCCCGAGGTGCCTTTCCAAATTCTTTAGATCCTAAAACCTGCTGGGGACCTGTTTGCGAAACAGCAGAAGCTTTTAAAAAAAAAAAAAAAATGCTAAGCCCGCTTACGGGTCGATTTGGGTCTCCCCGCGCCCCGCCCAGCCCCGGGGACTGAGGCCGGTGGGGCCGTCCGGGCCCCGCGTGGGGAAAGGCGACACCGAGTCGGGGAAGCCCCGGGCTCGCGGACCGCCGGCCGGTTTTCCGCTGGGCCTGCAATTATTGGCCACCGGGGAGGGTCCGTGCGCTGCCGGCGCGGCCCCGCCGCCGCCCCCTCGCACCCGCCGCGACCGCGCCTCAGGCGCCGCCGGCCGCCCGGCCCGGCCGGCGGGGCTCACCTGGCGGTGCCGCCCCCGGAAGACCACAGCGAAGGCCCCGTGTCCCACGAGGTCCCGCTTGCTGTACTCGAAGTCGCCCACCACCTCCATGGCCGCGCCCCGGGGTCGGCGCGGGCGGGCGGGCGGGCGGCGATCAGCACCGCGGGCCCGCCGGCCCCGAGCGCGCCCGCCGGCCGCCGAGCTGGGGCAGCCGAGGCCCCGGGCCCGAGCCGGCGCTCATGCCGAGAGGCCGGGCGGAAACGGGGAGGCGCCGCGCAGGGCCGGGGTCAGCGAGGCCTGGCCCGGCCCCGGCCGCTCCTCATGCCGGCCACCGCCGGCCGCGGGCTCCCTGGAGAAGCGGGCCCCCTGACGAAGCGGGCTCCCTGGCGAAGCGGGCTCGGCGCTGCCGGGCAGGGGCGCCGCCGCCTCCGTCACTGGGCGCCCCCGGGGCCGCGCGCGCGCCCGGGAGAGGTGCAGGCCCCGGCGCCCCTCATCCCCGCCCTTCGGCGCCTCGGTCTCCCCGCGGGCACTGCTCAGCGCCGGCCGCCGCCCTTCGCCGGCCCGGCCCAATACCCTACCGCCCAGCCCCGCAGCAACCCCACACGCGCGCGTCGGCCGCTCCGCGCCGACTGCCGGCCCTCCGCGACGTCAGCGCATCTTCTTTATCGCAGCACTCGGCGCGGCAGGCGCGCTCCCTCCGCCGGGAAAATGAGTGCCCAGCTGCTGATGGAGGCGGGAGGGAGCGCGCGAGCCTGCGCGCCGCGGGCTGGACCCGCTAGGAGGCGGGCTTCGGGGAAGCGGGTCGCCAACACCGGCTGCGGGAGGGACAAGGGCATCCCTGTGCAGAGTGGACCCCGGGCCTGCGGTGAGGGCAAGGGAGCATCTCCCAGAGCCCGGCCTTTCCCGCGCCCTCCAAAGCCAGGGGTCACGCTGCCGAGTCCCAACCCTTCTGCGTTTACTGCTCAGGGTCCCTCACGACGTCGTGTAGGGCAGGGATCCTGCACTTCTTGGGGTCGCTTGGCTTCTATGAGAAGCTGATGACAGCTCAGGACCATCCTCCCCGAGAATTGCCAATGCTCGCAGACTCAGTTTTGCATTCTTTCAAGGTTCTAGTGAGAACGCTTGATTCCCACCTCCGGTGTCCTGCCGGTGTGACCTCAGACTTACCTTAAATCACACAAGGGAGTTTTCTTTTCCACCCGATTATTAACGTTCAAGCGACAAGGAACTTATTTGTCACCTTTCCCTCAGAGGTGTCTTAACGAAATCATTTTATAAACCACGTGCTTGAGAACGTCAGAAATCATGCACTGTATGTTCATGCACTGTATGTTCACTGGTTTAACGTATTTGCTCTCAGGTTATCCCTCACCTCCAGAGCTACATTTCCCACACCAGGCCCATCCCTGCACAATGACCTCTGAAGGCAGGGACCCTGAGAACCTCCAACCTTGAGGCAGTCAGCAGAGAAAATCTCCGGAGAGGAACTGGCCCCTTCCTGAAACCCTTAAAATATGGGGTCTTGGGTTTATGCTCCCAACTGTGCACACCTACCTAATTCCCTCCCTACTTCAAAATCTGGCCCAGGTGCATGTTAGGCCCTGTGAAAGTCTGCAGCCTTCAAAAATTAAGAGCAAATGAAGCAAGTTTGCACATACACACAAAAATTCATGTGGAGATGATTCCTTACCTCTGAAAGATTCTCTATCTTCCTTTCTCTTTAAACATGAGTATTTAAATAGGATATAAGATTCAATGTGCCAAAATTCACTGAAAAGTAGTTCTCTGGGATAAATATCTTACAGGCTGTAGGACCCTGGACCAGCCACTTCATGTCCCCTGCCTCGGTTTCCTCATCTGTAAAGTGAAGATATAACATCAACACATACCTTCACTGGGTTGTTAAGAGGATTGAAGGACTGAAATGTGGAAAGAGCTTGGAAGATTGCCTGGTTCTACAAAGCACTATTTCAGTGTGTGTTGGGTAAGTAAAGTGAGATCAAAGCTGGCCATAGGCAACCCTTCCCCAACCCCGGCCCAGTGCTAGGGTCTCCCCCTTCCCTCCTCTGTCCAGTCCCCAGGTGGTGCTTAGGTGAACAGAATGCAAGCTCTGCAGTTCTAGGGATGGACCGCTACACCTTTGTAAGAGCTGTTTATCTAACTGTCGCCTGGAGAATTCACTTCCTATAAACTTTCTGTGAAGAATCAATGGGTATAAAATTTTTGGACAGCAGGGAAGCAATGGGGAGGGCTAACACACCTGGACCAAGGCTGGCAGCCTTTCCCGTGCAGTACCTGACAACAGCCAACACTCCATGGAGCAGAGGGCGAGCTGCCCAGGCTGTCCTGAGGTGCCCAAGCTGCTAGTTTCAGGATCTGTCGCTGAGGTGCCTCGTGGGCCTCAGCACCCTCCGGGAGCAGTGCTTCGACCTTCCTGCTGGTCACCTCACCATCCAGGTAAGGACAGGTGTATCCTCTGTCAGCTGAGCCAGTGCATGAGACATCATTCATAACTCAGCCCTGTTCACATGGTTGCATCCACTAGGAATTGAAGTTAATTGAAGCTAATAATCAATATACAATTTTGAGCTGTTTATATTTAATATCATTAAAATCATATCCCCACGGTAGGACCTTATGGAGATGTTTTAAAGAAGCCACTAGAAGCCCTTAATTCAGACCTGCATCCCATCCCGTACACACAGGCTAAACAGGGGCCCCAGGAACCATTGCTTTAAAAAATAAAGTATGCAGCATGCACAGAAGGATTTCTGACCTCAGGGCTCACTATCGAGGAGAAGTGGGGGGGGCATGTGGGGTGGGAGAGCTTTGCTAAGGAGATGTTTAGTTAGTGTTTAGTTAGGACTATGTCGATAAGCACATAACCAACATCAAATGTGATAAAGCAAAAAAATAAAAGAGGAATGTAGATAAAGATACAAGTGTAGCTCTCGGGTTCCCAGCAGAGCCTGGGACTGGAGGAGGAGTCTGCTTCTTTGTTCCTTCCCCTCAGGGCTCCGTGGACAGGGCAGAAGAGCAGAGAGCCAGTAGCCGGCGGTCTCAACCCCAAATTCTTCAGAAAGGGATTCTGATCAGCCCCGCTTAGGAGAGATGCACTGAGCAATCATCTCAAGCCAGGGACTGGAGTTGAGGGGGGCAGGTCGAGTTGTCCAAGGCTGTGGGTACTGCAGGGAGGGTGGAGAAGCAGGGGCTGGGTGGGTAACTCAGGAAGGGTGACCGGGGGGCAAATTTAGGTTTTAATCAGGAATGCAAGCAGGGGAGATTTTTACTTTACTTCTGAAAGCATGCAAAGTTGCCAATCTGATTCACTTTCATTGTTCTTTGTTCTAGTAACTGTGTGTGTATATGTGTGTGTGTGTGTGTGTGTGTGTGTGTGTGTGTGTGTAAACATGCCTGTTGACAAACTATTGAAATGTTTCAGTTAGTAAATTGTGTAATAGCAACCGCAGTGAGAGGTGAAATCACTTACTAATAAAAATTCTAACATAAACTTAGTTGATCAGCCAAATGCCACGGGATGCTATGACGGTAAAAGGACCTCCTGTGACAAGTAAATGTGACCAGTGTTCACGGCCCCATCTCCCAGGCAGGCAGGCGTTCTGAGATCAGGAGAATCACCAGTCAATTATCCTCTTCAAATCGCATCATTGCTGTTTGCTTCTATTTTCGTTCTATTGTCTCTACTTTGATCATACTGCTGATGCTTTGAAATTCTTGGGACTGTTAGTGTGCAGAGCTTTGTTGTTTATACGTGTACGATTTTAGAGTAAAATATGGCAATAAGCACATAAAGTGAAGAGACAACAAATTTGGATACATTTCTTAAAGCTTTTAGAAAATATAACCACAAATCTTCTGAATCATAAACACAAATCTTCTGGAATGATATGAAAAATAGACTTCAGCCAGGAATTTTCTTTTTTTTTTAATAAATTTATTTATTTTTGGCTGCATTGGGTCCTCATTGCTGCGCGTGGGCTTTCTCTAGTTGCGGTGAGCGGGGGCTACTCTTCGTTGCGGTGCGCGGGCTCCTCATTGCGGTGGCTTCTCTTGTTGCGAAGCATGGGCTCTAGGTGCGCGGGCTTCAGTAGTTGTGGCTCGCGGGCTCTAGAGCACAGGCTCAGTAGTTGTGGCGCGCGGGCTCAGTTGCTCCGCGGCATATGGGATATTCCCAGACCAGGGCTCAAACCTGTTCTCTGCACTGGCAGGCGGATTCATAACCACTGCACCACCAGGGAAGTCCCAGCCTGAATTTTCTGGTACTGTGATAACATGGCAACAGCAAGGAGCATGTTTCTTTTCTTTTCTTTTCTTTTCTTTTGGCCTCACCACACAGCCTGTGGGATCTTGGTTCCCCAACCAGGGATCGAACCCGGGCCCCAGGCAGTGAACGTATAGAGTTCTAACCACTGGACTGCCAGGGAATTCCCAGGAGCATCTTTCTATATTGTGCAAGAATCAATATAAAATTTTCATTTCTAAAATGAAAAACAATTTGATTATTTCAACCAAAAATTTGAGCAGCTTATATTTGCTATTGCTATAACTGTTAGACCCAAACAGTGCTCAAAACTTGAATTATTAAGTTAAAACGCTAAGCATATATTTCACAGGAATGGCTATACTGTTCTATTAACGCTAATGGTTGGAATAAAGAATATTTTCAAACATCACAAGGATAAATTTCAGAAAACATCATGAGTCCATTGTCCAAATAAAGCATCTGAAATATTAAAACTCCTAAAGGAAATACTTGATTGATGTGACCATAAAGGAAATGAAAAAGTTTTAACTTTGAAACAATTTTATTCAGAAACTTTTATTTTTGGCCATGCCATGCAGCTTGCAGGATCTTAGTTCCCCAAACCAAGAATCGAACCCAGGCCCTTGGCAGTGAAAGTGCGGAGTCCTAACCACTGGACCACCAAGGAATTCCCTCAAAAACTTCTTAAACAGGGCTTCCCTGGTGACGCAGTGGTTGAGAGTCCGCCTGACGATGCAGGGGACGCGGGTTCGTGCCCCGGTCCGGGAAGATCCCACGTGCCGCGGAGCGGCTGGGCCCGTGAGCCATGGCCGCTGAGCCTGCGCGTCCGGAGCCTGTGCTCCGCAACGGGAGAGGCCACAGCAGTGAGAGGCCCCCGTACCGCAGAAAAGAAACAAAAAAAACCAACTTCTTAAACAGAATCTACTTCGTGGTTTAAAAAGAATAACACATCTTCAGCCATGATGGATTTACTACAACTTTAGACAAGAATAAGATCAACATCAATGTGTAATTGCAGCCTAGGTTTTTGCTCCCTCTTGTAAATCACATACCTACTAAAATGAGAAAACAGCTGTCCCAGCTGGGTTCTGCAGAAACAGATGCTGACCTGCAGTTGGAATGGAGATGCTCATTAGGGATTGACACCAGTGACAGGAAGGACAGGGACAGGAAGGACATCAGTGACTGGCACAGGGAGAACCCTGATGCAGGCTTGACCACGCCTGGGCCACCCCAGCAGAAAGCTCTGGAGTTGAGCCCAAAAAGCCCAGCTCACCCATCACCTGCCAGGGCTGCCCTGGAGGGCATGACCCCAGGTGGCCAGGCTGCTCTCAGGCTGAGGTCCTGGAGGAGCAGACAACTGGGGACTGACAGTCTTTCCCCAGCTGGACAGCACGTCCCTCCTCCCAGGGGAGTCTGGGTGGCGCATCTCCTAGGCGACCACAGACTACAACTTTGGAAAACGTATGAGTCAGGCTGTAAAGTTTCTATCGTTATCAACGACAAGTTTCACAGACAAGTAGTTTTGCTTTGCTTTGTTTTTAAAGAGAAATACAGTTTATCTTGGACATGTTCAGAGCACCGCTGTGCTCTGTTCATCTGTCTGTCTGTCTGCCCACATGTCCCAGGCTGCTGGCATGGGCCCAGGAACGGGCCCCCGGCTGAACTCCCAGAAGGCTGATTCCAGGGCTGCTCACAGGTCCAGACACAGATTAAACAATAAGATACTATTTATTAAGGTTTTAAGCCTCATCCCTGAACTTGGATGGGATGAAGATTTGGAGAGAGGTTGGAGGAGACAGAAAACAAACCCAGATCCTGCAAGCTCACCACGTAGCCAAGGTTTTAGGCTTCCTGAGGGAACCCAGGGCTGGAGGCCAAGCTGCGGGAAGCGCGTGTTCCTGGGAGGTTCTGAGTTCTGGGCAGGGTGAGAGCTGCCCTCTGTGTGTGTGTTTATGGGAGCAGGGCTGGAAGGTGGGCGGGCTCCACTGTTACTTTGGTTCACGTCTTCAACTACAGTAAGTCCCCTACATACGAACTTTCAAAGTTGCAACTTTCAAAGATGCGAACGTGTGTTCGTGTGTCCAATCACATTACGTTAGTTCACGTCTGGTGTACATTTTCACGTGCAGGCATCCTCTACAAGTGGTTGTGCTTTTGTGTACTTTACTGTGCAGTACTGTATAGAGTACAGTACTAGTAAAAGATAGAAGTGTTCATTTCTTTGGTACTAGTGCAGAACTTAGAATAAACTATTTCTTTAAAAATTATATTTAAAGCCATAAAATAATTTCACTCTGAAGAATTTTTTTTTTAACATCTTTACTGGAATATAATGGCTTTACGATGCTGTGTCAGTTTCTGCTGTATAACAACGGGAATCAGCTACATGCATACATATATCCCCATATTCCCTCCCTCTTGTGTCTCCCTCCCACTCTCCCTATCCCACCCCTCTAGGAGGTCACAAAGCACGGAGCTGATCTCCCTGTGCTATGCGGCTGCTTCCCACTAGCTACCTATTTTACATTTGGTAGTGTATATATGTCCATGTTACTCTCTCACTTCGTCCCAGCTTACCCTTCCTCCTCCCCTTGTCCTCAAGTCCATTCCCTACGTCTGCGTCTTTATTCCTGTCCTGCCTCTGGGTTCATCAGACCCATTTTCACTCTGAAGAATTTTGAATAGGAATGTACTTTAGATATTACAGATATTGATTGACAGATAAAAATCAGACATCATCTTTTTAATCCAATTACTTCACTGTGACCACATTTGTTAAAACTGAGATCAATATTATGTGTGGTCTTTATGATTTCTTTGGATCCCTAGAACCTATATTTATTTCAGCAGACACAATATACTGGTGCACAAAGTATTATAAACCTATTACAGTACAGTACCATATAGCCGATTGTGTTAGTCAGGTACCTAGGCTAACTTTGTTGGACTTACGAACAAATTGGACTTAACAAACGTGCTCTTGGAACAGAACCCCTTTCGAATGTAGGGGACCTACTGCGTCTCCCTTCTGTCTGCATGCTCATCTCACCGTTCCCAACCCAGCCCGAGTTTGGTTCCCTGGCGCTGAGAACTGGTCCTCTGCTGGTCCCCTCCCCTCACAATCCACCTGCCCACTGTCTCCAGTCAGGGTTAGCTCCCCTCCGGCCCCACCCACACCCCATGCCTCGCCCATCACACTGACTGCACCCAAGAGGGCTGCGCTGGGAAACCAGGCCTCATCACTCAGTAACTTAAGGCCCAAGGGGGTGATGTGAGTGGGGTCCCACCACCCCAAGACCAGGCCCTTCCTCCCCTGGAGGAGGCTGGATAGGGGATGGGGAAAGCGTTGCGGGGGGCGGTAACCAGTCCAGAGGGCCACAATCCTCCAGAAAACTCCTACAAAGGAGTCTCAGACAACCAGCAAACAAGGGCCCCAACCATTTCCAGCCCCATCATTTTTCTCTCTGCACAATGAACCGGCCATCCTCCATCATCTCCTCTTCCTTAATAGTCTGGGAGTGGGGACCCGAGGGTTCAGGCCAGGGGCAGACCCCACCTGTAGCTGTGACTCCATCTCCGCTGGGGGTCCACATCACCCTCACCCTGGTCAGTCTCTCTGGCGGGCCTACGCTCTGAGGCTATGACCCTGCACTTCCTTTGGGAGGTGGGGAGCCCACTTCCCTCCGAGCAGCCCCATCACCCTCTGGAGGTGGTGGGACTGGTCTGCAGAGGCTGGCTCGCCATCCTCCCCAACCACACCACACTCCTTGGTCGTGAGCTCCCGAGGGAGTTTTCTGTCTCATCTAGCTCCAAGTCAGTTGCTGGGTCCACGACGTTGGTGGGTGAAGGTCCAAACAGTGAGCCTTTTATTCGCGGAGGTGCTCACTGTGGAAGAAGCACTCCTCCACTGCACACCCCCACCACGTGGCCTTCCCCTGGCTCTGCGGGCCCCCAAGGCATTCTCCACCCGGATCTGCAAGGCCCGCCAGGCTTCTAGCGCCGTGCAGTCACTAGTTCCCAGAGTGCTCACCAATTTTCCCCATCTGGCTGTAGGCCCCACAAACAAGTAATACAGTTGTCCCTCCGTATCCATGGCGGATTGGTTCCAGGACCCATCCGCAGATGCTCAAGTCATTACATAAAATGGGTAGTTCAGCGGGCACTCCGTATCCACGGATCTCGCATCCACGGATTCCGCGTTCTCGGATTCAACCAACTGTGCATTCGCGGATATAGAGGGTTGACTGTACTGTATGTACTTAAACTGCAAAACTGAACACTTGGAAGATCGTTTAGTGGGCCTTGCGGGTTATGTGGAGCTAGTAGAACAACATCTAAAATCATACATTAAATTTGATGGTCAGTGCGCAAGAAAAATGGTTTCAATCATAAATATTTATGTGAAAATTTTAATGGATTTTGTACAGACAGTGCTCGGTGTTATGCTATGGAGAAAGTCTAGCATTTCAGCCAAATAGCCAAATACAGAAACAAATTTGCAAATCTGTTAACTTGCTTTAAGTCTTTCCTTCATAGATTTTATATTTACTAGCACATGTCAAATAAACAGTAAGAAGAATGAAATAAAATATCTGAAAGCTGGGATTGAAATAATGGAACTTGGATGAAGACTTAAAACTTGATAGGCAGCCTGTTACCCTAGGATGACAAAGCAGTTTAAAAATTCTATCAATCCTGCTCTATAGAGTTTAATAAAAATTGTAAAATGGGAGTGGCTAGATAAATAATAAATAAATGAAAAATTTTAGGAGTTTGGATTTAATAAATGATATTATACATTATCTATTATGTGTTATAATAGAAAAGGCAATGTCTTTACGAGATATTGTTGAAGCTTGTAGATCATTTCACTGGTCCTCAAAGTGTGGTATCCTGAAATCTTCTGAGACACTTTCAGAGGTTCTGGTGAGTTCACAACTCTTTTCATAAAAACACAGAGATATGAATTGCCTTTCTTATTGTGTCAATATTGGCACTGATGATGCAGAATCATTTTCTCACTAAATCTGTTTTTGAAAATATAGCTATTTTTCATAATAATATGTTATTCATGTTCATTTATAATGGGCTTATTGTTGTGTTTCTAAATAAACTAAGAATAAACATATTTTTAACATTTTAGTTTTAATTTTTAATACAGTAAACATGTCAGGGGGTTCGTCTCTTGAGACAAAAGTTTGAGAACTGCTGGATTAATTGAGCCAATGATAAAAAGTGACTGAACACATAAAACTAAGTAAGGGGGGCTTCCCTGGTGGTGCAGTCAGTGGTTAAGAATCTGAATGCCAATGCAGGGGGCACGGGTTCGAGCCCTGGTCCAGGAAGATCCCACATGCCGTGGAGCAACTAAGCCCATGCACCACAGCTACTGAGCCTGCACTCTAGAGCCCGCAAGACACAACTACTGAAGCCCTCGTGCCTAGAGCCCGTGCTTCACAACAAGAGAAGCCACCGCAATGAGAAGCCCGTGCACCACAACAAAGAGTAGCCCCCACTTGCCGCAGCTAGAGAAAGCCCGCGTGCAGCAACAGAGACCCAACACAGCCAAAAATAAATAAATTAAATATTTATTTAAAAAGAAAACTAAGTAAGGGAAACTCTGAAAAGTGAGTGGAAGAAAGAGAAATAAAGAGATATGGCATACTATCAGAAATAAAACAAAGTATCAATTCCAAGAGAGAATTTTAGATTGTTTAATTCTATGATAATGAACTTATTATCTAATGACAAAAGTGAAAATTAGAGTAAACTTTTAAATCTTTTCATTTATTAAATGGAAACTCATCCACATGATGTTTTAGCCTCGTGGATTGAAGATGAACAAAAACTAACAAAATTATGCCAACTAATTAGACACACTAATGACTTATTTTATATATACTTGATGATAAAGATGTTGACTATATTTTAAAATCTCTGAGATTATTACAAGGATTAACAAAGATTCAGAGCCAAGAACAGCATAGTTAATATCAAGAGACATTCACTACTTATTAAGAATACTGAAATTATTCTGAAATTAAGAATGCTGAAACACCTTACGACTTCAAATTTCATGGAGAAGTCTCAAGAAGCGTTTGCCGTAGTTCCCTACTGTTAAATCATGTTTCAGACCGAGCCCTCATCTAACTAGTGACAGCCACATCAGAGAAATAATCACCCAACAATTTCAAAATATTAAATTATTCAGGAATTATCAAAGTAATTAAATAAGTAATGCATGCTGCACCTTACATGCGTTGGTAAGAGGCTTTAATGTTATATGTTGTTTAGTTTACTTAGAGAATAAAAAAGAATGATTAAAATTATTTATTTGTATATTAACATACAGTATTGTTTGTATTAAATATTATTAAATGTTCTTAACATCACTTTGAATACAAGAAAGATTTGGTCCCTGTCTTCAGCAGCCCCTCAAGGATGAAAATTGTTTCGATAATCAATTGCTCTCTTGAAAAACGTAGTGACTTCAAACAAGACCCCTTTTTGTTTGCTTGTTTTTGTCAATTGTTGAGGCTTCTGTGGGTCAGGAGTTCCGGCGGGGCGCATCAGGAAAGGCTCAGGTGGGGCTGGAGGATCCGGCACAGTCCGACTGGAATGAATGTCTGGGGCCTCTCCCGGGTCATGGCTTGACCAGCTGGGGTGAGCTGGATTCACTTAGAGACCCTCTCGTGCCCCATCTAGTCACTGACCCCAAGAGAGTAATACTATCTCGGTTGTGGACTGAGTTCTGTCTGGTTTCTGTCTGGCTTCCTTCCTGGGCATTACGGGCATGAGAGAAACATTCAGTTTGTTGTCTGCGGGCATCCGCTCCTTCTGGCTGCTACTCAAGGTCCTATGATGTGAAGAAACCTCGAGTTACCTCTCCGTTCTGCTCTTGATAAGCACCCAGGCCGTGTCTGGTGTATGTGGACTTTGGTGACCATGTGCATACGTTTCTGTTTGGTTCACACCCAGCAGTGGAGTCGCTGGGCCGCAGGGCACATCTCAGCACTGACTAAAGTGGACTCCAGGGTGGTTGGACCAGTCGCACTCACCAGCTGAGTATGCGTTTGTTGCTTTGCATTCTCACCAGTACTTGGTGGTGTCAGTCTTTTTATCCATTTGGTGAGTGTAATAGGACGGTCGTAACCTCCTCCTGGCAGGTCATAAGCTGCATTCTACAGCCCAGGGACATCCTCTGGGGCTGGTGTCACTGGAGGAGGACCAGTTGCCTCACCTCTGAAGCCACGAGGAGCAGCCCTCAGGAACCACAGCTTCCTGGCAACTGGTTGGACAGATGGTGATTTGAAAATCGGTGGAAGTTAATTTGGGGACGTGGGTAGTGGTTTTGTTCTCTGGGTTCCCTCAGAGGCTGCGGCAGCCCCAGACCCTGAGTCAGGAGACCTGGATCCTGATGCATTCCTGCTTTGTTTATTTTATATTTTATTTTATTCTATTCTGTTTTATTTTATTGACTGTGCCGTGGGGCATGCGGGATCTTAGTTCCCTGACCAGGGATCAAACCCATGCCCTCTGCATTGGGATTGTGGACTCTTAACAACTGGACCCCCAGGGAGGTCCCTGTTTCTCATCGTTACCCACCACAAACCAGCTCCAGATGTGCCATGGACCAGTCATTTCCCAAGCCCACCCGCCCCTTCACACTGCTGTCCTAATCCTGCCTGGCATGACTCTGTTCTCTCTCAAAGGCCCAGCTCAGACGCCCCCTCCAGGAAGGCTCTCCGGGGTTCTCCAGTCCCTCCTGGATGTCTCCCATGTCTCCCATCAAGGCCTTTGCCTCTGCTGTTCCCTCGGCCGGGAGCCCTCTTCCGTCCGTGTGGCCCCTCACCTCCTTCTCGCCCGTGTTCCCCATTTGTGTTCCCCACTGGGACGTAGAGATTTATTGCTCTAGCCTCCAGGCCTAGAAAAGGGCCTGATACACAGTAAAGCCTCAATTTGTTGAATGAATACATCTTGTCTCTCGATTTACCTGTCCTGCGCCGGCTGGGGCTTCCACAAGCCGGGCGATCTGTTGAGAGCAGAACTAGATAGCACGAGAAGCAGCTCCTCGAATCTGGAGTCAGGTGAGGCTGCGGTGTTTCAGGTGAATCAGGAAAGTGAGTCGGGTGCACGTGAGGAAGGGTTCCCCGCGTGCAGGTCCAGCTACGGTGACTAAGCCAGGGCGGCTGGTGCAGGGAGTGGGCAGGGGATGACGGAGGCGGAGGCGGGAGAGTGGAGGGGGCACACAGCAGGTCTTCATTCAACAAGCCTTTGTTTAGCACCTGGACGGGAGAGAGGTTTGGGAGCTGTCGGGGAACACGCAGGAGGTAAAGCAGGGAGAGGGGCTGAGGCCAGACGGGATTTGGTACAGCTACACAGGCCACGACAGGGTGTTGGTGGGTATTAGGGAACCTCCCCTGATTTTCTTGTTTCTAATATTATCTTCAAACTTCCTTTTTTTAAAAAAATACATTTATTTATTTATTTTTGGCTGCGTTGGGTCATTGTTGCTGCGTGTGGGCTTTCTCTAGTTGCGGCAAGCAGGGGCTTCTCTTTGTTGTGGAGCACGGGCTCTAGGCGTGTGGGCTTCAATAGTTGTGGCATGAGGGCTCAGTAGTGGTGGTGCACAGGCTTCGTGGCTCCATGGCATGTGGGATCTTCCCAGACCAGGGCTCGAACCTGTGTCCCCTGCATTGGAAGGTGGATTCTTAACCACTGTGCCACCAGGGAAGCCCCCTCTAATATTACCTTTACTTGTAACAAAAGCTACGGCATATTAGTGTAGACAAACTTGAAAATACAAGGGACATCCAGTCTTGGCAGAGATACTCATAGTCTCTTGCTCGATCTGTTTACAATTTTAGAGAGTGAGAGGGATATTGGTAGTGTGTCTATTTTAAACTATGTTGAAGTTCAGTTGTGTGTTCACGTATGTAGATTTCAGGAAAGTATAAATGGTGCTATGCTATTGGGGCCCCCACTTTCCTCCCCTCTTTCTTGTTTGTTTCCCTTTTATCTGCCTTCACCTCTCCCTTCTTCTCCTCCCATGAGACCCATGTCAGCAACCTATTACAGATTTTCCCCATGCAATGACTGTCATATACAAATATATATAGACCGTTGCTTATAAACATGTATGTGGAAAACATCCTTCCTATGTCAGTTTGACAAACGTGGGATCATATGACCCACTTTCCTGAATTTTGCTTTTCTCAGGTATTGACTGATGGAATTCCTTTAAGTTAACTGGAGCAAAGCTGGTTAACCCTTTTTAATGGTTACATAACATTCCATGGTGTGGATGCACCAGCATATATTCACATTCTCTGTTGTTGGACATTCACTGCTCCCTGGTGTGTGTGTGTGTGTGTGTGTGTGTGTGTGTGTGTGTGTGTGTGTGTGTGTGTGTGTGTGTGTGTGTGTGTGTGTGTGTGTGTGTGTGTGTGTGTGTGTGTGTGTGTGTGTGTTGGCCACTATGAACACTGCTATATTACATTAATCCTTTATGTATTGGTGCTTTTATTTCTTGGAAGAGATTCCCAGGAGTGGCATTGCTTGGTCTAAGTATATGGATTTTTAAATGTAATGGATTTTTCCAGATTGCTTTCCTAAAGTGCTGCCACAGTTCCATTTCTACCTCTTTAATTTTCCCAGTCTACGGGCAATAAAATGATGTTTTATTCTTCTTTAATATGTTTTCCCCTGGAAACTAAGGGGGACATATCTGTAGGCCATTGGATTTGCTCTTTGGTGATTTGTCTCTTTTAATGGAATGTGTCAGAGTTCTTTATGGAATTATATAATACACACACTTTTGTCATTTGCCTTGAGACTATTGTTTTTCCAAATCCATAATTTACCCTTTGCTTTGTTTACAGTATCCCTCATTTCACATTTTTAATTTGCAAACATGTATTTCTTTCCCCCCCTCCCCCATCTTTGGGTTTCCTGTGCTAGTTGGGAAGTTCTTTTTTTTTTCATTTAATTTTTTAAATCCATCTGAAAGTTAGCTTTTCCTAAGGTATAAAAATAAAACTCTACTTTTAAAAATTGCTCTTTTGGGCTTCCCTGGTGGCGCAGAGGTTGAGAGTCCGTCTGCCGATGCAGGGGACGCAGGTTCGTGCCCCGGTCCAGGAAGATTCCACATGCCGCGGAGAGGCCCGTGAGCCACGGCCGCTGAGCCTGCGCATCCGGAGCCTGTGCTCCACAACGGGAGAGGCCACAACAGTGAGAGGCCCGCGTACCGAAAAAAAAAAAAAAAAATTTGCTCTTTCATTTTCCCGGGATAATGGATTAAGTGAAGCACCTCTGTTTTGCGACATCTCTGGCATTCCTTTTATTTCCGTCTGCTAGGTTGGGCCCAGGGACTTCTGTGATGGAAGCAGGCGTAGTAGACGTTTTACTGGAGGACTGGCCCTGAGAGTTGGAGTTCAAAGTCAGCACAGTGGCTCACGGCAGAGTTCATGCTAGATGTAGAGGAAAAATGTGACTCCGGGTCAGTGACGCGGTGAAGTCGAGCATCTCTTAAGAAGGCCTGTGCCAGTCTGTGGGGACAAACAGAAGTAGAGGTGACGGTCTGAGACAGTACCACCAAGCCAGGAGCCAGGGAGGTGGCCGAGACTGACCCCAAGACCGTGCAGGATCTCACCTCAGTGGTGCAGACACTCCTGCAACAGATGCAAGGTAAATGGCAGACCGAGTCCAACCAGATCATTGGAAGAATTGAGGACATGAGCAGTCGCATGGATGACCCGGAGGAAAACATCGCAGACCTCGTGATACGAGCTGGGGGGGAAGAGCTGGATGGTGAAGACAAGACCCTGCTGCACAGAAGAGCTGAGCGGTGCTCATTTACGCTGGAATCTGGAGCGCCCTTTCCACAAGCCAAGAGAAGCCAGATGGCTTTTTGCAGCAACTACTATGCGTGGACATGTTTTATATTCTAAAGCGTGCATTTGTCTCAGCACATGTTATATAGTTAGTTTATAGAGTGATTTCCCTCCCCTGCCCCCCCACGTTTCCTGAACACGGTAACTTCACATCTTGGACCTTGGTCAGTTGTGCTGTTAAACACGAAAACTTTGGCAGTTCCTGAAAAAGAAAGAAAGAGAAAGAGAGAGAGAGGAAGGAAGGAAGGAAGGGAGGGAGGGAGGAAGGGAGAGAGAGAGGTGGGAGGAGAGAGACAGAAAGAAAGAAAGAAAGAAAGAAAGAAAGAAAGAAAGAAAGAAAGAAAGAAAGAAAGAAAGAAAGAAAGAAAGAAAGAAAGAAAGAAAGAAAGAAAGAAAGAAAAAAAAGAAAGAAAAAAGAGAGAGGAAGGAAGGAAGGAAGGGAGGGAGGGAGGGAGAGAGAGAGGTGGGGGAGAGAGAGAGAGAGAAAGAAAGAAAGAAAGAAAGAAAGAAAAAGAAAGAAAGAAAGGAAGGAAGGAAGGAAGAAAAGAAAGAAAAAAGAGAAAGGAAGGAAGGAAGGAAGGAAGAAAAGAAAGCCTATGCCAACCAAAGAGGGGCTGGGAACCTAGGAAGAGTAAAAAAGTGGAGTCAAGGAGACAGAGGGTTAGGATTTTCAGTTGCCTCGATGGGTGAGGGCCTCCAACACTGTTACCCAAGGTCAGAGAGTAACCCTGGCTTTGGTCCAGCTCACTCAGTACCACTGGGGCTTTGGCTCTCTGGTGGCTTTGCAGGATCTCCTGATACAAGCATTCTCATCCACTGTACACTTCACTTCTTCATTCATCCAACAAGTGTTTATGAGAAGACGACATGGAAAAAGTGCCTACCCTTGAGGAGCTTATTCTCTAGCGGGGGAAACAGACCATAAATAGGATAAATAAAATAGCTAGGAGGTTAGCTAGTGACAGGGACCAAGGAGGGAACTAAATCTGGGAGGGAGGGAAGAAGTATGGGGGGAGGGGCCCAATTTAAGAAAAGGTGACCCGGAATGACTTCACTGAGGTGACATCGAAGCCAAGACCTGAAGGAAGTGAGGCTGTGATCCACGTAGAGCGGAGGAATTCCAGGTACAAAAGCCCTGAGGGAGGGGTGTGCCTGTATCCCAGCATGGCTGCGGCTGAGTGGACCCGGGACAGTGATTGGAGATGATGTCACAGGGAAAACTGGCCGGAGGCTGTAGGGTCCCACAGGTTCCTGGGGCAGATGAGAAGCCTTTGTAAGGTTTTTAAGGAAAGAACAACATCATAGCAGCAAAACTGAGCAGAAAGTTGTTCCCACCCCTAGAAGAAACGATGATTGTATGATGCAACCGCGGTGTTAGCCAACTAGCCAGCGCTACGGTGGCAATCATGTTGCAATATAAGTGCATCAAATCACCGTGTCATGCCCCTTGAACTTACACAATGCTAAACGTCAACTCTATCTCAGTTAAAGAATTGGGCAGAAAGCAGAGATTCCCCACATACCCCTGCCGCTACGCACGCACAGCTTCCCCTAGCATCAACACCCCACCACAGGGTACATCTGTTACCACTGATGAAGCTGTGTGGACACGTCATCACCACCCAGAGCCCAGCGTTGACATGAGGCTCACCCCTGCTGTGGTGCATTCTGTGGGGTTGGAAAAACATCAGAGTTGAGAGAAGTTTCCCTCTCTTCCTACTTTGCTGAGTGTTTTTTTTTTTTAATTGAAGTCTAGTTGATGTACAATATTATATAAGTTACAGGTGTACAATACGGTGATTCACAATTTTTAAATGTTATCCTCCATTTATAGTTATTATAAAATATTGGCTATATTCTGTGTGCTGTACAATATGTCCTCGTAGCTTATTTTGCTGAGAGTTCTTATCGTGAAGGCATGTTGGATTGTGTCAAATGCTCTTTTTGGTTTACTTTTTTTTTTTAATTAATTAATTAAATTTTGGCTGCGTTGAGTCTTCATTGCTGTGCGCGGTCTTTCTCTAGTTGCGGCGAGCAGGGGCTATTCCTCATTGTGGTGCGCGGGCTTCTCATTGCGGTTGCCTCTCTTGTTGCAGAGCACAGGCTCTAGGTGTGCGGGCTTCAGTAGTTGTGGCACGCGGGCTCAGGAGTTGTGGCTCGCGGGCTCAGGAGTTGTGGGACACTGGCTTAGTTGCTCCACAGCATGTGGGATCTTCCCGGACCAGGGCTTGAACCCGTGTCCCCTGCATTGGCAGGCGGATTCTTAACCACTACGCCACCAGGGAAGTCCTTGGTTTACTTTTTGACAGTTGAACTTTTCCTCAGAAATCAGTAAGAGGGCTTCTGACCTGTATTTGTGTGTTACAGCCTGTGGGAGCTTGATCAACGTGAACTGTCCCTGAATCTGACACCCTGGCCCTCGGGGCTCATGAGATCAGGTGTGGTGAGTCCCCTGGGGGATGACAGCAGGGCCGCTTGCTCCCCCATCCACTTCCTGCCAACACCCCCCATGCTGGGCTGACCTCGCCTGTGTCTTGGGCTTTGCATCTAGTTCCGCTGACCTCTGCTTTTCTGCTCCGAGACCCCGTGCACAGTCTTGGTCCTTGTTGCCTGTGGTTCTGCTTCTTGCTTCCTTTGAGAGAGGCTCCCAGCCTCCTCGAGCTTCCTTCCCGAGAGGCTGGCCCGCCAGCTGTGCCGCTGACCTCAGACGGGGGCTCCCAGAGGCAGAGGAGGTGGCCTGGCGCCCTGCGCTCGGGACAGAACGCTCACTTCCTCCTGTGCTGGCTGAAGACCTCGGATCAGCAGTCCTCCCCACACCTGGTGATTACAGCACGACTCTAAACAAAGCCTCTCGCCTCTAAGGAGGAGCCCCTGCACACAAGCCCAGGGCCTGCACACAAAGCCTGATTTGCACCGAGGGCAGCCTTAGTTGGGAGATGATTAGGGCGGGTCTGTCTTTGTAATTAAACCAAAGAAAACTAGCTCTCCAGCCTCTTCATCGTACATCATCCAGACCTTCCGACTGCACTACCAAATGTTTCCCATGCCAGCGAACCCTCTCTGCCACCACCGATTTCTGAAGAATCACGATCTCCGTCTCTACAGAAGGCACAGAGGCCCAGAGAGGTGAGGGAAAGGCCGAAGACCCCCCAGCAAGGATAGAGCACCATGTGGAATCAAACCTACCTTCATTCAAACAAGCACAGTGCAAATAAGGTCTGGCCTCCTGGGTGTGGCTTCTTCCACCGGCCTGAGGTTGGACCAGCGGGGCAGTTCTCAAGTTTTCTCATCTCAGAATCCTTCATACCCTATGGGTGGGTCTCACACGTTGAACCAATCTTTCACCTACTTGTTGTTTTGTGCATCATGTGTCGGTCATTTGGAAAATACTGGTTCATTGGGTTACGCTGCTTTTCCAAATATGACACATTTCATCATACAATATTTTAATAAATCACACATATATTAGATCTCATCAGAAACGTCTTTCAGGAAGGGAAGCTATCAAGGCCTCCGTGGTGAATATCAGTTTTCCAAAATTCTAGTTTTTGCTTGAAAACTCAAATTTCATCCCGGGCAATAATATAATAAATACCGGCAGTGTTTTCTTCTCAAAGTGATAGGCTCGCTTCCTTCATTTTCACGAAAATGTCTTCGCAAAACCCAAGCCTGAATAACCGGCTTGTCGAGTGTGCTCTCATGGGGGTCCACGGTGGGTGGCCAGAGCTTCCCGGGAGACACCCATCACCCCTCGCTGTGCAGAAGGGCTTCCTGTGTCCTTCCCATGTTGTCCCACGTAACATTAAAAACAGGCACTTGAGGGTTGAGATTTAATAAAATTAATAATGTTACTGCTTCATCAAGACACTCTTATGGGAAACTGGCTCCCTTTATTTAAGTGCCAAGTGCCTGGTGGGGAAGAGTACAGTGACCACTGGAACAGTGTGTCCAGATTCCTGCTAGGGGGTCACCATCGCTTTTGCATCATCAATGCAAATATTCACATAGTGAAAAAGACAATTCACATCTTAGTGTTGCTAAGAAAATAGTTTTGACCTTGCAGACCTTCTGAAAGGGTCTCAGGACACTTGGGCAACCTGTGAGCTGCTGGACCTGGGTTGAGATATCTACCTCAACGTCAGCTGGGTGCGATTCTGGGCAGATGAGCCCAGAAAGACCACGAGCTGGGCCTGGTCCATTTAAAGCAAACTTTCTCTTTTCTTCTCCAGCATCTCCTGGGCAACGCTCCCTGGTTGGGACCCTTCCCTGGGAAAAGCTCGCGCACATCGGGTGGGGCAGACAGGGCCAGGACCCAGCCGCGATAAGGCCGAGTTGGATGCTGTGTGAGGATGTGCTTGGGGGACTCAGGGGGACCGGACATCAGGGAGGGTCTTGGAGGAGGGGGAGGAGTGAGTCTTCGAAGGGGAAGGGCTTCCTGAGGCAGAGTGTAGGGGGGAAGTCTGCAGAACCCCACAGGGGAAGAGTGTGGGGAGGCGGAGCTAAGGGTCTAGGGTTCCAAGGTCTTGGAGGCTGGGTCAGCCAGGGCGTTCAGTGCTAAATAAGGAATTTGGATTTTATTCAGCAGACCACAGGGAGGTAATGAATGATATAAGTGATTCTATATTTAAGGCAAGCCCCAATTTTCCTAAAGAAAAAATTAAAAAAAAAAATAGGGTATCGTGCTTCCCTGGTGGCGCAGTGGTTGGGAGTCCGCCTGCCAATGCAGGGGACACGGGTTCGTGGTGCCCCGGTCCGGGAAGATCCCACATGCCGCGGAGTGGCTGGGCCCGTGAGCCATGGCCGCTGAGCCTGCGCATCCGGAGCCTGTGCTCCGCAACGGGAGAGGCCACAACAGTGAGAGGCCTGCGTACCGCAAAAAAAAGAAAAAAGTAAGGTATCAATCTGAGTTTAAAGTTTTTGGAATGTTGACAAAATAGTCAGATGTCTAGTTATAATATCTAATTTATTTACACATGCATATTTAAAATAACATTATATACAAGAATACATCAGTACAAAATATTGCTTTTTTTCCCCATCTCACATTTCAAGTAACAATGTTATTCACACTATATGTGCATCTGGGACACCAAAGTCTTCATCACGATAGAGCTACGGTTTCTCGAAGTGTTTCTCCTTGTATCTAAGTTGTTTACGATGCATGAGACACGTGTCCCACACTGGTACTGGGAAGACTAACCCAAGTCCCACATCAGCACGGTCCTCCCCAGCCCCCGCTTGTCATCCTTACAACAAAACTACTCACTTATTGCATTTGAACTTGCTCTCTGACACTGGTTTACAAAGCCCAACTCTAGTAACAGTGAGGGGAAAACCCCTGGGATCACTCGCAAGCTTCTTCTCACTCCTCTTTCAACCCATTCCAATAGGAGGCATCTGTAACCCTGCAAAACTTGCATGGCTGGAGGTTGCCAGGGGCTGAAATGTGAGGGGAAACCAGAGGTAGAGCAGTTGCAGGAGATGACAGTCTGGCCATGGGTGTGACTGGAGAGCCCCAGGCGGGGTCGCCATCATGGACAGTGCAGTTTGCTGGGGTAGGGGTGAGAAAGGGATGAAAGCTCCGAAGAAAAAGCCAGAGTGGGCCGGGGCAGGACCCCGCAGGGGCTTCCCGGGAGGACCCACCCCCGTGTCCCCCACCTCTTGTCTGATGAAAAGCTTTAGCCTCCTAGGCCTTCCCCGAGGTCCAAAGAGCAGATTTAATCAGAGAAGTGAGAAAATGCAAAACCAAAGGGAAACAGTCAAACAGAACAAAATAAGAATAGTTTAGCCATAGAACAAAGCCAAAAGACCTTTAGTTCCTCAAGGGCTATAGATAACATCCTGAGCCATATCCTTGAGCCGTTTTGCAGATACTGAAACCCCCACCAGGTGGAAGAAGTTAGCTGCCTGCTGACCACCAGCACGCAGACCCCAGACAGGTTGGAACCAGAAGGCTGATGACTGGGATTCTTGAGCCACCACCCTGTTACCACACCTCCAGCCAATCAGAGAATTGTGCACAAGCTTATCACACACCCCTTGACCTTTTCCCTCACCCTGTCTTTAAAACCCTTCCCTGAAAGCCCTGTGTCTTTAGAGCAAGAGCTGCCAGTTCTTTGCTTGGGGTTCTACAATAAATGCTGCACTTTCCTTCACCCTGTGTCAGTGGCTTGGCCATGCTGTGCGCAGGTGAGTGGACCCGAGCTGGGTAAGAAGATAAGAGGACAGCCTCCTCAGGCAGTAACGGAGGATGTGGAGTGCAGACATGGCAGGGCTGGGCCAGCAGTGGGCAGTCATGGGCGATGCTGATGTGGAGTCCTGGTCCATTTGGGGGAGGGGAGGGGAGGGGAGGGTACAGTCTTGAGGGAACGAACAGTGGGCATGTTCCAGGGCAAGACTGCAATCAGGAGTCCACGAACCTCAGGTCCACCTAGGCTGCCCCCAGCAGGTCACTCACCCCAGCAACGCGTCAGGGTTTGTTTCCTAGGCAGCAAGGAGGGTGGGCAGTGTCTGCTCTGGGGACACGCCCACAGCTGGCCCCCAGGAAGCGTGTGCTGAAGGGAGAAGACAGAGGAAGGGGAACAAGGCACCCGAGCCCTGCGGGAGGGACCTGAAAAGAGGCAGCAATGGAGAGGGGGCAGGAGAGGCCTGGTCAGGGCCTCAGGGGCAGGTGGCATCGAGGACCTGGGGGATAAGCTGGAAGGAAGTGGACCAGGCAGGATTTGTGCAAAAGCTTCCACCGGGACCCTGGTGTGACCCACCAGCCCGGACTCAGCCCTGAAGGGAGGATACGTGCACTGTCCCCAGCAAATGCACTGGGGGCTGAGGCTGGTCTGGGCCTCTTCCAAGCCGCACCCCCGGGGGAGACACCTGCCTGGACGGCCTCAGACCTGCCCAGGCAATGAGACAGCGGGTTGGCGTCTGGGTCCCCTCGGCTTTGACAAATACCTGAATACTGATAAAGGATTTATGTGCCTGAGTGAATGAGTAATAGATCTCAAATTACACTTCTGTGGTCCAATAAAAGGGAATGAAAACATGTGTTTCCCAATTTACAGGAGAGGTTCTAAGGCCGTGATTCTCAAAAGTGTGGTCTCGTGAGCAGCAGCAGCTGGGAATTTGCTAAAATCCACATTCTCAGGCTCCACCCTAGACCTACCAACTCAGAAACTGTGGGCAGGGGGGAGGGGTGGAGGCCCAGCAATCCATCTTAACATGTTCTGCAGGGGATCCTGATGCACACGCAAGTGTTAAGAACCGCTGCTTTGAGCTAATGGAATGTTTTTAATGGCTGCCTGGACTTGATTCCCCTGGAGAATTCCTTTGCCTCCAGAGCCTCAGTCTCCTCATTTACAACGAGGGAAAAGTACACACTTAGAAGACTGTCACACGGGTTACCTGAGAGAGGCCGGCACACGGCAAGTACACAAGTGCTGGTTATTCTCGTGAAAGGAGAACTCAGGAGGGGCTGATCACCTCTTGGCATCAGCTCAGTAGGGAGCTGGGTTTTCCAAGCTTGGGGTTTTTATATCACCTGCGTGTAATAACTCTACATTGGTCCCCTTGTTTCTAGCTTCTAAGGCTCCACATTTCCCGGAGCTCTACAGAGAGCCCCACGGGGCTGTGGCTGCTCCTAGGCCCACCCGAATCAGAGAGCAGCCTGAAGGGCCCAGGGTCAAGGTGCCCACCCCTCGCTGTCAGCCAGGTGACGGCGAGGAAATGGAGCCGCACAGCCACCGGCCCTCTGGGGGCACGTGGAAGGGCGCGGGCAAGAGGTCACTAAACCTGGTGACCTCTGCCAGGAAGGGCTTTGGGAGGGTGTTAAATCACTGGCTCAAATGGCTGTCTTGGGGCTTCCCTGGTGGCGCAGTGGTTGAGGGTCCACCTGCTGATGCAGGGGACACAGGTTCGTGCCCCGGTCCGGGAAGATCCCACATGCCACGGAGCGGCTGGGCCCGTGAGCCATGGGTGCTGAGCCTGCGAGTCCGGAGCCTGTGCTCCGCAACGGGAGAGGCCACAGCAGTGAGAGGCCCGCGTACCGCAAAAAAAAAATTAAAAAAATAAAAACAAAAAACAAAGGGCTGTCTTGAGTGAAAAATACCAGCACCCACTTCAGATGAAGCTCCAACCTCTACCTCCTCGGTAGAATGGAAGCTCCAGGGGGCCCAGAGGTTTTTACCCCTTCCTGCGTCCCTGCACCATCAACACTTTGTAGGTGAACATCTGCTAACCCGGCAGCTCTCTCATTAGAAAGAACAAAGGGCCCTTTGCCAAGACGGGGAGCTCTGCTTGGTCTGGAGGCCCAGCTCGAGTCGTTCCATGAGGTGCCCGCAGGTGGGGTTCTTACCGGGATGGAGGTGGAGGCCGGCTTGGGATCATTTCGGGCTAAGCCTGGCGGCTACTCAAGATCGGGGAGTCAGGCGTCCGAGGAAACGCCACTGTCACAACCCTCACTTGCTCCTTGGCAAATGGCAGCTGTCTTTGGCTGAATGGAAGCCACTCTATCCGGGCACCTGCCCGCCCACCGCCGACAGGGTCCAGCCACCCCTGCCTGGGCTCACGAGTGCTCCCTCGGGGGCAGCTGAGGAGCAGCCCCGTGGGTGCCCCATCGTGCCCGGGCAGTACGCCAGCCAGAGCAGGCAGCGTGGAGGGACCAGACGAGGAAACACCCGTTGGCATGAACCACGAAGCGGGAAGAGCTCCAACTCCGACTGCCAGGCAGCAGACGGGCTTTCCTCCGTGGTCACGAACGCCCTCCAGGCTTTTGCTGGCCCTTTCCACCCACCCCCCCGAGTCCGCGTAGGACCCCACTTCCTACTCTTGAGCCCAAGCAGAGGCCTCCGTGGCGTCCCAGGGCTCATCTGCAGAGGGCCCCACACAGCAGCTGTCCTGGTGGGTCTTTGAAGCTGTAACCTTGAACGTCCTGCTGGAACTTACTCCTACTTCCGGCCCCAGCCAAAGGCCAGACACCTTGCCTAGTACGTAGAAATGGTCAGCACTTACAAAGTTTGTGATAATCATTGCCCTCCCTCATTTGAAGTTTTTATCACTCATTAACAGAAATGCCCTTCTATTTCTGGGTTTTATTGTAGGTGCTGAAAGTGGGAATGGTGTTTATCCTTCAGAAGGAAGTTGGGAAGCGTGCAAAGGCCCTGGTCCAGAAGGTGACCATCCGACAAAAGGCCAAAGACCTGCCCTTTTCCCAGGCCTGAGTAACTCCCCACTGGAAAAATGAGGGAGTGTCTTTTAGTTCCGTGAGTTTAGGATTCCATTTTGAGAGAATATACAAAATGACCAAGGAAGGTTTACTGAAGAAAAATTCTCCAGAATTCACCAGTATTTTGCAAACATGCTGAGCACATGCGATCATTAGTGATTACATCAATCTGGTAGTACTGTAGTCAAGGTCCTTTTGGTTGTGCAAAGGAAAAACTCCCTTGAGACTGACTTTTAAAAAGCCAAAGTGCATCCTAAGGATACCCGAGGAATTGATGGAGTCCACGGCAAGGATGCAGGACTAGAGCCAGAAACCTTCACCACCTCCAGGCTACAAGGCAGCTGCTCTCACCCACTTGCTCTCGTGTCGGTCATTTCTGCTTGTACAGATCTCTGCTCGTCCACGTGGCACCAGCTCAGGGGTCCTGACTTGCAAGTGCCCCATACGTGCTATCACCCCAGACAGGGACTGGGGTGTCTCCTGCCCTTTGCAAAATTCTTTGGATAAAGAATGTTCCTGGGCCTGTTTGGATCGGGAGAAGATCAACCCTGGTCTGATCAACTGGTGTGCGGGGGAGGGGAGGGACGAGGTCCTTGTGTACAAAAGGCCCCACAGCAAGGTAATGAGAGAGGCGCCCGCCGCTTCAGCAGTGCTTAGCTATCAGTACTTAAAACAAAGACGTCTGTACTTTTCTATTCAGAGCGACCTTCCCCTCCAAATGCTTACTGAACTAGCCAAAGCTTCAGAAACGTAAATGACCGGCATTTTACAAACTTGTACTGAAGCTGAAACCCAAGCAGAAAAGGTTACAAAAAGTTGCTCCCTGTTTTACTGCCCTTCACTGGGCTAGGTTGGTACTTGTTTTTTTAATTTTCATCACATCTTACATGAGTGATGAAGACACGCCCAGTTACAAAAGGTACCCCCCTTTTCACTGACATTTTTTTTTTTTAACAATATGCATTGATGTCAACATCGTGATAAAGCCGGATGTTCAGCTGATTCACTGCACCTATAAAAACCCTGCCAGGGAATCCTATTTTGTGGGCACACCACACAGAGCCTGGCACTCGAGGTCAGATGATTCCAATCCTAATCTGAAAATAAGCGCAAGGAGCTCCGTGAGAGCATATGTCTCGTCTGGCTACCAGTTTCAGGCCACACTTTGCTTCTGTGTCCTACAGTGGGCGGGGCAGAAAAAGTAACCCAGTCTCAAACTTGCTATTCTTTTCCTTTTAAGAACCTTGCAACTACCGACATCTCTAGCTCCGAAGCACACAACGCACACAAAGACATGACTGGACAGTATCTTAACTGAAAGCACTAGTTTAAATAGCCTAGAGTCTTACGGAAAATGTTATTTCAAACCATGCAGAGGCAGCAAGAGTCACCCAAAACCACAGTTTATTCTATGACCTTTATATTGCTTTTCTGTTATTTAAAGGTTGAAGCAAAGTGAAGTGGATGGAAATATTCTGTTAAAAGAACAAAGTGAGTCAATCACAGCATATGCATCTAATAACACCTCAGGTCTATGCCATACGCTCCAAACACAAGGCTGAGTCCAGGAGTGGCTCATGTTCTGGGTTCTTGTAAAGCAAATGGAAATATTGGGAAGAATCAACACATCCCAACAGAGGAGCCATAAATGCCCTGAAAGCAGAAAGTTGACACAATTTTAAATATAATTCATATATATATATTTTAAAATCAAACACAATTAAATAGAATATGGTTTAAGTACATGAATACTTCACTTTAGAAGAATAACAAAGGTGGTACATAGTACCAAAAACTCATACACAGCCTTTCTGCTTCTTCTGTTGATGAAACAGTGCATTTCTATACAACCAAATATTGCAGTGGAATAAATTCTCTGTTCATTCAAGACTTTCTCAAGGACAGAGGTGATAATTATATATTCATATGTGTATATATGTATTTTTTGCAAAGTCTGAGCAAAAGCAGTAACACCTAAGAGAACGTGCTTTCCCTCCAACAGTCCGTGTGGTGAGGCAGCACTGGCACTGCCTGCATGGAGTGTGCTGGCCGACAGGGCGGCCCCGCCCATGGCAGCGAGGTCCAGACCCTGAAGCTGACCAAGTGGAAGTGCAGGGAGGGGCCTCTCGTTACCCCACAGACAGAAGAAAAAGGCCACAACCTGCACATTTCCCAGCGCAGAGCAAAGAAGAGGAGAGAGTCAGAACTGAGTGCCTCTCTGTCTCCACACCTGCCCGCCCACCTTCTTTAAAAACTCTACAATCTGGGAATAAACATTTTGTTCAAGGAACCACAGGGGAAAACTGGAGTGATGGCTGCTGCACATCCCTTTCCACAAGTACTCTGAGGGGAGGTGACGTCACCGGAGCCCAGAATCTCGGAGGAGCAAGTCCTACCACTTGCAGTGCAGAGGCTCGCCCTTCCGGCAGCGGGGGAGCTGGTTTTAAGAGTACTGCGTCTCAGGAGCAATTAAAACGTGAAAACCATACACTGTCACCAAAGGGGAGGACAACGTCACCAAGACTTGACTCACGGCCCGTGAGCTTCCTCCCAAACTGACGCCTCTGTGCAGACCCCGCTCCCCGGAAGAAAAGCCACCTGCTGGCGCCGCACTGCCTGGCTCCTGAGGGGCCGACTCACCTGCCTGTTCAGGAGACCAAGCGAGGCCCCTCTGGTACCCGCTGTCTGATGCTGTTGGGGTGGGTCACCGCCAAGGGAGGTGCATCAAATACCAGCTCTACGCCTCTGCGTCTCCCATGGCGTGTGGCCCCTGCCTATCCCAGTGGAGTAACACTCTTCCACACATGGGTTATTGCCATTGGAAAACTAGTAATTCTCTAGTAATGTAAACAACACCACTCTGTCTCTACAACCTTCACTGTGTGATCAACATGTGCAGATGTGTCTACGCGACACTCTGCCGACGGTGGAAGTCTAGGATTGTCTGCCATTCTTTCTTGGGAACAACAGTGAGAAGAAATACAGTGCTCTGTTTTCACTGGCTGTGGGGAAGAATCCAACCAAAGGAAAAAAGTTCTCCTATTTTCCAAAAGCAGATTTCCTTTATCTCAGGTCTTGAGTCATAGCTGATGAAAGAAAGGAAAAGAAAAAGGTAAGGTACATTTCTACAACCAGTGACACATTACCATCACAGATTAAGGAAGAAGGGCACCAACACTTACACTTGGTGAGCGCCTACTACATACCAGCGCTCATGACAGCCAGGACCCAACTACAATCACGGGAGGTGAAATGCCCTAATTATCTTCATTTACAGCTGAGTGAATGGAAGCCTAAGGAGGCCAAGCAACCCACCTGAAGGTTATATAACGAGGACTGGCACCCAGACTTGCTTTTATCTTTCCGTTTTGGCAACAGATATTAGAACGAAACATCTACTTTTTGACAGATAATTCTGCTTCTAGGAATTAACTCTAAAGCATACTCATAAGAGAGGGCAAAGACTTACATACACATTCATCAAAGTATTGTTTGTAACAGGGAACGATCCCAAACGACCTAAGTGACCATCCACAGGGGATTCATTAGATGAAGACAGAGCCATAATATGGAATGCGCCAAAGCCTTTAGAAAGAAAACAGAGAGCTTTGATCTTCTGGCCTCCTAAGACCAAGCTTCTGAGGCTGAGTCCTCTTTTTCACTGCACTGGGGAGGAAACAAACATCACAGAAGACATGGTCCCTGCTATTTGTGAGATGGGACATAAACACATGAAACAATTCAGTAATGCTGTGAGGTCATTTACATTAAATGCCCAAGTGCTTTCTATAGACAAATGTAGAGTAGGTGATTCAAAGCAGAGAGGTATCCACAGGGGTTAAAGAGGGGTTGGGTACTCCTTTGTGGGTGCAGGACTTCTCACATTCACACATTCATGGAATGAGAATTACAGGGGATCTTATGAGATTTTCTTGTCCAACTTCTCTGATCTACTGATAAGGAAATGAAGGGACCAGAGAAAATTAACTTGCAAAAGGTCACACATACTAAAAATGGACTGAACAAGGTCTGCCGGCCTACTGCTTTTTCCATACCAATACACTGCTGATTCCTAAAGGACAGGCAGGACAATCATCTTGGCCAGCCAAAGAGAAGGTCTAGCAAGGTTAAACGCAAAATATATCTGTGTATCTTAGAAATGAAAAGCATATGGTAATAAAATCTGAACACACAACTCCAATGAAAAGCCTTAAGTTTAAACATCTGCTTTCCAAAATGGTTTCTAAAGAACATTTTCATATTGTCAAACATTTGATCATCAACATGACAATGGGGAAGCACAAAAATAACTACCTTGCACTTCTTTATACACCTTTACCATGTTATTTGCTATTCTGGGTTTGACTGAGCCAGTGAATATAGGCAAAAATTATCACCCTTACATAGAAAAGAGGATGGAGTCTGCAAAAGTAAACAGAGTTTTGGTATGAATCAGCTCAGTGAAAAGTTCAAAATTAAACCAAGCTCTGGTAATAACAGAGTAAAAAGTTGGCTACAAAGATAGCAAGGAAAGGTGATGCTGGACCCAAATCTAAGTTCACGCCTCCATCTGAGCATAGGTAACTAACACAGGTAACTAACATAGTGTTCCTAACTCCTGATAAAGTAGACAGAAGAGTTTAACACCTTCACAAAGAGTCTGAGCAGAGGTTCTCCTACCACATGAAGTCTTTGTGAGTCAACTCAAGTTACAGAAAGCAAAGGTGGTGGAGGAACTGGGAGTCTTTGCCTGAAGAGATAACCGGGGGTGCTAAGGGGCTGCCTCCAATTTGCTGAGTTATTTGTGTGGCTCTTGTGGGCACAGCTGGTGAAGCCATAGAAAAACAGAGTATTCAGTTGGGGGCAAGTCAGAATTTCCTAATAATTACTGTTGTTGACCTCCAGGTAAAGATGGCAGATTGATCACATCCATTCAATTCACTCCTTCCTAAAGTAGTACTTAAAAAAAAAATAACCCAGAGAGTCTGCCTGCTGATGCAGGGGACAGGGGTTTGTGCCCTGGTCCGGGAGGATCCCACATACCGCGGAGCGGCTGGACCCGTGAGCCATGGCCGCTGGACCTGCGCGTCCGGAGCCTGTGCTCCGCAACGGGAGAGGCCACAGCAGTGAGAGGCTCGCGTACCGCAAAAACAAACAAACAAACAAACAAAAAACCAAACAAAAAAACCAAAGTCACATGAAAGGGAAAAGTGAGAGAAGAGGCAACAACAAAATGGAAGAGTGTAAATGACTTAGTAGATCCAAAAAAAAAGTAATCAATATTCACCTTTATCTTTATTACTTCCTTCTTTCTGCTTTCTTTGGGTTTCATTTACTCATTTTCTAGTTTCTTAAGATAGAAGACTGTGACTTTTCCTCTTTTTTTAATAAATATTTAATGCTATAAATTTACCTATAAGAACTGCTTTAGCAGTATCCCACAAATATAGTTGTCCCTTAGTAATGGTGGGGGATTGGTTCCAGGACCCCTGCAGATACCGAAATCCGAGAATGCTCAAGTGCCTTCCATAAAATGGCACAGTATTTGCATATAACCTACACACCTCATCCTGTGTATCTGAAATCACCTCTAGCTTACTTGTAATACCTAATTCAATGCAAATGCTATGTAAATAGTTGCCAGGCCATGGCAAATTCAAGTTCTGCTTTTTGGAACTTCATGGAAATTTTTTTTTTTTAAATATATTTTTGATTCGTGGCTGGTTGAATCCATGGATGTGAAACCTTCAGATGTGGAGCCCACGAATAGGGAGGGCAGATTCTACTATGTTGTGTTTTCAGTCCAAAATATTTTCTAATATTCCTTTTGATTTCTTCTTTGACTAATGGGTTACTCAGAAGTATGTTAATTTCAAAATATTTGGGGATTTTCCACATATCTTTCTTTCTCTTTTATTTTTTTTTGGCTGTGCCACACAGCTTGTGAGATCCTAGCTCCCCGACCAGGGACTGAACCCAGGCCCTCAGCAGTGAAAGCCCAGAATCCTAACCACAGGACAGCCAGGGAATTCCCTCCATATATCTTTCTGTTACTGATTTCTTGTTTAATTCCTTTATGGTCAGAGAAGAAACTGTATGCTTTCAATCCTTTAAAATTCATTGAAAGCTTACAGTTTGTCCTCCCTACACTTTGGAAACTGCTTCCAGGAAGTGAACTAGGGATCATCTCAATGTTACCTTCCTTTCAAGGATTAAAGTCCTCTACTGCGTGTTGTCTAATATCTGGAAATAGCTGTTTCATTTAGTTTGTCAGTTTTCTAGTTGTTTATAACGAGAGGGCAATTCCTATAGCAGTTAACACTTCAACAGCAGAAGCAGAAGCTCCCTTATGTCCTTTTAAATTTTTGTGTCTCTGGGATCTAATTCTCTTCAGTTTTACACACGCCAGATCAGAACACAAGTCATCCTTACCTTTGTGGACTTCTCTAACGGCTGATCACACTGTGCCTGCTGCATAACATCACTGACTATCATTTTAGCAATCTTCCAAGCTAGCTCTTCCTGGGCCTATAAAAGTAATTAAACTGTTGATAATGGTTATTCACTAGAAGAATAAGCAAACATTATTAATGTTCTAAACACACCTGTATATGCATATCATTTCTACTTATTTGGGAAGAAGCACGTCCCCACGTATGAAAGGACCCGGGCCACCCTCTGGTCGTGATATATTAACATGCTCTTCACTGTCTATCCGACATCATGACTATTTTCATGTTAGGTGGTCAAAGCAAAACATCTTTCTTTTTCCACTCTCATCTTTCAATGTACTTAACTATTCAAAAAGCAAGCCTCTACTTCTGAAAGTATAACAGACAGTGAGGAAGGAAACACTGAGCTTTTGTTTCTACACTGTTACTGGTGCCTCTGCTGATTAATGGAACCTTGACTGCTTGGATATTTTTCACTGGCCAGACTCTGGACTGAGGATACCTCCACTGCCTCTACCAGGCAACTGTGAGATGCTACGGAGGGCCAACCCCTTCTTGTTATCTCCTAGATAAGGAAGCAGCGATGTACCATGCTGCTTAAGCAAGGGAACTAAGGAAAGAGAAAACTCGAAACCTTGCTTAGAGTAAGTTTCCCTTATAAACAGGAATCTGTTTACACTAAAAGCAGAATTTACCTCATCAGTATTTCCTTGCACCCATTTCTTCATAGCTTGAGAGAACATGGATCCTAGTAAACAAAGCCAAAGTTGAATGTAGACCTCATGCGTAATTTTACATTAAAAAATGCTCTTATATAAACATCTATTTCCCAGCTTTTAAAAGATATTCTTTTTTTAAAGATGTATCTTTTTTAAAAGATACTATTTTTGGGGTACAACCTCACCCCAAAATTAAGGAATATTACCATTAATAAAAACTGATTATATTGGCTCCATAGCAGAGTATTTAACTTGCAAATATGATGGTTTGAAAAACTTTGAAAAGCTGTTTTAGAGCTCTAGATGTTTCTTCTATTCTCCTCACTTGATGAAAGAAACTATCATCTAGTGTTAAATCTGCAGTAAACATTCAAAGATCAAATAAAACCATGACCAGGATCTGGTCTTGAGATAAGAATCTAGCAATACATCAGGAGATGTCATGTATATAAATCTTTTGGATCAGCTCCTATACAAAAGGGCTTCCAGTGCAGATTATGCCGCTACATGCTGGATCTCTGGTCTGTGTAAATTTGCTGGGTAAGATCAGAGTTTTAAACAGCCATGCTCTATCCAGGCCATAATACACCTCAACTTCCCAGGAGACACACAAGTCTATCTACATCTGTACTCTAGATGCTGAGGAGTCACCAAGGACGTAGGCTAGCCTCTATTTCCAGGTATAAAATACACAGCTTATCCTTTCATTAATACATATAGGCTCACATCCTAACTTTGCCTTAAACCAAGTGGTTGGTAGATTATTTCTTAGGCAAGATCCTGATTAGTTCAATGACTGGGATATGCTATAGTAAACTGCAGCATTCATGAAAAAAAACAAAACCTGGATCCTTTCCCCTTAATATATTTTTATTTTATTTATTTTTTAAAACAATGGCTTTCTTTTTTTTAAAATTATTATTACAAATTTATTATTTATTTATCTATTTATTTTTGGCTGTGTTGGGTCTTCGTTGCTGTGCACGGGCTTTCTCTAGTTGCATCGAGCTGGGGCTACTCTTAATTGCGGCATGTGGGCTTCTCATTGTGGTAGCTTCTCTTGCTGCGGAGCACGGGCTGTAGGCGTGCGGGCTTCAGTAGTTGCAGCACGTGGGCTCAGCAGTTGTGGCTCGCAGGCTCTAAAGCGCAGGCTCAGCAGCTGTGGCACACGGGCTCAGGTGCTCCGCAGCATGTGGGATCTTCCCGGACCAGGGCCCGAACCCGTGTCCCCTGCCTTGGCAGGCGGATTCTTAATCACTGAGCCACCAGGGAAGCCCAATGTTTTGTATTATTAGCTAAAAGTTTGAACACTGATCTAGTTAAATTTTATAGCCAAGCAGAGCCAGCAGGGCCACAACATTACATACTCTGCCTATAGTCTCACCCCTGCCGCAATGCTCTGTCCTCGGGCTCCCCTGCAGTCACCCTGTTGGCAGCGTACTTGTGAACACTTCCTCCTCCTCTTCTAATGCCCTCTAATGTCTTTGACTCCTGTGCATCCCTGCCCCCTTTAACAAGGAGCTTCATCAGGATTCCATTCCGTTCAGCACTTTCTCTCTGGGGCATCTCGTCCCCTCCTGTGGCTTTAACTTCCTTCAAAATGCAAATAACTCAAAAACTTGTCATTGGGTGTCAAACCAATACTTACAAATTGTCCTAAGGCACCTCAAACATAACATGTTCCGAGTTGAGCTCTTCTATCTCCCATGTACTCTTTTTCTTGTAGCCTCTATCTCAGAAATTAATTTAATCCTGTTAAAAATTAACATCATAATGCTTCATCTAGAGAACTGATATTAGAAAACTCATCTGCTTTCCTCATCTGCTCTCCGTAGGAAATCTGTCACCAAATTCCACCTTGGATGTAGTCTCCTGAATTCCCCCTTGGAAGTCTTATAAATCTGACCTTCTAGTTCCTGCTACCACTACCTATCCTCGGATCCTCTTTTTTTCTGTCTACAGTACTAGCAAATTACACTACCTGACTACTACCTGAATCTCTGATACCAGTCTCTCCCCAACTCCAATTCATTCGCAGACTACAGCCAGAAAAATGCATCTCACTGCACTCTGATTAGAAATCTCTGGTGCTCAACAGACAGTACCGCAGGCTTCTTAGTATGACATGCGCGGGCTTTCACAGCGTACACGCGGCTCTATCTCCCACCACTGCACCGGTGCACGAGGAGACTGCCACTGCAGGGACTACCTTCTCACAACATCCTCTACAATTCCTTCTTGTTACACTTTCTCCTAGATGATGTGAAGGTAACTTTTAAAATTACCTTGCTTGCCCTGAAAGCAAAGTTCTCACATTCTCAGAAGCTTCTGAGATACACCCACCCCAAAACATAGTCCTTTCTTCTGTGCTCTACTATCAGAGCTTTAAAATCCAAAATGAAACTACAGGTTGGTAAATGACAAACATTCTTCGCAGCTGCCCTCAGCAAGGAGATGAAGGGGGACGAAGCAGAGCTGAACTGCAAACAAACGTGGTGTTCTGAACCAAAGCTCGAGGCTGCGCTCTATCTGCTCTGTGATCCGTAACGAGTTACCATTTCCCTGATCCTCAACTTCTTCACCTGTAGAAGAAGGAGGCGGTACCCACAGATGTATCATCTACGATTCGAATGAGCCAGGGCTTAGTCCCCCGTTCCGCTCAGGTGTCTACTCAAAATGCTACTTCCTCAGTGAGACCTTTCCTGACAACCACTTCTAAGACTGCACTACCCACCACTCTTCCAGTCCCTCACTCTGCTTATTTGTCTGTGTATAAACACAGACAGACAGACACACACACTGTATTTATCTGTTTACTGTCCCTCCACTATAACGTTAGTTCCATGAGGGCAGGAATCTCATTTTCTTCCCAGTATTTAGAGCAGTAGATGCATATAGTAGGCACTCAAATGTTAGAATGAATGAACAAACGAATAATATGAAGAGACTGAATGAATAGAATAAGCAGAGACAGTGATTTGGGGAAAAGTTTTTTGTACATCTTACCTTCATCTTTACTCATATATCTTTTTTTTTTTTTTTACTCATATATCTTTAATATATGTTAATTCATATAATACAAAAACAAACTGCAAACACCCAACACTTATTCTCTGGAGCAGCAGCACCTTATGAGCTGTCAAAGGAATAAGACCAGCTTCAGAAAAAAAACCCAAACAGCTCAGAGACTCTATTATTACTGGAGACCCCATTACCCTCTCTGACAGAAGCTACCTGATGACAGTGGAGGCATTCCTGACCGATACCTCCAGAGGTTGTCCAGCACTTTCTCTACACCTAGGCTACCATTGATCTCTTCCTAGTATTCAACTTCTACCCAATAAAAGACACTACTGGACTGTAAGTTTCTTAACAACAGGCTCTGTATCTTCTAACTGCCCCGTGAGTCTGAGTGCACGGAGGCACTCAATAATTATTTACAGAATGAGCTGTGCAGATTTCCTTCGGTCTTTACACTTTCCCAACTGTGTACCTCAGACTTCTCTGGCTAAATAGGAAATAAAATCAATTTTTTGGATAAACTAATAAAGACAAATAGGTTAACAGGCCCTTTCTTCGTTTAAATTATTTCAACAATTGTTGCACTTTTTGTTTACTCTGTTAATTTATATCTGACCCCAAAGTAGATTATTCATCAACATAAAAGTGGTGCAGGGCTTCCCTGGTGATGCAGTGGTTAAGAATCCGCCAATGTGGGAGACACGGGTTCGAGCCCTGGCCCGGGAAGATCCCACATGCCACGGAGCAACTAAGCCTATGAGCCACAACTACTGAACCTGCGCTCTAGAGCCCATGAGCCACAACTACTGAAGCCCACGTGCCATAACTACTGAAGCCTGTGCGCCTAGAGCCCGTGCTCCACAACAGGAGAAGCCACCACAATGAGAAGTCCGCGCACCACAACGAAGAGTAGCCCCCGCTAGCTGCAACTAGAGAAAGCCCACGTGGCAACGAAGACCCAACACAGCCAAAAATAAACAAACAAACAAAATCTAAAGTTAGTAACTATTAAAAAAAAAATGTGGTGCAAATCGTTACCTAAACAATTCGTGTATTAAAAAATAAGATAAACAGAATAGAAATGCAGTTCAATTCAATAGGAAGACTGCCAATAGCTCTTAATTTTAAACACACTTATCA